>NC_053418.1:4143020-4451520 GCF_016859285.1 Xiphias gladius | reverse complement strand
CGTGTCTACTGTCAGTATTCTCAGTGAAGCTAGTGTGTCTGGTGGAGTATAACACCAGCACGGCCAAGTTAAGACCTTTCATCCTCTAACGCTGTCCAGACAAATTTT
The DNA here is from genome assembly GCF_016859285.1 of Xiphias gladius. Taxonomy (NCBI): domain Eukaryota; kingdom Metazoa; phylum Chordata; class Actinopteri; order Istiophoriformes; family Xiphiidae; genus Xiphias; species Xiphias gladius. The sequence continues at coordinate 4,451,412 of NC_053418.1, read as the reverse complement.
GGTTCATATGACATGAAACCGCTCTGTTTAACATTGTCTGTCTTTTTTTGTTTTTTTATTTGTCTATAATTATCAATCAAACAATCCCATAATTTCATTTCTCTGTGAAGCACTTTATTGTTAAAGGTGCTATTTGTAAGCTTCCTCTGCCTCTGAATGTGGCTTCTTGCCGGGAGCAGATGGTGGTGATGGTCACTTGCCGAGAGCTTCAGCCATCGTTGCGTTTACAAGACAAAAGGTCAGAATACGCCCTCTGAGCAGAGCTACTTCTTCAGGGCAGCCAGGACGCTACAGTGACTCACTATCACAAAGTGATGAGACGGGCCGGGCGGACCGGGGCTAGCTGGTTAGCATGCTAAATTCAGTAGAAGAAAAGTGATTAAAAATAGAAGCAAGACCAGAGTTAAAATTGGTGTTGCTTTCCACCACCGGAGACGGATCTTGGCGAGTAAAGGAATGAAGTTTGATGCTTATTTACACATCCAGCAGTTACAGAGCAAATTGTCATTCATTTCTACTCTGACCTGAGGGCCTCCATCTCGGCCAGGACGCCCTTGTGCTCGGTCTGAAGCTGCTGATGCTCCTGCCTGCAGACCTTCAGCTCCGCCTGCAGCTGCTGACACTTCTCTGTCAGCTGCTCAACCACCTGATGGAGAGACGATGTTGAACGCTAGTGTGAATACTAGTGAATAGTTTCTGGGTTTTTTTTTAATATTGAAAATCAGGCCCAGGAGAAACAAAATTAATGTTAATGTTCATCTGGTGGGGACGAAGAAAAGAGAGAGAAATTCTAATAAATGATGAAAGGGAAAGGTAAGTAAAGCAGGTTTGAGAGCTGTTTACCTACCACAAAACTTTCAGACTAACAATTATCTCCTAGCATATATTATAGCTTCCTTGGGAACCATGAATACGCTCAGCTAATGTCATGGCAATTTTTCCGTGACACTCTGATATCGCTTTTTTGCCTCTGCACAATTTTGCTTCTGCACAAGGTGTTGGACAGAAAGTCGTTCTAGAGCAACTGAAACAACAATTCTTAAAGACTCCACTTGTCTCTGGGACAATTTGCTGCTTTCTGCCTTGGATTCCTCATTCACAGTACATTCAGGATGTACTGTGGTGTATTAAATAATGTGTCTAAAAGATATGAATTGGTCCACATGGAAACATCACCATTTCTGTGTCATAGCACCAAGTTGAAATGCATTTTTGTTTTCTTTTATTTAACCCCAGAATTTGGAAAAATAGCACGAAACTTTCAAAAACACACATTACGATAATAAAGTATTGTTTATATATAATACAGATAAACCAATATTGATACATTAGTCGAATAGCTCTTACAATTAAATGGTCGTTAATTGCAGCTCATGTATGCAAAGATCATAAGTTTTTATCTATTCTGCAACTGTAACACTCATTATAGACGCTCATACACTGGGCCCAAGTAATGAATAGATAGACATCTGTAGCTTAAAGACCATTTATTGCTTATTATCCTCTTCCTCTTACCTTCTTGCGGACGCAGCTCTCGCGGGACAGCTCGCTGAGCATTTGCTCCAGGATGCCCACGTCCACGCTGAGTTGACTCTTGCGCTCCTGCAGGGCCAAGTTCTCCTTCATCAGGGCCCCAGCCTGCTCCGACAGGCGGCTGAACCGAGCCTTAAGCTCAGTGTTCTCCTGAAGGGCCACCCTGGTCGTCTCGGGAACCTTCTGCTCCACCAGGTGCTGCACCTCTGCCGCCATGGCCGCCACATTGCTCTCCATCTCCTTCTCCACTCTTTTGTCAGGGAACGGGAGAATTGAGAGAGACAGGTGAACCTAAAGGATATTTTCAATAATGATCTTGGCTCACAGGCACGGCTGAATAATTTAAGTATGTATTTTAGATACTATTAACACCAACTGAAGCCTTGTGTGGATTGTTGGTCATTTAACCCTTTTACAGTTAAATTCAAATGATTGCCAGGGCATTAATACTAGTGCCATATAACTATGCAATGACACCAGTTCTAAATTACCCCAAGCATCTTTTTCTGCATTATGTTCTGGGAAAAAAAAAGTTTTCATATCGGCAGATATCGGACCACATATGCGCCAATACGGATATATCCTTGATAGGCCAATATCGGCTGATAAAATCGGCTGACCGATATATCAGTCGGGCTCCAATTTTTTTCCACGGCTATAAGATAGGCTGTAGTTACAGGCTATCATTACTACAGCCACAGATGGATGTCAGTAGCACAGACCCAACCTCTTCTTTTCCAGCAGTGCTTTCATCTCTAGGCTGTGGACGTCAGCTTTGTGCTCCTCCTTCTGGATCTCCAGCTGCTTCTCCAGAGACTCCTTGTCGGACATCAGTTTGTCCTTCTGCCTCTGAAACTCCTCCAGACTAGCCAGCCTCGCCGCTGGAAGGAGGAGAGATGTGAGGAGTCTATAATACACTAAGAGTCCAGTCTTTCATTACAGGTGCTTTCTACAAATCTTTTGCTCATCGGCTTTGCTCACCGAGGTTTAACTTGACCAGTGATTTTGTTTCTGCAGCCATTTGTGTAAAATGAAGCATTAGGGTTCCTAAGCAAGTCAGCGTATTTGTTTTTATGATGAGTGAACTCACCGTAGTTATAATATATGTTGTAAGTTATATAATTGATTTTACAAGTCCAGTAAGATTAAAAAGAAAAAGGTAACAACTTCTCAAGTTGTTATCTTGTGTCCATTTGTATTGCCTTAAATTTCCATATCAAAATACCAAATTCCAATCCAGAGTGGATCTTGTTTTATTTCTGTCTACTAAGATGTCATAATAGATTTTGGGCTAGAGGTGTGAATTAGCCTGTTACTGTGTAAAAGAATTGTTTACATTTGACATGTGCTGTATTAGCTATCTGAGAGGCATAAATTAATGTATTCATTTCCAAGAGGGTAAAATTGTGTGAAAGTTTCATACTGTGTGACAAACATTTTTTGCTTTAAACCCAGTATTATTCAGTCGATTAAATAATATTCTCAGTTTGACGTGGAAGAACATCTAATCACGGACCCCCAACATGCTACAGTAAGAGCTGAACTCAACCCTGGTTTAACCCACGGAAACGTTCAGTCTCACCAAGTGTCCTGTTCTCCTCTGTGAGTTCTTTTATCCGGTCTTGAAGGCCTTGCCTCAGCTGGCTGTAATGCAGCAGCAGGGCATCTCTGTCCTTATTGGCAGTCTGCTGCTGAGTCTCCAGGCGCTCTGACAGCTCCTCCACCTCGTCCTCCTTCTCCAACAGGGTGCGTTTCAGATACTCGACAATGTCCTTTTTCTCTTTCTCCAGTGCACTGTACTGAGAGTTTTCGTCCTTCTTCTGCCTCACTAGTTCCTCACATTTCAGCTGATATCTGGAGGAGGAAGTGGGAACATGGGTTAACGATTAAGGACAAAGTCTTTAATGATTCTTGTAGTACATACTGCATCGGGAGTAGGTTGATAGCTGATGGTATTACATCAGGTTGCAGTCATTTGGCAGATGTTTTCGTTCAAAGTGACTTACAGTATGTGCATTTAACCTCAGTAGGAACAACAGCTAGATGTCTTCAAAATTTTAAGTGCATTCCATTGAATTCTGAAAAAGCTGGTTTGCAGTGTTGCTGAAACAAAAAGTAGATACATGATCCATTGATTAATTTTGTTATAGGTGAATCTGTTGATTATTGACGTAATGTCATAAAATTGTGAGACCATGGTTACATGGTTTTATCCAAACAACAGAAACTAAACCACCTCTTGTGATGAATAGAGTATGATGTTAGGGTAAGGGGTTCGAGTTGTGTGGTGTGTTCTGATGGAGCTGCACTGAAGTTCAGCACTGGTCTGAACCTCACTGTGTGTGGTTTTGGAAAGTTAGAAAGCCCAGAACCCAAAAATATCCAGTTTAAAATTATATGAAAGCAAGAAAGGCAGCAAATTCTCACAATAGAGAAGCTGGAACCACTGATTTTTTTTGACATTTTCTTTCAAAATTAATCGGTGCAAACGGTATCCATTCTTTCATCAGGGGGGCGTTCACAAGCAGTGTTGCCAACTTAGCGCCTTTGTAGCTAGATTTACTGACTTTCGCCATCCCTTTAGGGACTTTTCTTCACAGAAGCACCCAGCAACAAATCAAACGACTTTTTGGACAAACCTTAGCTTTGCTTTCCGTAGAAGAGAGCCGCCGGTATTGAGCCGCGAGCGTGAGGTCAGGCTTTCCCTCCACAGGAACACCTCTATATGTGTCTCATTCAATTGACGGCAGCTGGCACAGACGTGAATGAGCTTCTAACTCTCTCTCGAACTGATCATTTTATAAGTAAATATAGCCAAAGTCACAGCACAGCCGTTGTCTTTAACTTATGTGTATGGTGGTTTTGTCAGACGACATCACGGTTATATGATCAGGATTTTAGCAGTGCAGAGCAGCAGCTTGGAAATGGCTTGGAAGTGACTGCTGGTTAACATGTAGTCTTAATGGGCCACATTTCCGTCAAAAACCAGAAACAGAACTATTAAATTACTGAATATTGAATATATATACTGTCCCCATGGATGGATTTCTGAATGGACTGACCCAGCATCAGGCTTAAGATCAGGCCCCTGGGCTTCAGCTGCAAAATGTCACTGAAAGAGACACAACAAAGAGACACACAATGGCCACAAAGAGACTGAATAACTACAAAGAGATATAAAGTGACAACAAAAAGAGGCTAAAGACCCAAGAATAGAGGCGAAACAACTACCTAGAGACACAAAATGTCTAAAAGGACACAATACCACAACAAAGATGCACAAAAGGACCACAGACACACAACAAGACCATAGAGCCACAGCCACAAAGAGATGCAAAGCAATTACCAAGAAACAAAAAAAATGCCACAAAGATGCAAAGTAACTATCAAGAGACACAAATCGACCACAAAGAGACACAAAAGAACAACAGAGCCACCAAATGGCCACTAAGAGACTGAAAGAACTACAAAGAAAAATGAAATGACAGCAAAAAGAGGCAAACTACAAAGACCGAAACCCCAAAGACACAAAAATGACCACCACGACACAAAAAACTACCACAAGAGAAGAAAAACTACGGCAGTGAGATGCAAAATGACTACAAATAGACATAAAACGACTACAAAAAGGAACAAAACAACCATAATAGATGAATAACTACTACAAACTAGTATCTGTCTCTTTCAGCCTGGGTGTCTCATCCTATATAAGAAGGGTGGGGGGCCCTTTTAGGTTTACGTGCCCAGGGGCCCAGTGTCTCACAATCCGTCCGTGACTGTAACGGGGAGCAGGTGAACATCTCAGTCTGTGTTTTAACATTAAAAAAAAGTATTAATAGCTTTAACTGCGTTTTGTGTTATAGCTAGGGTCTAGCTACATTTAAAGTGATAGCCTGGCTAACAAAAGACAAGCTAACATAACTGCGCAAATGACGTTAAGGTTGCGCTGAAGTGAAGTTTTTTTTATTTTGGAAAACAAGGTTATAACAGGTTTATCCGCTATCTGCAATTTATGTATTTACATGGATCATTTACATGGATAAACATGTCACATCATTCTGTGAATAAATGTGTGATTTATTTTCCCAAACAAAAAAGAAGAGCGTCTGCCTTAACGTAACGTTACCTCTCCAGCTGCTCGTTCAAATATCGTATTTGAGTCAGGTACAAAACCTTCTCTTTGTCGTCAGAACCATTTTTATCCACAGGCTTCTCCTTTTTCGCTGTTTTCTTGTCTTCGTCTTGTTTTTCACCGCTTTTCTTATCCTTCTTTTTCGGCATCGTGTCAGAGAAACTTTGCTAAAGTTTACGCCGAGAGCCAGCGGAGAGGCTAAACTACACACGTTGTTGCTAGGCAATGCTGCCTTCAGGGACTCTTCGAAAAGTTGATTTTTACACGGGTAGTTTGAGCTGCGAGAGGACAAAAATGTGATAATGATCGGGTATTCTTACTTTTATCAGTCATTAAAACAAATACAGACTTGTGCAAATATGTGTTAAAGTTATGGTGTTTAATCTACTGTTTGTTATCGGTGTTTTTGACCATATTTTTAAAAGTGATTAATATGCTCTCATTAATTTTAATCCTGCGAAACCTGATAGTTATATAGGCATACTCAAATTTGGCCAGATTGAAAAATTAGGTTAAACGAATCTGATTTTTTTCCCAAAAATGAAAATTGCTGATAATAGATGGTAAAACACAATATAATAAATCCTACAAAATTACACACTAACAAACTATTGTTGAATAGGATACAGTTTAAAGGCTTGTTGGTAACCTCATTTCTTGGTTGCATTTGTGTAAAAATATTGAATGTCTGCTCATTTTTCTTTTCTCAAAATAGCCAACATAATCCTCTCCTCAAGCCTTACATCTTTCAGCGTTAGGAAGTAAATTAGTACATGGACTCAAGTAATGTACTTAAGTACAATTTTGATGTAGGCTACCTGTACTTTACTTGAGTATTTCCTTTTTATTCTAAATAATAGATTCTGATAGATTAAACTACCAAAAACTATATCACCAATTAAAATAAAAGTACATTAAAGTACTGCTCATGCTATTGCATCGACAATATTTAGCCAATAATATAATAATAAAGCACTGACAAGGGCCAGTCTGCATAATGAGTGCTTTTACTTTTGATACTTTAAGTACATTTTCTTGCCAATGCTTTTGTTCTTTCTCTTCAGTAACATTTTGAAGCCTGAACTTGCTTGCTTGTTATGGAGTATATTTGTAATGAAGTCCTGCTACTTTTACTTAAGTAAACGATATAAATAAATCTTCCACCACTGCTGGTACACTGAGTTAAATTAGAATATACTACACAATAAAGTTTAGTATGTCATTTTATCACCATCAAAATACACCCATGTCGTTTGACTCTGAGTTTATCTACTATTAGATACTAGGAAAATCATCAGACCTACCCAGCAGTGGGGCCATGACCTCTGGCCCCCTCTACCCTTCGGATTATTTCCATGTCAATGGCTCCCTCGGGTGGTGTGATCCAGTATTACAAAAAAAAAAAAAAAAAAAAAGCCTGGTTGTTTGATACTGTGCCTGCAGAAAAAAAAAAAAAAAGCTAAATTTTTCTTCTTTGCATAATGAAAATTTTCTTTTTTCAAATTTTTTTTCGTGTCATTAGATGTCAGCTATTGAGAGAAAAACCTCATATTCTCATACATATTCATGTTTGTCTGCTGCTTCACTCTACAACCTGTTACTGGGCGTGCTTGGAGAGGAGTCAGACTAATTGTTAGATGTGTTAAATTGCATACTTTATCACTGCATTATAGTCTATCATTATTATCTTATGCTATAGAGGCAATTAAACCCTGCTTCTGGTTATCTAACAGTACCAGGACCTGAGCCAACGACGTGTAGCATTTATTTGACTTGACCGGGTGATTCAGTGCCGTGTAAATGCCTGGTTTTTAATTGGTAACTTTTCATCCCTCCTCCATTTGGCTCCATTTGAATTTTAATTGGGTGCCTGTGTGTTTCACCTCGCTTCACTCCCTGCCTATAAATCCACTCGGCTGACTGACTGACCGGCGTGGAGGTTAATTCAGTTTCAGCTCAGTCAAGCCTGGTAAATTAATTTACCGTGTAGCCTATGAGCAGTGATGAAACAAGAGCTACAATAAATAGGGCGCTACTCAGATATTAGAGCAAAACTACAGGCCCAGGGGGAATATCACAGTAATGCTACTGGCTGTTATAAACTGAGTAACAAAGACCACAGCAGCTGCTGTAGGGAGGTACAGTGATGTTTAATCAGGGGCACTAATCAGCATCAAGAGTAATTCAGTTGCAGTCAAGTCGAACAAATTAAACTAAGCAACATTCATTTATTCACCACACAACTCAGAGAGAAATCTGTCTCAGGAGCCACAGTTTTTTTGTTAGTGTGTGTGTGTGTTTGTGTGTGTGTTTTCAGTTTTGGAGTTAGGAGGTTAAATTTGACACCTAACAAACTTCCCTGGGGCCCATCACCTCGGACCCAGTGAAAGCCCAGAGGAGGGACAACGGGAATGGAGATAAAGTTAACTCAGAGAGTAGTCCTCTAAATCTGCAAGCATCCTATTTTGTCCAGGGAAGTAGCCAGATGTTTACAACCATTTTAATTCCCATTAAGCCATTTAACACTGTGCGGTGTCATGTTACAGCAAGATTTGTAAATGGTGGACAAGATGGTGTGTGCAGGTTATAGATTGAGAATTTTTAATTAGTTGTACATTTTGCTTTCTTTCAATAAAGTTTATTCCCCCTGAGACCAAAGATCTAGTACATTGTAAACCTGGCCAAGAATGCATCATAGCATGGCCCGACTATAAATGATTCAAATGAACAGCCTAAGGGATAGAATTAAAGAAATTTACAAATCACAAAATAATAAGGTAATGGGCAGTTAATGGGTTTACTGATTAATTGTCTTCGTTTAGAATCGAACAGCTTTTGCATTAATTAATCTCTGACCAACTGAGCTGACCTGTCAAAAAACTGTTGAATCTAATGCTTGTGCATATGTTATACTTGCTAGATTACCATTGTACTGACAATTTTGATGTGAAATGTAAAAACAATTGCAGATATGAAATGCTAGTTTCCCCCAAAAAATAAATAAATAAATAATAGAGATGTATGTCTATTCTGATATTTATCTTTCTCATAGGATGACGGACCGAAGGAAAACCAAGTGCGAATCAGAGCTGGGAGTTCAAAATCAGAAACATAATGGCGGCGGTGAAATGACTATTTGATCACCTCCACTGGTTCACAGACATGAAAGGGGTTGGGAAAAGTCTGACTCACTTGTTCGGTACTCCCCTGGTCTCTAACTGCTGAAATCAAGTCTTCATGAATCCGTCACGACTCAACACTGTGAGTCAGAGCAGTCCACATTAAGTCAAAGTAGAATACAGATAAGGTAGTGAGAATCCACTAAATATGGGCAATCCTTTGCTCTGAAAAAGCCTAAGATTAAAAGCTTTTACATCATTAACATTATCACTACACTTTTACTGCTTGCTATATAAATAGTTTGACGGGCTATTGTTAGCTAAACCAATGTCAGGGCTTGTCATTTCATCCACAAACGCGGTTACGCCTCTGATGCTGATACTAAGGACTTCAGGTAAACTTTTAAGCAATCATGTCAACGCAAATTGCTGGCAGCGTTTCAGAACTGTTCCATATCGGTTTATGACGTGGCTGGGTAGCTAGAGTCAGCTAAAGATTTAAGCTTGCCGATAAATTTAAGCAGCACTGGCTTCAGTCTGACAGAGAGCCGCAGAAAGCGGATCAGCTGCAGGTCCACGATCAGCTTGTTTCCGTGTTACTGACCTCATCAGACAAGCTGAACTCGTGACGTGTTTTGCTATTGCGCTTACAAACATTACTGATGAAAATAAACCTTCAGCAGCATCAGGAAAGCTGAGTAACTTAGACTTTATTATTGAAGTTTTATTATTCAGCCTCTACTGTATGTTGCAGCACATTGGGTTGGCAGTAGCCAGTAGGTAATTCACTTTCATTCTGCAAATGAAGCCTTATTCAGTTGTATTTTATCATGAAATTCAGTATTACAGTGATGCTTTCTCAGTGCAGGGGCCCAAGTGAGATGGTTTACCACCATTGTCACAATAATATTTTTGCCATAATGAAGACCTACAAAGTTATGACAGAAGTAATGTACTATAACGTTCCACGTCCCCAAGGTTAAAGCTTTCTTCAATTTGTTTTAAACATTTCATGACTGATTAACCAGCAATTACTTAACAACCACCATGGATGCACGTGTTTACTTGTTGATTCAGTTATCTGTACAGGCGTGACAATGGATGTATCAAAAGGGAAAGGGGGCCCACTGAGGCTGCATTTGTTCTGGCCCAGGGGCCCCAGTGCCCCCGAAAGCCCCATCTTTACTCCATATAATTTGTGTCTCCATAACTTAATTAAATGCATATTTGTTGGAAATTTGCACGACTGAATGGGTACACCAACTGTGTCGGGTCCTCCAGTCTCCATCTTTGTAGTCCTGGACTTTTAGAGGGAACCTGTGTCGAAAATTTAGCTCTAAGACTTTCACTCTTTCGGTTTATATTGAGCTCATTTGATGTAAAGTTGTGTTTTATCAAAACGCTTAAATTTTATCAGTGTTTCAAGTCATTAACATGCAGAAAACCTGAGGCAAGGTCGTATTATTCCACCACAGGAGAGCTGTAAGGCTGCAACCAACAATTATTTTCATTTTCAATACATCAGGCAAAACATCATCTGATCGATCAGCGTATAAAATGACAGAAAACAGTGAAAAAATGCCCATCATAACTCCCTGGAGCCCAGGTTAACGTATTCAAATAGCGCTTCAGTTGCTTTTTTTCTGACCACCAGTCAAAAAAACAAAAAAAAATGTAGTTTACTGTTATGGAAACCTGTTAAACTAGCAAATATTTACATTTTCGGAAGCTGGTACCAGTGAATTGTTTTGCGTTTTTGCTTAAAAAATTACTTTAGTTACTCCAGTTATCAAAATTGTTGCCATTTAATTTTCTGCCAGTTGACTATCTGATTAATCAACTTATCATTTCAGCTCTAGACTACTGGCTGGTTTCCGGGTGACTGGGGTCAATAGGGGCCCAGCAAACCTCAGTGGAGGCAATGGGTTTTGGATAAAGTGCGAGGAATACGCTTTTAATAATGATTCAAGTGTGGAAAAACAAATCAAAGTGCAGCGGAGTGATGCCACTGTCCGGCCAGGTGTCTCCCCCACTTCCAGCTTGTTTTCCTCCCACTAGAGTTTGGGGAAAGTCCCACGCTTTTAGAAAAAAAAGAAAAAAAAAAAAGATCGCAGCAGCAGCAGCAGGAGGAGCAGGGCGGGGAGGGACGGTGACCTTATAGCCTCCAGCCTGGCACCAGTACAGGCTTTAACCGGCCGAGCTTGCTGGGGCAAACTCAAACACAGTAGCCAAAGCCTTGACCGTTGTCGCTCCCTGGGTTCGCATCAGGCTTCTTCTTGTTGTTGTTGTTGTTGTCGTTGCTGTTGTTTCATTTTCCAGCAGCCATGAGCAAGGACAAGCAGAGCAGGCAGGTGCCGGAGTGCAGCGGACCTCTCTCCCCATCCAAAGGCCAGAAACCCCCCAGGATGCCCAAGTGCTCCCGCTGTAGGAACCACGGCTACGTGTCCCCTCTGAAGGGACACAAGCGCTTCTGCAACTGGAGGGACTGCCAGTGCCCCAAGTGTAAACTGATAGCCGAGAGGCAGAGAGTCATGGCGGCCCAGGTAACCGTTATTTCACCTGCTAGGGCGGCTAGCTCGGGCTGAGCCGAGAGCGATGCCCGCAAAGACGCCAAATCCCGGCGCGAAGTTCAACCGTTTCCGCCGTGTGAAACCTGAAACACGACATGTGACTGACTGGAAATTAATCTTTTACTTTTACTTTCCGCTGTGGACAAGTTTACTTTGGTTTGTTTTTTCCTCATTTTTTTCATTTGTGTACAAACAGAGGCAAAAACATCAACCTACCCATAGCTTAGTTCATACTGAGCTAGCTTGACTTTATAAAAAAATAATATGCGTTTTTAGGGATGTTTCGTGTGTATTTTGTTACACTTGTTGCACTCAAAAGACAGTTTATTAATAGAAAATAGTTGACAAGTAGGCTACAGTATATAAAACAGCCACGTTTTCATCTTTTGTCCGCATTTACATTGTAACTTCGTACTTTGTAGCTTGAAGTAACATTTTTGGGGGTTTGCAAAACAGTCATTTTAGATACAACAACATCAACAACAACATTGTTTTCATCGTCGATTGATCTGTGGATGATTTTCTTCAAGGATCAGTTACTTGTTTTGTTCATAAGATGTCAGAGGATAATGAAAAAAATGCATTTAATCATTTAACAAACAGCCCACTGTGACAAAATTCAGTTTACTACAATGTGCAACAAAGTAATGCATCAAATCCTCACGTTTGAGAAGCGGGAACAGTGAAATATTTGGAATTTTTGCTTTAAAAAATGGCTAAAACGATTATGAAAATACTTGCTGATAAATTTCTACTAATTGCAGCTCTAAACTATGCATTTTTAAAACCATGGCATGTAGCAAACACACTGATAGATAGATAAAAGCAGCTGGTACTCGCATTGAATAAGCCGGTATCAGAAAATGTTTGGAGCTTTCTGCTTGAAAAACGACTCAAACAGTGACACGCTGGTCAAAATATTTGCGGTCAGATTTTCTGCTTGCCGACTAATCGATTCGTTGACTAACAGTTTCAGCTCTGGAACTAACTCTTAACTCTGAGTGTGCACAGTCACAGCACCTGGTAAATAAGCTCTAATAAGTGTTTTGTCACTTATGTCTTTCTAAGTGTAGTTTATTTCACACCTGTAGTGAATAATGCAGTGTTGTATTGGTAGACACAGCAAAATCATGACGTGAACATGGCATCAGTTTTATATTTTCATAATTGATTAATTAAGTAATTTTTCAAGCAAAAATGCCACAAAATAGCTGTTTTCAGCCTCTAAAGTCCTGTTTTTCTCTTATTTTATAGAACTGTGAATTGAATATATTTGGGTTTTGGATTGTTGGTCGTAAAAAACGACATTTGAAGACGTCATCTTGGACTTTGATAGACAGCGATGGACATTTTTTTCACTATTTTCAGACATTAATATACTTAAACGATTAATCGGGTAAGATTAAAGGACAATAATTGTTAACCATTGATTTTAAAAAGTTCCAGTCAGCAATCTATGAGTCAAATGATATTTTTTGATAGTGGTACTGTATTTCTTTGCGAAAAAAATATATGAGTATATATATATATATGAGTCAGTATAGTGGGCAAGGCCTACAGCCTACAGTGTATTCACGCAGTTTTCTCGTGTTACATCGATGAATTATCTTTGTACAATCGGTGTGATCATTTTCTAATTGTGTCTAGTTATTATTTTGTCGCAAGCAGATACTGAGTCTGTACTGCAAAGTCAGTAGACCCTGAAGAAACGGTTTGTTTTCTGCCAAACAGTCCCTTATCAGGCCTTTCCTTTCCTCCCCTCCAGGTCGCCTTGAGGAGGCAGCAGGCTCAGGAGGAGGAGCTTGGGATTTGTAGTCCGGTGACTCTGTCCGGCCCTGAGGTAATGGTAAAGAATGAAGCTGGAGCAGACTGCCTGTTCTCTGTGGATGGACGCTCCTTGACACCTACCAGCACCTGCAACTCTTCTCTTGCCGTCACAGGTGAGGTGTTGCCGACCGTTATTCGCCCACTGTCCCACCACGCCCTCTCATGTGTCACAGCGCTAGCCCACAACTGATTCTACATCTGCACCGCTAAGTCACTTTGTCCAAACAACAGCTCTGGAAAGTATGGAAAAAATATTTGGTAACATAAAATTATTAATACATAAAGTATAGTGAGTATGCACATGATTGTAAACATGTAGCATCTGCCACAATACATTCACGTGGAAAAAACACGGAAAACAGCTGTTGAAGGCTAAAATGAAGAAAAGGTGTATGGTTGTGCGTAATGTTAACTAACGAAACACACAAATTCAAAATAATTAAAAAAAATAACTTGTCTACCCATTCATTGCAGTCATAGTTTGTTTTGCGTCTCAGTGGTGGTGAGGGTTGATGTTGTATGAAAAAGTGAAATCAGTACATAACCTGTATAAATTCACAATCGGGTCTTAAGTCCGATTTTATTTCAAAGCCCTAATCATTTAAAATATCAATGCTTTGGCTATAATCGATAGTTTCAAGTCATTTTCATTTTTAAGTTTTCATTTTAAAAACAATTATAAGTAAAGCTGAAAAAGTTAGTTGATTAAACAGTTAGCCAGCCGATAGCCGACAGAAAATAATCAACAATTAATTGATTGATTAATAGTTTAAAGGGGTGGATCCAGTTTTTTTTTTTTTTTTTAATCACTTTCCTTAGCATTGCCATTAGGGCATTTTTCGACATCATTCGTCAATTTGTCATGATATAAAGCATTGATCTTGATGTAAAAAAAATCAGACATATTTGTGGTGTTGAGATTTATGACTGTACAGTTTGGTGCAGAACCAGGTAACAATTCGGATTTGGTGGAAGAAAATGCTGATCTGCGTTACACACAGAGTTGTTCTTTGTATGTTTATATATGACCAAAAAAGGATTTATGTAATGAGACTAGTTCCTTTCCCTTTGATTTTCTATTATAAGAGCGAGACAGTGGTGTAGGATTGTTCGGCTTTGGCGGAGGTATGTGCTCTACTGAATGCCGTTCTCGTGTTTACACTCAATTTGAGTCGCTTTGACATTAAAGAGTCATTTTCTGTTTCTTTTGATCAGGGTAAACAGGACTGAATTAATTTCAATACTCTAAAACAGTCCACAGGACAAGAATACTTTCATAGGCTCTGTAGGTACCATTAATAAGACACATTTTCACGGGTAAATGAACGAAAACGAACGTTGATTTGGTGACAGCCGCATGAAAGGAAATCCTTGCTTTCTTTCTTGTCATGTGGAGGCAGACACAGATACCGTGTTCCCTCTCGGCCTGATAGCAAATTTTAGGAGGTGGAATATGACTGTGGTCAAGGCTGCTCATGTCCTGCTCTGACTCTGATTTGTATGTGTGAAAGGGTGAACTTTGGGTCCCTGGCTTGGCAACAGAGAGGAAATACTGAGGTGGAAAAAGGAGTTGAGCACTCTGTGATTCACTGATGACAAGAGTTAGAACAGGGACAACAAATGTCATTATCTTCGGCTTCAGTGGTGCACAGTGTCTCCATTGTGTAAGGCCAAAAGATCAGGGTTGCCCTAAGAGAATGTGGCCTTGTTGATAAGGAAAGTACAAGAGATAATAAGTAATGATGATTTGATGGTCCCATTTGTCCTGATAGGGTAAGCCACATTTCTGTATTATGATGGTGTTTTGTGGAGGGTCTCCTGATCTGTCAGCAAATACAGCTGCCACCTGCAGATGGTGCTGTTGATAGTAGTTTGAGCTCGGGTTGGCATGAGTAGAAAAATCTTGTTAAGTTCAATTAATGTGCGTTTTTTCCTATCAAAAGATCCATAAAAAAGATCTAGTAAACATTTGTGAACTAATTAAATAGTGTGAAAGATCATTTTCATTGTTGATTTCACTGGTTTTCACCACCAGCAATGATTCAGCTGGGAGAATAAAATCATGAAAGTCTAGTTTGGGTCTGCTGTTGGGTGCATGGATTTATATTTACAGCTTGACTTATTTACCTAAATTGTAACAAAACAGAAACTAATTTATAAATGATCCTCAGCTCCATATTTCAAATGTAATAATGATCTCAAGATGCTGACACCCAGCAACAAACACGATCATTTGGCCTCTGAACCGATCTTTGTCTTATTTGTTGTCTCCTCTCTGTGTTTTTTGGTCCAGGGAGTCGCTCCTCATTGTCCTCCAGCCCGTCGGCCGGTGCCAGGGCTCATACTGAGGGACCGTCCGACCTGCTGATGGAAACATCCTATTATAATTTCTACCAGCCTTCACGCTACCCCACCTACTACGGCAACCTCTACAACTACCAGCAATACCAGGTGACTAACAACAAACACCCTGCTGTTTATCAGTAACACTTAAACTTTATTTGAAAGCCCTTTTTAAAGTAATGGTAGGTATTCTACTGCAGTGTATATGTTAGCCCCCCACCCCTCTCAACAGCAGATTAATGTGTGAAGTATGTTGTGGAAATTGTTGATACTGGTCCCGCTGGTTGGTTCCCTGCAATGTGTGTTTAACTTGGCTTGCCTCAGGGGAGGATGGGCTGTGTGTGCATGCCTCAAGCTGCGTTGGGATTCATAATCTTATTTATATTTGCCTTTTATGTTCAAAATGACGTTAGCTAGGGTTCATCTGTTGTGGGGTTTTGAATGTCGGTATATTTTATTGATATATTTTGTAATGACATTAAATTTTTACAAATTAATTTATAGGTACAATTCAGCATAACTTTATTGTTGTCATGGTGGAAGGGGCCTCTGAAGCAGCATTAAGATCATTTTAAGACAATAAATCTCTTTCTGCGTCTGGGATTCATTACTGCATTTAAGAGAAAAATTGATTTACAAAAACATTACTGAGCGTTTAGCGTAAAACTCGTTTTTTTGCAAGTTTTCTCGTTTCAAGTTTTTTCCATAGTTGTGGTTAGAAAGGATTCTCCCATTATAATAAAAGAGTAAAATATGCTTGGTAAATATTTGATAAGTGGCAGATTTCAATCCGGTTTGAACCCAACCCAACTTATCAGCCAGCAGTGTAAAATACCAACATTCAAAAAAAACATTTCAGTAACTTTTGTTTAATATCATCTGTCATGACTCAGATGATACAATAAGTAGACTGAGTAGAGTGGTTAGACTGGTGGCACCTATGCTGAAAGATTTAGGATTCAGCTCGTGACCAGTCACACACGTGTCATATGCAAGTGTTAAAGAATAGAGCCGAAAGCCTCGGTGCTCTGTGTTAGAGGAGATGAATTGGGCGTACAGTTAGTGATGTACTGGTTTCATTTATTTGTGTGTGTGTGTGTGTGTGTATGTTGGAGAGGGAACTAAGCTGGTTCATGCCACAGAAAGGTGCTTAGCTACAAGTCACCTCAGCATGCAGAAGGTTCAGTTTCTATCATCATGTCACCTAACTGTCACACTAATATGAAACCCATGTCAGTCAGACCCCTGAACTGTGTGGATGCACAGTTGGAAGTGATGAAAACTCTATATCAGAGCAAAACCATTGGTGTCTAAATGGTGATTGCGAATGAGAGCAGACAAGTTAGTATTTTGTTAAACTATTGAGGTAACAGTTGAGTTGAAATCTGAAGGGGAAAAAAAACAACATCTTTAGGCTTTTTTTTTCGTCATCTAATCTTTCCTGCAGAGTTATAAAAGCGGGCATTTCACCTGAAGGTTTCTAAATTTTGATCCTGTGTTGAACATTTCAAGGGGAAAGTTGAACGGACCAATGTCATCTGCCTCTGCAACGACTGCAGAGGTGTCCATGACCCAAGGTGCTCACATCAACACAGCACAGGGTTGTGGTTGTAACTGGTAGCTCACCAGTGTGACTATAGAGACCCGGAGTCATAACGTCGCGTTCAGGCTGGTCTCTTTTGCACTAGCTTGTGTAACTCAATGCAGTCTCTCATTCAGCATTTCTTTCATTGGTCTTTCTGAAAAAAAAGAAAGAACTGTGTTTTAAGACAAATCATCATCCACCACAGCAGCTGCTTTTAGAAACAGAAAACTTTGTGATTTCATCAAAGTTAAACAGCAATTAATTTGTTAGCACAGAAAAAAGCAGAGCCCCAATGAATTAAACTACAAGCACGTCAGCACGAGTACTCACGTCATCGTAACTTGGTCCTCCCCATATTCATAAAACACTCCCAACGCTCTTCTAAAATCCTTTTTTTCCCCCCAACTTTCTAGTTGTAATCTCTGCAATTTTTGAAAAAAACCTCCAAAAACTACCGTCCCTGTCTATACACACAAAGCGAGTCGCACGTCATACATTCCTGTTGAGAGATTCCCTGTTCCTAGGCTGAATTTTTAGTTATTAGTGTAGGTACAAATGTCAGCGGGATTTTGAATTAGATTTTCTTACTTCAGGAACAGAACCTGGAAGTTTAGGATTTCAATTTGGCGCTCTATACCAAACTGTTGTAGTTTCTCAAAAAGCAGTCTATTCAGATTGGTTTGACACGTGTCTGACCCCTCAAACACAGTTCCAGTCCACAGTTAAGCCAGATACTTGTGGTTCATGCTGCATACCAGTTAACTCTCACCATTGAAACTGTGAGCTGAAGTCATCTGGACCAAGCTTTAAAATTAAAATCATTGGCATCCCAGTGACCTAATAGACTAAGAGCATACCTTGTATGTGATTGCAGTGTCACTGGTTTGATTACAGTGGGGTGCCTTTGTTGCATGTCACCCCCCTCACTCTTTCCCCATGTTTCCCTGTCTGCCTCTGCTGTCAACTATTAAATGAAGGCAAAAATGCCCCAAAAAGATGATTAGAACACACAGGGTGGCAGGTAACAATCATTATCAATGAATCTACTATTTTTTTTAATGAATTTATCAATCATTTAGTCAGAAAAAGGGGAAAAATTGAATCCTGAATCCAAAGTGACATCTTAAAATGTAAAAGACAATCAACAACATAGATCAGCATATTTGAGAAGCTGGAGTAAGGAAATATTTAGCAGTTTTGCCTGATAAGCGATTGATCGCCCATCAAAATTGATTAATGTTTTGATGAAAGACTTGTGTCCTGATTTAGAAAATAACACATTTACTGAATAAAATTGAAAAAAAAAAAAACCCAAATCATTCACAGACCAACGCAATGTGTTGAAAAATGTATGATGCCCCTTCTGTGCACTGAAATCCTGAATAGAAGCAAATTTTATATTAAAAAAAAGGGGAGAAAGCATCACTTTGTTACGACAGTGATTTAAAACAAGGAAGGGCTCTTGGTGCATGTGTGGGCAGTAGAAGTTCATTTTCTTTTTATCTGGTAGTAATTCACATGAAATTTGATTTCTTTGTTTTGCTTAGAGATGGATGAGTGTCACCGACACTTATGGTATAACGTAGGACACAGGGAGATAGTACCTAACATCCCACCAACGTGCGCACACACGCACACACACACACACACACACTAACACACACTCATGGTCCTTCATTCACCCATCTTTATATTCGCACTGATTTATGCTTGAATGTATCTCTATTGTGTCAAATGAGATGAGCTTGTGCGTGAAGCAAATTAGATCTATAACTCTCCAGTGTTCTCTGCTGAAGTGGTTTATTTATTTATTTTTGTATTGTTTTTATTTTTTATGAAGAACGTTTGTCCATCTACCCCCTTCACCCTCCGCAGTTCCCCCAGTAGCAACATCTAATTTTGGGGTCACTGCCTCCGCTAACCTGCCGGCGCACAGCAGAGCCTGAATTGCAAAGGTTAATGGTATTGTCTGTTGGCAGAAGAAAAAAACGCTACGCCTCACCGGTTGAAGGAGAAAGTGAGCACATTAATGCTAATCAGTTAGCACTCTTTAGCATAATTTAGCCATCCTCCTTTGTGATTTATGACATTTTCAGTGAAGCTGTCAGGTTGAGAGGGCTACGTGCTATGGTTATTCAAATTCATGGAACATGTTTTTTGTATTTGCATGAAGAGATTATTATTCGAAGATGATTGTCAGTGCCACTAATACACAAATCCACAATCTGTAACTAGATTCATTGTCATAACGACAAAAAGTTATGGAGTATTTCTTTAGAAATAAAAGAAGTTGTTAATCATAGTTTTTTTTATCACCTGAGTAATCACAATTACTACCAAAAAAAGCTTTTCTTTTTTGTTTCCTCTGTCTCCTTTACCTGTCCTAAACCTCCACAGTTTAATGGACTACACTCCAGTTTTAACATCCCCAACTGAAGTGTTTATCCTTGAGTTAGCCAGTTTTTAATTTTTCTCTATATTTGCTGCAAAGCACTTATCGCTGTGTTTTTCTGCACAATCCAGAGAGCACCTGTCAGTCAGACAGCGTTGGGCTGTGACATCTTTTCTCATTCACTTTCACTCATTTACCTAGTTTCTGAAGGTCTTGCTCTCATCATAACATCTGGTCAAAGTGTACTGTATATCTTTTTAAAACAAATGTACTTATTTAAATGGCTATATCTAGAAGAGCCCCATGCTGGTTTCATGCCAGTGCTATGCCTGATCCAGTTGTTTGTTTTCTAATATTTCTTACAAGCTGAGTTGTTTTACAGACATTAATAGTGTCATAATGTACATTTATTGATATCAACATATTTTGTTTGTTTTTTATCTGATTTTCTATCTTTTCTATCTTTCTATTTTACTGCTAAATCACATCTTAGACACATCCCCCTCTTGCAAAAATCACACAGCAAGTTCCTAATCTATTGCTGCAATGCCTTCTTGCAAAATATTGATACATTTTTTAAATTACCGATCAAGTTATTGTATCAATTACTTGACATTTTGCAATAATTGCATATGATTTAATTAAGTAGTTTTTTCCCCCAGTCAACATAATTGAAATCAGCTGCAAAAAGTGCAGTAAAATGTTAATTTCTTTTAAATCATTAAGCTAATCTAATAGAAGCGATGGTAATACGTTGATCTATGGGTCTTGTGCTCTTTTCACTAGTAAATCAGGAAACACAGTGGTCTTTATCAGTGTAAGGCCATCTACCTCCTCCTCTACTCTCCTGTGCACTCAGTGGTGCTTGGCTGTCATGCAGGTGGATGATGATAATATAAGGGTGATGTAGTGCTTCCAGACAGGAGATGGTGCCAGATAAGGAGATAGGCCCTCTCAGGGAGGTAAGGAAGCCCCCCCAGGAGTCAGCAAGCTAGCCAGGGAGTTTATGTGTAGATATGTGGCATCATTCTTCTCAGAGAAAAAAAAAATTACCTGCCTATGTTTTCAGATTTTAACTTATTCAGTTATTGCAAGAAGCTTCTGTAGTGTTATTCCTACTTTAAATGATAACACTGCTGTTACTGAGTTGTTACTAATCTCATTAGTGACTTTCTGTCCATGACCTCTGGAGATGTAATGTTTTTACCAAGTAATCTTCAGGTCATTTATGCTTCTGACAGCCAAAGTGTTGTTTGTGTACAGCACCTCTTAGGATTTATCTCAGGGGAGAAGCCATAAGAAATTCACTGTTTTTTGCTTGATGAAATGAGTCTAGAAAGAGGGTGAACCCTAACTGTTGGGAAGAGCTTAAATTACACTACATGCACTTCACCAACAACTCTGGTGATACTAGGTGCGCAACATTGCATAAAAGTTATGGTTCAGCTTGGTTGTGGGGTCACTGTTCAGTATGATTTTGGTACAGTGGAGAAAACATACGATTGAAATTCCTTTTCATTTATTTTTAAAACCACTAAACAGAGGCTCATAGGTCATTCAGGGTGTAAAAATTAACGCATTCAATCACTTGTATGAGGTCGAAAACTAATCTGAAGGAATATAAGAGGCAATATGTCAACAAAAAAATGCAAAACAAAACAAAAATACACACATGAACACACATTATTGTGGAGCTCAAGCACTGAAAGGGTGTTTAAACCCAATAGTCTCTGATTTTCACTGAGTATTGTAGCGTATCTGAAGTGATGAACACTGCCAGGGAACTGGTTATTGGTTTGGCCCTTGGCTGCTTGAACACATAAGGGAGAATGGCACCTCAGGTTGATTTAAACCACTTCCAGTAATACACACACTTAGGAGCTATTTCAGTGGATAGTGTTGACAAACTGACTTTACTCTTTGTTCAGTGTTGATGTAATTTACTGGAAATGCCGTAACCCAGCCAAATAGGGGATAGTATGAGAGGGTCTTCTAGAATTGACTTCTCATTTACATTCCCCGTAACCTTAAAACCTAAACCTTACTATAGGGTTATTCGTCACAGTTGACGCGCACACATCCTAGATCCCAACAATACATGGTGGAGACTTTAGTGTCAAGCAAGGTGATTGGTAAATCCATCTCCTGTCAAGGAGGCAGGTTTGCACAGGAAAACAAAAAAATCGTTACTAGAATATAAGAAACAGCCACGCAAACATCTCAGAACAACCCCCATCTGGTGCTTTATTCGGCATACAAATCCAAAGTCGCATAGTGAAGGAAACATCATGTACTGAATGCTTCTAGACAAATACACGTACAGTTACTCTCTGAGTAGATACAGGCATGGAAAAGGCCTGCCCAGCCAACCTTAAGTCCATAATTGTTACAAACTAGTTTACGCTGAAAGTACATCTGTTACGTGACTTTACCATGGATTGACTGGTTATATAACTCAGACTAACAATGTTCTTGGACCGAATTAATTAAGTTCCAAATTATAGTCAAAATGGTATTCACATCACGAGTATACACTGAGAAAGGTTTATAAGTCCATAACTGTTTATTAGGCATCACATTGACAGTATAAGCTAGTTACTCTGTGGGGCTCTGCCTATGACCACTGGATGTAAACCTCTTGTGTAAGCATGACAAAACTTGTTTTTTGGTGAGCAACTTTCACTAAGATAGTTTTGTTTGGCGCTGTATGTGTCCTGCAAACCGTAAGCTTGGTGCACTTTCAAGACTCCGGTCCAATCTCTATTGTATTTTTCACAGCCTAATACAAGAGCTGAGTGTAGCTTAAATAACAGTTTATAAAGCTGTCGGAGAATTGATGGTGTGGACAATACGGGTGACATATTACAGGCTGACAGAAATCAAATTCCATAAAAGTGAAATTGAAAACCCTCCGTGAGGCGGCCTTGCTGCTGAGTAGACAGCTCGTTTTAAAGTTTTCAGAGGACTGGAGAAAGCCAGCACTGTGTTGCAGCCCATTTTTAGAACAAGTCAGGGACCTGTGAAATCAAACACTGCTAATTTTCTGTCACATATTATTCTATGTCTGTATTTCTTCTTGTCAGTTTACGTTGTTAAAGTGTAGCCCGTGAATATCTGATGTTTGATTTGGAGGATTGTACAATCATGTGGAAGGGGAACAATGCCGTTTATATTGTATTTGAAAATGTCAAATTTAGAAAAAGGACTTCACAAAGAAGGATATAGGATAAAAAGGACGAATACACTGATATATCCACTGGCGTTGTTGGGATCAGTGTAAGTAAAAGTGCTAATATCATACCCAATGTAAGCTCACCTCAGGGGTTTACCTGGTATTTGTTTATAAAAGAGAATAGGACGAAATAAACCGTATCTCATTTGATGTTTCTAAGATTATTTCCTGATTGGTACTGAAAAAATTGCCTTCAAGGACATAGTAACAGTTGAAGTCAGAGACCCACTGCAGAAGTTATAACTTGTATTATTTTGTTGATGATTTCTCCTTGAGTCTGTTCCTGCAGAGAATAAAATGTAGCCTCTTTTGCAGACAATGATGTCAATGATGTCACAACAATGTCTTGCATGCTTGCTCGGCTTTGCTCTCTTCCTCATACTTTCCCCCGCTGTGATTTATTTTTGTGGCTTCTTGGGATCACGAGCATCACCTCATGGCCATATGGCACAAACCACCATCACATGATTAAACACAGCAGAACTCTCCCAGAGTATTTTAAGCAAAGCAAGGAATTTTGGCGTGACGGACTGACAGAGAATCAAATATTCCATCATAGAGCTGAAACAATTAGTCGATTGACAGAAAATTGATTGGCAGCAGTTCTTTTATCATAGATTAATTTCTATTTTATTAATTTTTATTAATTTTAATATTAATTTTTCAACTAAAAAGGCCGAACAATCTCCTAGTCCAGCTGCTGAAATTGGAAGATTTGCTGCTTTTCTCTGTCATATGCGATATTAAACGGAATATTTTGGACTATTGGTCAGACGAAACAAGACATTTGAAGATGTCAACTTGGCCTTTAGGAAATCATGATGGGCATTTTTCAGTTGATAATGAAAATTATCATTAGTTGCATCCCTATTCTGTTTCCAGTCTTAAAATACCCAAACATAGAATAATCAAAACGTAATAGGAATGAAGCCTTATCATATTATTATTACTTTTTTTTAAAAATGCCTGTGTTTGTGTTTCCTTGTATGAAGCAGATGCCCAATGGTGATGGCCGCCTGTCCAGCCACAACATGTCCTCTCAGTACCGCATGCATTCGTACTACCCAGCAGCCACCTACTTGACTCAGGGCCTGGGCTCCACCACTTGTGTGCCTCCCCTCTTTAGCCTGGAGGACAACAATAACAACAACAACAACTGCTCTGAGACCATGGCAGCCTGTGAGTGACGCAAGCACGCACGCACACACACACACACACACACACACACACACACACACACACACACACACACACACACACACACACACACACAAAAACACCTCAGGCCCCATAAAGTTTTACCCAGATTTTATCAACAGTGTGGTTAAGTACATCCAAGGGAGGATTGCACTAAAGTCAAGAGCACCATAAAATTTATAAGATGAAATTAGTCTAAAGCGGAGCTTTTTTACCTTTACTAGACTTGACTTTTTAACTTTACTTCAAATACAGAACTGTGTTTATCCGTCTGAAGTTAAACTCATGTGTTGCATCAAAGAAAAGCAAAGCTAGATTTCTGCACTCACCTTACTGTTATCTTTTCTGTTTAAAGGATGACAGAAAGTTCATTGAAATCATGCTCACCTGTTCAGTCTTAAACTTTTCTCTTTACAGTCATTAATGAAAATTGAATAACTCACAAATCTTTTGGCTGTAATTAGCGGCTATCACAGAGAAAGTAATCAATTCAACCACAAAACTGCCAAAGACCTGACAGTGTAGACCTGTTTCTTTTTGCCGTGTTTAAGGATGAATTAGATCTGATCTCTGATTTCCAACCATGCAGTAGTAGATTTCTGGCACTCTGCGCCACCAATCTCAGATGGGAATCTTAGCTGAGCATGGCTGCTGACTGTGGTTGCCTGGATTTTTTTCCTTTCTCAGGTACCGGTGAATGTGGGCAAAGCGGATTGTGTGTATTGCTTAATATGTTCAGGAAAGTATTTTTGGAACTTTGCAAAGAATGCATGGAAGTGCACAATGAGAGTGAGATAAGAGGGAAGATACAGAACAATGCAGTGGGAGAGACAGAAGGATACTGGCCTAACTGGCATGCCTCTTCAAACTGAACATTACTCGAAATTAAGAATTAATAATTTTTTTTCCCCTTTGTGATTAATTTATATTTTAGTGGTCTTCAGGAAGGATAAATAAGTTTTAAATTGCAGTTATGTGAGAAAGGTCTGGTCTTTTCATCATCATTACAGGCCTGATTCTAAAGTGTTTTGCCAGCACAAATCCCAGATGGAAGCAGCCTGTTTCACAAATGAAAATTGCAGATAAATTTGCTAGTTATAGAGAGATCTTGCCTGCACATGGAACTGAAAGAAGCTCCAAACTGACAGTGAGTCAACAGTGTGGGGGAGATTAAGTTTAGTTAGGCATTGCTCTTTTCTTTGTCTGTGCAGCCTTGGTAGAATTCACTGGAAATGCGTACTCTAACTGTCTTGTTTTTTCTACGGCGTCTCTTAATTATAGACTTTGACAATGATGCGCCTGCTTCCTTGATACTGTTCTTGACCAGGATAGATGTTGTGAAGGGGTTTTCTGGCTTCCCTCATTTGCATCAACACCTGTTTGACCTGCATATTGAGAGTTCCCAAGAACACCTACCAAATGCAAATTCAACACTTGGCATCAACTCCAGACCTTTTCTCCGCTTAATTTGTCATGGGAACAGAATGTGCAGAGGCAAAATGAAAAAAATTGTGTCACTGTCCAAATACTTATGGACCTAACTGTATATACAAAGAAACAGTTTGACCCTTACTCATACACCCGAAAAACATATAGACTGAAATCCTGTAGATGAATATACCAGCACCACGCGAGACACAATGCAGAAATGTCTTCACTTTTACTCAAGTTGTGCTGCCCTCCGACTCATCTGTCACACATTACGGTGTACAGAGATATTTATCAGCTATCTGAAGTCGTAACTGTACAAAATCAAGCTTTATTATTCTTCCAATTAACCAGCTCTATCTGTCGTTACCTAGGTTTGTCTTGAATGGGTTGTGATCGACAGACGGCAGGTCCCATTAGGTATTACAGGTCTCCTTTTGGTCTCAATGCTGTTCGGAATTGAATGCAAGCAAGAGGCCAAGAAATTTTTTTAATACAATTTGCAAATATCTTATGATGCATGAATGAGCAAAACTCAAATAACTGCTGTATATGTCCTTTAAATACAGCAATTTGATCCGTTATCTTACAGTACCACCCAGCTAAATTCCTTTTACGCCTGGGACTAGAACAATGAGATTATTTTCTTTTCAGGAATTAAAGAGATGATGTGGCTGCTTTTCCATAATAAAATCGTATTGTACATTATTACCCATTTATAGAGGACATAGGGGAAGAGTGTCATTAGTACAACATCAACATCCTTCTTTTAGTGAAACAGACTGCTGACACCACCAGCATCACAAACGTAAAGACCCCCACATCTCCCCTTGTACCTGTATTTGTTTATGACTTTCACCTGTCTTTTTCCTGTGAGGGTCTCATGTCATCCTCCTGCCGTGAATTGCCATGCTCCATTGCAAGATAACAACACTCTCAGCGGGTGGTCCAACCTTTGGTCGTGACACAGACTCCTGTACCACAGAAACAAACCTTTTTATCTTGTAATTCACCCCTTACAGTGAAGAAATATCCACGTGCAACCTCTTTTCACAGGTGGCATATTATTGATATTCAATCAAAGACTGATTTTCCCATCTAGAATTTTGAATTTAATATATATCTTTTATTCTTACAATTCTGAAGTTTTTTAAAATGCAGACAAATCAGCAGACAGAGAAACACATATAGAAAAGTATTAATTACAATAAAAAAATGACACATATTTGTTGCCAGTGATAAAAAACAAAACAATCCATATAATGGAACTGAGTATCAAAGGAGGTATCAAAAAGCCTTAAGTCAGCCCACACTCATTTTGTCTTAAGATACTACAGAAGAGGTGCTCAGGACTTTTCCCATATAGACCGACAGTTCAAGTTATTACACCGAAGTTTTGTCCAAATGCATGACAGAAACACATTCTCGTAACCATCTTTGGAAACAAGCTGGAATTGTTGTCTTCCAGTCTTTGGGAATCAGTTTTTAGCTACTGCTGTTCCCTTTATCAAAGCTGATTGTACATGATGTGACAGTGATGGAGAGTCTCTGTGGGCAAGTAACCCTCTTTTAAACATACTGTAAAACAGGTCCGAAATATTATACCACAACGAGTCCAACATTGTACACTCCCAAAAGTCTCTACACTGACATGTAGAATTTGTGTAAGATTACTTTTAGATAATGTAGCCTAGGTATAACTTTAAACTAATAATCTTTGCCAGGTGTTTACTGACCATGTATGGATTCGGGCTAGAGTTAAAATATTACTTGAACAATTAATTGATTAGCAGCTCCTGACAGATTCATTGACAATAAAACGTTGCAGGCCAATTTCCAGCATCACCAAAACAGCTTACATAAGGATGATAAGCTAATGCACAGGATATGTCCTAGTTGTTGATTTACGTTGGCATTTGCTTCAGTGCATCAAAATACAGCCACATCTCCTTTTAATCCTTGAACTGTTTCGCTTTGACCAAACATGTTGTGTACCTTTGGATCAGTCCACGAGGAGGAAATAGCTGTGAGTTCTGAGCCTACCTGCCCTCCCCTAATACCTCGCTGCCAAACAGCCCTGTCAGATTTATCTCCCTCCCAGGATAGGGCTAATCAGTTGGCCAAATACAGAGATCCAAATAACCTTCAGGAGTGCCACGCTGTCCTTTCCCCTCGCCTCCTCCTCCTCCTCGCCCCCCCTCTCCGCCCTCCCCCTCCGCAGGCCCCGCTGTCTCCGCAAAATTGCCTTCTGGAGTTAGTGAGCGGGAACAGTTAAGATTTACAAACAATGATGAAGCTTGTCATGCGTCTTTCTCCATCCGTCACGGCGGGCCGGGCGGAGCTGTGGGTAGAGCCGTCCTGGTGTTCTTCATAAAAGCCAGCTCTCTGTGAAATACGCCCCCGGCCGGCCTGTTTACTGCCCCGCGCTCGTCAGCAGCCCCGCTGCCGTAAATCGCCGAGCGTGAGGTGACAGCGCAGTCCATCAAACTCCCACCCCACCTCGCTGCCCTCCCAACATCTCACCTCATGCTGCCTCCCCACCACCACCACCACCACCATATACACATACACACGCACACACAGTCACACACACTCACACTGTTTCTCCACAAACACCCGCCCTAATTCCTCACTAGGATTTAACCGGGGAGGCTCAGATGAGCTGCCCCAAAAGAGTTATTGCTGTTTCAGTCTTACAGGAGACAGCTTCGAGCCGGGTCTGTCAGTGTTTATGTTCTTTCTTTTTTGTCCTTGTCTAGACTTTTTCGAATTTTAAAACTGCTCAAAGTTTGCTAGCTGTTAGCACGGCAACTTTCATTTCATGTGCTTCTTACTTTTTTTGAAAACAAGATTTATACTAAAGACAGACCTTCGAGTCGAGCGCCGCTGTGCTGGCTATACGTTTGTCTGTTTTGTTATATTGGTGTCAGCACAGAGCGTACAGTAATTTAAATGCAAATCAGATTGTTGAAGTATTGCAGATGTTAATCCTGCTAATCGATAGACCTGTGTGAGCCCATTAAGTTAGAAATCCATTACTATCTTTCTAGATGATATTCTATTGATTTTTCTTGCTTCAATATTTACTGTAATGTACACACCAAAGTGAGTTACTGCGTATAAACTCTGTCGTTTCAGGTTCTCAGCCTCAAAAAAAAAAAAGTGGTAAAAAACGATAGAGAGATTGGTGTTAGTAAGTTTCTTTGTTTCGTGAGTAAAATGGGCTTTACCTGCTTTCAGATCAGATTACTTCAAACCTCACACCCACACACTCTCACACACACATAAACAGTTAAGGAAGTCCCTTCAAACACACACACAAACACACACACACACTCACTGTATTTACCAGAATACACACTGGGGCAACACTCATTCTCAAGATGTCAAAAAAGCCTCTCGGTCCGTTGGATTTATTAAACCTGAAACTACTACTTCTAATCCAAGAGGTGACCTTTTCAAAGGAAGTGCTGTTTCATGTCATGTAGCGGCAAGAGGTTATTTCCCCGGTCACTGACATGCTGAGACATCACTCACCTCAGTACATGTACTCTGTGTTGTTTCACAACCCGAGGAAAGCAAAGGCTAGAAGAAGACTGTTGATTTGGATTGTGGTGAAATGTTTGCGTTTTGATAACTAATATTGTGTCAACATGATCTTGACTACACATATCGTTAAGTTGTAGTACCTCAAGTGTCCCATTAATTATTACTTTCTATGGCAGAGATTAAACTGGATTAAAATTGGTTGAAGATTGAAAGTTTTCAGACGGCCAGGTTTAATTTAATATTTGTTTCATCATAATTTTAACATGCAGTTAGGATCTGCTCCAGAATTTAACCTGAATGCTGTTGAAACGATGATTATATTTAACCTAGTTAACTAGTAAAAAAAACAACAACTTTTGAGACAAATTTTAGGCAGGTTTTAAACTAAACCTGTGTTCCCTGGGATTGTTCGCATGGCTTTTTTTGGCAGTTGACACTCTGTCCTGTTTCAATATGTTTTGATTATTGCCATCTTAGAGATTGCTTTAATGAAAAATTTGCTTTATTAGTAAGAACTCAGTGTTAAACAAGAACCGGAAAAGATGAGACAGAAGTTAACCGCTCTGCACAGTTTAGGTTTTTAGTACTTTATATCACCTTTTCTCAAATAAAGCTCAGTAAATACCACACACTCAAAAAAGGTGCTCGAGATGTTGCAGCTTTAAAGGAATGATGATGGAACATTTTAAATATTTTCTACGGTAGGCTAATAAAACTAGAAAACATCCAAAGTTGTTAGCAATTTTTCAGGAAATTGTTGCATTTCGGTTGACTTAATGACTTGATTCAATCTGTAAGTAAGAGCCAGCAATGGAGAAAGTAACCCTGATGGGGCCCGTCAGGCCCTGGGGGGCCCGTTTGAGTGCCTCTCCTGGCTCTTGGTTACAGTGGAAAAGTCCTGTGTGGTCTGTCAGATTGTCTTCCCCACCCTGCTGTGCTGCTAAGTACCCTGATAGCCTCCGGGGCTGTGGATGGGCTAAATACCAGTGTAATGGTTTGCTCAGGGCACAAGCACCTTTATAATGTGTTGTACAACACCACCATTAATACAGGCCTGGGGCTGTGGAGACATTAAATGGCCAGGGCTGTGTAGTTTATATCCCTTTCCCCTCGCTCTCTTCTCTCTCTCTCGCACACACTCTCATACTGTCCAGCTTTTAGGGGCTTGAAATGAAATGATTGTATTGACTTCTGTTTTATCTTATTACCTTAGTTTTTGTACAGCAGTATGTTATCATCGAAGGCAGTCTGAGTTATTTCAGTCTGATATCTTTTGTCAGTTTGTCTGTTTCTGTAAATTCAGTATGAGCAGAGTGAAGAACTGATTACTTCTAAACTTATTAAATATCATATGAACTTTGCTTAAAAAAAATGTACTGCATATTTTTAATGATGCTAGCTTACAGTGTCTCTCTAAACAATGTCTTCTTACTGTCCAGACACCGTAATCCAGATAAGAGAAAGGTTGACAAAAATGCTGATATGCTCAACTAGGTGGCCTTTAATTTTTACTGAGCCATCACAGAATCAAAAAGCAGCGGTGAACAGTTTGAGAGCCTTTTTTTCTGCCCTGGGTATTGTCTCTTAGGCTGCACTAACTTGCCCTAACTAAGCAATTTGTTGATTTTTTTGGGAGGCTACAATATCTGCAAACAATGCTCAGAGCTGTCAGCTGGTGGAAACTGGTGTTCATATTTTTGAAAAAAAAAAAAAGATAATAATTATGATGATGATCATACATATTGCGATGTATAGGTGACTGTGTGTATTTATAATATTTTATAATAAGATACTAGAATTAATATTAAAGGCAGGAAAGGACATTACTCTTTAATTAAGATGCAATGTTTTTATCAATGAAACTAAATGTGATTTTAAGTAGTGTTAGCACATTAATACAGAAATTAACATAGCATTTCTAATTCCTACCTACTATTATTTTATTTCTTTATTTTTTATGTTGATATAAATTCACATTTTTTCCTCCCTGACCCCCCCCCAACAAATGTAAAGTCTGCACGTAAACAAAAGAAAATTGTAAAAATGAGCAAAACAAAAAAACATTCTTAATGATTGTCCAAACTAATGTAACAGCTTTATTTTAGCATTTGACAATAACAGAATCATCTTGTTTACTGAATACTGCGTGTATATAAGCGCAGTCTGCATACAAATGACCGATTCATACACTGGATATAGCTTACTCACATTTGTGCACATACATGTGGAAGTGGATGTTGTTTTCCCGATATCTCTGTATAAAAAAAAAAACTTGTTTAGTTACGGTGCATTCCTACCTAATCATGCTCTTGTAGTCACTTTCCTTGTGTTGTTTTGAGCAGCAGCGGCAGCTCAGCGTGGACTGACAAATGGTGTTGCCTTGGCAGCTCTCTGAAACAGCTGAACGACTTGGATAAACACATTTGGCAGCTTTAGCACCCGCGAGAGGCGTCCTCCTTTCCATAGCAATATATTTCACTCTTCCTGTGTCCTTTACTTTGGCATTTTTCTTACCCTGTCGACTCACAATGAATCTCTTGGTTAAAATGTAATGATAGAAAAGTCCCACAAACATTGATCGGCCTCCTCAGCTCATTATTGCTTATCCATAATTTTTTGATGGATCATGTCAAAAATGCCCAACGATAGAATGACGGGCCATTTTGTGAGTTGATGGGGCACAGTAGCCGAAATGGAGATTTAGCATAGGGACGAGGGCCGCGTCACGCCTCTCCGGCACTCATCTTCACTGGGGACAGATTGGTTAACAAAGCAGGAGCAAAGGTTCCTCTCTGCTTAATTAGCCTTTGACCCCGACACTGATGCCTTCTGTCAGCCTATGTTGGTCCTCCACTCTCTTCAGCTCCATAGCAAACCGATAATGAGCATTTAAGTGTTTTCTGACCCCCCGTAATGGCTGCATAAGGGACTGCATCTCTTTGAACAGTTGTGTCAACAGCTCTTCACTGGGGAGATGAGAATGAGAAATATGTGAAAGATTTAACTACACACACAATGAAATGAATAGTCTTTATTCATGATAATGCAAAAGCTATTATTTGACTCTTTATTTGGTTCTCTGATTAAGGTGAAATTAGCAGAGACTCAGGCTTCGTTATCAAGCTTATTGTAAGAGCTGCGGTCACAGTTCAGTGTAGGCACTTGTGTTATTTTCTTTACCAGCAGCAGAAATATTTCAATCTTTTGTGAAAAATTAATTTAGTTGTTTTTTTGTAGAATGTCTGGTTCGGGCATTGAAATATCAGTTGTGATCATTATTTCTTTGATGTGACAGATCAAAGAAATTAGAATTGTTAAATTATCAAAACATGATACTTCCAGTCTTGTCTCAGAGAAATTATGTATTTATAGTATTTTAAATGAACCACAACTCCACCCAGGAAAAATTTTAATCGACATAATAGGGAAATGTTTTTAGCTTCAATGGATAGAATCACAGGTTCGACAGTCGGTTGGTTGGCCCACCATTAGGCTCAGGCTGAAATATCTCAACAACCATCAAATAGATTACCATGAAGTTATGTATCAACAGTCATGGTCTCCGGAGGAGGAATCCTACTTCCTACTGGAAATCCCCTGACTTTTTCTCTACAGTCACTGGCAGGCTGAGACGTTTGAGTGGATTGCTGTGGAATTTGGTACAGACATTCATAGACCCTAGAGGATGTGTTCTAATGACTCTGGTGATCCTCTGACCTCTAACAACTACTGGATTGATTGCAACGTAATTTGGTTCAACAAGAACTGAAAAAACTTTGGTGATTCCTAAACTTTACATCCAGTGCCATAATCAGGTCAAAATTGTTATTTGTCCAACACTTTCTTTTTTAATGACCAAATACTTTCATAACTAATGACATTCGTCAGCTCTACTTTTTGTTAGGTGCCATTTAGCAAATGTTAGCATGCTAGCATGCTTAATTAAACATTATCCCTGCTAAACATCAGCCTGTTAGCATTGACATTATGAGCATGTTAGCATGCTGACGATTGCATTTAGCTCAAAGCACCAATGTGCCAAAGTAGCATGGCTGTAGACTCTTAGTCTTGTTGAATATTTAAACAAAACCACAATCTAATCAAAGTGTTTTGTTTTTTTAAAATCTAAAACCATACCCACAGATAGGACTCAGGATGTGAGAACCAGTATCTGGTATTAAAGTCCTGCTCGTTTTATGGCCACCATTCACAAATTTCTAACCCTCCTAGATTTCTAGGAGGGTTGCAAACTTAGTGCCATAGAGTTACATGTTTTTGGTTCTGCTGTGTAGGAAATTTACTAAAAATGGTGCTTTGCATTAGATCTCTTGGGTCAGTCAATGCACATATGGTAACAGAAATGTGTCGAAACACATAGGACATTTGTTATGGTATCTTTCAGGCATCTCTGTAACTTCATATTGGTATCAGATATTAGTCACATCATAGAAGACATGCTGAATTAAGAGTCATCCAGAAAAATCCTGATAAGATCAGTGGTTCTAAACTGAGGGTGAAGGTCTGTGGTGTGAACATCAGCTGAGTGGCATGAGCCTCCACTGTTCAGTGCTCAGTATTTAAAGCCTGCTGGCCTGTCTGTCTGCTCTTTGACTGAGTTTTCTGGGCCATTAAGTCCTGATGCTAGGCTGATGATGAGAAGCCAGACACCCATATCGTTTCCAGAGAAGGGAGCGTCCATCTCTACAAGGGTTGTCCTCAGTTGGACACACGTGGGACCGTCTCAGACTGGCCAGGGACATTTTTTTTGGACACAGCTCGTATCATTTTAATGGGAGCCATTTAATCCCAGGCCAACCTTGTCATGTGACAGGCAACTCTTCATTTTTAAGATTGAATTTTTTTTCCCCCTTGATAATAGCCTCCACTAAGTGCTCCTGTCCCTGGACAGCACTGACACATTCAGAAGGTTGACTATGTTAGGTGAGGGACTTGCAGCCTGCGCATTGTAGTTAAAACTTGCAAAAATGTAGTGAAACTAGAACCGCTTGCAAATAGCTGTATAGAAACATTTACATAATAGAACCCCCCCCCCCTTAAAAAAAAAAAAAAAACCTTAACTCATTATCCGCTCACTGCTTTTTCCCAAGATTTGAACAGCAGATACAGCATGCTCTTTCCACAGAGAAGAGGACATGGTGAGATGTGATTGAAAAGCCTAAAACAGCCAGTTAGCACTATGGTCAAGACTGAAATATCTAAATAACTATTAGATGTATTGTCATCAAATTTGGTACAGGAATTCACGATTCTCAGAGGATGAGTCCTATAACTTTGGTGATTCCCTGACTTGTCCTTTAGCACCACCACAAGCTTTAGTGAACTATCTTAACAAATAGATGTATTGTAATCAGATTTTGTACAGATATCCATGGTGCCCAGAGGATGAATTTTAATGACTTTGTGATCCTCTGATTTTTCTTAATAGCACCACCAGGCCACAGTTTTCACTTTTTCTCTGAAATATCTCAACTTCTACTTGGTGGATTGGCACAAACTTTTGTTCAGACATTAATTTTTCCCAAAGGATAAAGACTACTAACTTTGTGACTATTTAGATTTGATACTGCTGAAAATTTAAAAACCAGTAGCATAAATAAAATCTTGTATTCTATTATTGGGAATTACTTCATTTCAAGGTATTACCAAAACTCACTAATATCACTACAGTTTAATGCAGAACTGTGTGTGTGTGCATGCCCCTGTGTGTGTATGTGTGTGTGTGTGTGTGTGTGTTTACTTAAGTGTTATCTACCCCCATGACCCTTGTGTACGGTGGATGAGTGTAGAGTATGAAACCCACAGAGAGAGCTTATCCCCGGTGGATCAGACTGAATTACCATCTCCTCTCACATCTGGGCTTTTGTTCCCCTCTTTGGCAGCAGCAGAAATGATTGCACCTTCATTCACTCCCTCCCTCCCTCTCTTAACAGGACAAGTGGGAGGTTAAAAAAGCTTCCTTTTGTTATTCGAACACAAAGACTGTTTAATAGTTTGGAAATCTTATATAGAGTGCTGAGTGACTGTGAAAAGGGCAAAAGTTCATTCAGGAGAATAAACTCTCTTACAACATCACCAGCAGGTAAACTCTCTCGTTACAAACTTTGTTTTTTACATGGCCTGAAACTAAAATAGATTCTGTTTTACATAAGGCCCTCTCTTTTCGTGGTTTGAGATGTGGTGATTTCAGTTATTACAGTTTACATCTTAAACATATAGAATCAGCAGCACTGTGCTGTCACAGCTGAAAAACTCAAAGATCTCAAACCTGAGTAGTCTCAGAAAATGTGGAACTGGTTGTGGCAGTTGTGTCTCTAAAAAAAATAAGAATAAGAATAACTTTGAGAAGGGGAGATGGTTAACTATGGTTTTAAGTGTCATTGGAACAACTGCTATTAAAGTGGTGGACTCATGCACACTGTCAGCACAAATTATGTTGAAGAACCAATCTAATAGTCATAGACCTTTTTCAGGCATTAAACAAGCAATACAATAAGCAGCTATGCTATATCCACAGGCAGCATCAGCCAATCCCAGAAGGGTTCACATCTCAAAGTCAAAGTACATCCACAAAAAGAGTAATCAACACAAACATGTATTAGAGTTAGGACACGGTATTTTTCAATACAGTTTTGGTACCAATACCAAAAAGATCTTATCGAAACTTTACTTTGAGGAATTTTTACAAAACCCTTTTTCATTTAAACTGACTTTAATCAGTATTTTCATAATGACTAGCTTACTTGTAGGTGAAAGGTGTCACTTACCAGAATTACCAGAGAATTACCACCCGACTCAGCAGCTCCCCTCCACCGTTTTTAATAATTTGTCAACATTCTCCATTGGCATCAGTTTAAACTGCACCTGTTTTCAGTGACAAAGCTCATAAGAACCCACTGTACACTACCTTCCCAGCACCAGTGAATAGACAGACAAAGTTAGAGACTTTAGCTGGTAAAAATACTGGAGCATTTAGCAGCTGAAGAGCCCGATATGTCCCTCAGGAGGTGGTAGAGACCAAAAACTGAGCTAAAAGAGTGAATACTGGGTTTACATTCATCAGGTGCCCAGACACACAACTGCAGCTGAATGATAATGTCGCTCTGTAACTGCTGGATGTGTAAATAAGCAACTATCTGCAAGTTTTCCGCATACACCTTAAACTTTGATATTAATTTCAATGTTGTGTTCACAACTTTGCCTTTGCCTCGAAGTTGCCAAAAAAAATCAGAAACTGATTAAACAATAAGTAAAAATAGATATTAATCTAACCTGGTGTCCAATGCCAACAGTTGGTGCTACAAACTAATTTTGGTCTGCGACAAAAAAAAAAAAAAAAGTTCATATTCGATACCCGTTTCATGTCTCGTTTTGTTTTATTCAAAAGTTCAAATTCCCATAAATGTTTAGTTTACAATGATACATTACAAAGAAAAGCAGACAGTCCTCTCATTTGAGCATATTTGGCAATTGTTTCACTATTTTTTGCGTGAACAATGACTGAAATGATTCATCGATTTTCAAAACAGTTGCCGATTATTTTTCTGCTCATCGCTGAAGTTCTAATGAAAAGGACTCAGGAGCCTTTTAAAAAAATAATTTTCTGACTTTTTTTTAGACCAAATAAATAATCGCTGAAGCAAACGGATAATAGAAAATGGAACTGACAATGAAAATAATTTGTTGATTGTTTAATTAGTTGCAGCCCTAGTGTCATTAACAGGTGCTTGACGGCTAATAGGGAACAAGGCCTTCTGCTGGTTCAGACATTAATCTGTATTAAACAGGAGAGCAGAGGACAGTCGGATGCAGCAGACAGCACGCATAGCCCTGTGTGTCGTGATTTAACATCCCCAGTGAAACTAACACGTCCAGTCTCTTTCAGCCTTTAATTACATCATAGATTTCCTGCTGATGAACAGGCAGAGAATTAACAGTGAACGGGCTAATTCACAGCTGCCCTCCCTCACCCACATGCTGTCATTGCTGTACAAGTAGATCACTGAGGGATTTAAAAAAAAAAAAAAAAGCGCTGGGTGCACTTAGCTACACAAACATTTGTATTAACGATTGGGCTGCCAGTTTGGAATTGGTGACAAACTGCAGACGGGCAAAAATTGGAGTCCGAAACCAATCAGGAAGTTAATGAGGAGAAAAATTACTCCTCTTCTCTCCTCCCACCACTGCTGAGGAAGAGAGAGAGAGAGAGAGAAAGGGACAGAGAGAGAGAGAGAGATGAGGAATGAGGCCAGTCAAGGAAACACTGGACATCAGCGCTTGTTTATGTTAATGTTGCTCTGATCAGGGCGTTATTCAGAGTGAAAATGTAATAGTGACAGTTTATGATAATCAGAAATTTAAAATGCAGGCAAATTGGAATATTGTAGGCTTTTAAGGAATTATCTTTGTTCTCAACTGGAGCACTTTTAAACAGTTTTTGGGAATCATCTGACAATGGGGATAATCGAGTATCTTAAAAGAACAAACATTATAGATAGTTTTATTATATTTTGTGAGATAATGCACCTTATTAAATGGTTTCGTGGTTTTTTTCTACATTTCTTTCAATGGTCACCTCTCCTTTTAAGAACCAATATATTCATCTCTCTAATGCTTAAGGCTGCAGCCAATGATTCATTGTAGTATTTATTAATCTACCGATTATTAGTGATTAATCTTTTGGACTATAATGTGTCAGAAAACAGTTAATCACATTTTCTCAATGATGGTTAATTTTCACTTTTTCCTGACGTTATTTTTAGATTAATCAAGAAATCGATAATGTAAATAATCTTTAGTTGACGCCCTAGTGAAAAATACCCATCACAAGTTCCCAGAGCTCCATGTGATGTCTTCAAATCGAGTTTTTTTTGTCCGGCCAAATCCTCCCATTTGAGGATCTGGAGCCAGTGGCTTTTTCACTCAATAAATTCCTTAAAAGATAAGCCATTTATCAAAATCGCTATCAAATAATTTTAGTCAGTTGCCTAAGTAATCAATCGACCAATTATCTCAGCACACCACCAAAACAAAAAATTGTCAGTCTAATGGTAAATACTTCAGGAGTATATGTTGTCAGAATGACTGAGAATCTTCACAGATAAACATGGTTTAATACAGTTTGATAGAGGTTATAGATCACGATAAAACAACGGAGGAAAAAAAACGTTAGTAACGTGAATGACTCTGATAACGGAGTAGATTGTTGTTAACCAGCCTAGGGTCGTCTGGCCTCACGGTGTCATTACTGTGTGCAGTACCTATAGAAAGTGTTAAAGTGGGTGGGTGCAAATATCTCTCATGTTAACAGCAAAAGATCAAATGCTTTTGATTAGCGTTCGCTGTCTTCCCTTTTTGGGGGCTGATTCAATTTGCTATAAATCGCGAGCTTTGCTGAGAATCATTTTGCTGTACAGTCATATTTATATCAGCTGAATACAGCACTAACAGAGAGGACCATTTATTCTGCAGTGCAGATGATACGACTGCCATTTTGTCTGTCTAACTATAGTATTTCTCTTCTGCTTTTTATTCACTCGCCTACAGCACATAGACATTTTTATTTTATGTGTGCTGCTGTACTGTCTACCTGCGCGAGGCAATATGAATTTATCATATTAATGACTCTGAGGAGTATCCAGGAAAAAGATTTGCAGCTCAACACCTGTGAGAGATTTGAGGTATGTCCAGGTTTATCTTCCACTCCACTGAGGAGAGGAAAACATCAGACCTATCTGGACCAATGAGGAGACCGTAACTTTCCTTAAATTAATACATGAAACAAACAGAAATGTCGCATATCATTCATGTCCTACACTTTGTTTTTCACCCTTAGAGGGTTTACTGGAGCTCTTTTAATTACATCGTGTTACGTCGTCTTGTTGCGCCCTCTTCTTCTGCAATGGTTTAATGGCACACGACTAAAAAAAACTCCTTGAAATTGGGTTAAAACTTGAGCTACATTCTGACGGAAACCTTGCCATAGCGAGGGGCACTACGCGATGAATTGTACAAAGCGGGATAGGCACACATCAGACAGTCTCTCCCCAAAGGCATTCACGTTATGGCTGTTCACATGACAGTTGCCAAAAGTAGCTGTGTGTGAAGAATTAAAAAACTCAATCCCTGTCTATTTTCGCACAACCAAACAATTGCCCCATCGCCGTGTGAGGTGGCTTTGAGTGTTGGGTGCTCCGTTTCGGAAGGTTACAAGAGCTGACTTCTAGACGGGCCGACTGCCACTTTGTTCGCAGCACACTGAGATCGTCAGGTTACCTCTGATCAGGACTGGGTTTTCTGTCTTGTCTCTGCAGCCTTCTCACCCGGCAGCATCCCCACCGGTCACGACCCCACCATGAGCTGCCGGTCCATCGGCTCCCTGGTTAACTCTGATGTCAAGACTGAGTGTGAGGCCGGCAGCGAGGCGGCCAGCTTCACCGTCATCGACGGCGACGCCACCAAATAAAGAAGCTGAGGTTTTGACAAAAGCATTATGAGAAGAAAAAAAAAAACTTGATGTTCTTGCAAAACGATTCCATAGTTCACTGTTGCTTCAGGTTTCTCTTTTTCTGTCCAAAAAGCACCTTAACCTATATTCCATAGTGAAATTGAGGTTACAGACTGTTTGTGTGTTTTTAGTTCATTTTTGACATCAAAGCTGTTGAATCTTTTGTTGAAGCCAGTTCACCAACATAGAAAGCGCTTGGAAAGTTTAAAAATAACAACAACATGCAGATTTTAGAGCAACACTCCTCAGAATTAGTAAATCTGGACAAACACTTTTAAAAGTTGACTAAATTTACATTAAATATGTCTCAGTAATCAAGACTGGACCAAATAATTGAAACTAAACGGTGACTGGTTGTGTATTCGTAAAGCTGTACACTTGTTTTTTTTTTGTTTTGTTTTTTTTTGCTTTAGAAGGCAACTGTTAATGCAGATTTTATCCAAAAGATGACGCGACGCAGTAAGCAGAATAATGATACTAAAATCCTTTCTAGCTCATAGTAAATTGACTAGTGTAGTTTTCACGCAGTATCCGTCGTAAGTGTTTCCATTGGTAGTGAGTTAGCGGTGACCAGTTAGATATCAGTGGACTATTTTTGACGATCAGGATATAGACTTAGTGTTTGCTAAGATGGATTTTTTTAAGCAGACAACCTGGAATCACTGTTACTGTACATCTCAAGCACTTATTGAGAAAATGTGAAACTTGGCCAAATGGAGTCAGTGAGGGCCTTAATTTCTTGTAATCCCCCCGTTGACATGCAGCACATACAACATTACATGTAATATGTATTATTAGCTAAACCAGTAGGGTAAAAAAAAAAGTTGACCCCCATCATCCTCGGTAAGCACTGGTGTGGTCCTTTGCCATTTAAAAGACATCTAGAAATCTGGGCTAAAATTGGACTACACAAATTAGTTGATTAATCGATCAATTGATCAATCGTTTTAGTCATTTTTCAAGGAAAAACTGACAAATGTTCTCTGGTTTCAGCTTCTCTGATGTGAGGACTTGCTGCTCTGTTTTATATCACTGTAAACTAAATATCTTTGTAGATTGTACTAAAGACATTTGAAGATTTCACCTTGGACACTGAGAAACCAGGATGAGCATTTTTCACAACTTTTTGATATTTTATAGACAAAGCAATTTAACTGGTTAATCTAAAAATAATAATCAACATTATCTGTCTTAAAACAGCAGTCACTTTTTTCTTGCTTTAATCATTGCTCCTGTTCATACTTTTAAAGATCCCTTTATAATGCACTTTTAATGGACGGGATAGTGGGACAAAATCCACAGTCCTTGTTTCATGCAAAAATGTACTCAAAAGTTTATTTGAGCCTCATATGAGGCTTCAGCAGTCTGGGTTAATCAAATGAAGAGAATAAAATTCCCTCTTTGTGTTTCTCTGTCGAGCTGCAGTGGAAGGATAGTAACAAAAACTGGAAATTTGGTACCAAAAAAAAAAAAAAAGCACGCATCTTTGGAAGATATCAACTCAGACTGCGAAAGCCTCGTTAACTTCAGATAAACTTTGGAATGGAAAATTTGCACGAAAAGAGTGCTGTGAATTCTGTCCTCCGTCACCTACATTGAAACCATGGATCAATGTAGGATCCCTTAATGTCCAGTATGAACAGGAGGAATGATTACAGCAAGAGAAACCTTAATATAGACATACAATGTTTCAACAGTATTTAAGTGACTTTCTTGTAGTTCAGTGTGTAGTTAGGACCGGCTTCACTTTGAAATATTGTCATAAAGACGTTGTTGAAACAACAGTGAGGAGTGACTTAGATTTCATTAAAAACTATAGGCCAACATATTGATATTTCAGAGTTTAAAACTCTGATATTAATACATCAGATGTTTTTTAAAGAATTGTGACCAAGTTTTGAACTGAGCGATATTTTATCAGACACTACATAAACTGTGTCCTGGTGACACAGTTTCTAAATTGCCTCAAACATACAAGCAGACACAAACACCGATATGCATACATCTGCGATCGGCTAATATTGGCCTGGACGATTTATCTGTCTAGCTCCATTAAAAACGTCCACTTTTTAACCAGTTTAGCCCAGATTTATGCCTGGACGTCTTTTTAGCTGCACCAGTGGAATATAGTTATTTCTCCCTGAACAAACGAGACACCGAACAAGATCAGATCATTTTGGAAAAAGGTCAGCTGATTCTGAAGCCGCTAAAACCGCAGGCACTTCTTCTCTCCCGTCTTCTTTTCCCTGTGTCTCTTTAAACTTGATGTTTGAAGCCGAGAACATCTCCGACAGATTCCCGCAGGACGATCGCGACTCGAGGGTTGGCGGGGGAGAAAAAAAAAAAATTCGAGGGGGCAGGTTAGACATGAATCATGTTTCCCTCCGTTGTGGTGGCATGTGATGAGCGTCGGCTGCTTATTTATGCCACCGATCCAGCGCCATCATTTATTCCAGAGAATTTGCATGTCTATTGTATATTTAACCCCTTCAGTCCCCCTTCAGTTTTG
The DNA here is from genome assembly GCF_016859285.1 of Xiphias gladius. NCBI lineage: Eukaryota > Metazoa > Chordata > Actinopteri > Istiophoriformes > Xiphiidae > Xiphias > Xiphias gladius. Next base: position 4,409,471 of record NC_053418.1, on the reverse strand, counting down.
CAATGCACACGGGTCACTGTTTACAGCTTTTACACACCCTGGTAGATACAGATATAGCAGAGAATGAGGCGCTGATAGACCTCAAGCAGTAAACTGAGCAATTGATTAGTGGATCCAGAAAATGGTAAATCATATAAGGCATTTCTCAAGCAAAAATTCTAAACATTTGTTGTTTACAGCCTATGAAATGTCAGGATTTTCTGCTTTTTCTTAAATTCATTAAATTGAATATCTTTGGGTTTGGGACTGTTGATTGGTTGGACAAAAAAAGCAATTTGAAGATGTCACATTGGGATCTGGGAAATTGCACTGGCCATTTTTCATCGTCTTCTGTTGCTTTATAGACCAAATAACTAATCCATTAATCAGAGAAACAATCGACAGATTAATCGATAACAAAGATAATTGTTGGTTGCAGCCCTAGTTTTTAACAGATGAAATACCAGGTAGCAGTGTTGTACAGTAATAACCCTCCTTTTTCTTTACTTCATGAACTAATGAAAATAATCCTGTGTTGCCCACTTTTGAGTTGTGTTGTTTAAATGTTAATTTAAAAACAACTCAGAGGAGATTTTTCCAACTTTTCTGCTGTCGCGAAGCCGACTAGTACACTGCCGTACTGTATGTTGTTTATGTGTTTTGTGTTTTATGGAGATTCGTTTCGAATTGCATGCTTTGAAAGTGTTTATCTGTGTTTGTTTTTGAATAAGACAGCAACAAAAGTCATTTGGAGTCTTGGAGTTTATGTCGCTACAAGTTTTTTGGGAAATAAAAACGCTCTAAGTGATGGAGTGTAAATGTGATAGTGTGCTGGGAACAACGGTATAAAACAGACAAAGAAAATTACTTGTATTTTCTTTCTGCTGCGCTGTGGGAACATTCAATGGATTCTGCCCCATCTGTTGTAATCAATAACGTGACCATCTTGTTTTTTTATGAAACGCACTTACTCTTAATTTCATCCACCAGTGGTTTTAGAGAGAAGAATGTGGAGTTACCTATAAGGGCTCTGACATTATAAATCACCTCTTGAGACCAGATTGTACAGCAGTATCGATTGATCCTGATATATCACAGAAATTTACTGTCACTTCTGTTTTCAATTAAAGATACAATCAGTCAGATAATGACTTAATTGGATTTTACAGAAGATTGAGTTTTATTGCCCCATGCTTTACGAGTTTAGTTAAGGAAGGCCGTTTTATCACGGTTGTCAGGGGCGACCGGCTGCCACTGCCTTGTCCTTCTGTAGCTGCTGCTGCCTTGTGTACAGCGCCGGGGAGAAAGTGTCACAGGATTGGTTTTCCTTGAGCTGCCTCTGCCTCCATGAATCATGCCCCCCCCCCAATAATAGATAAAATCTGCTCGGGTCCCTCCGTGACGCCTCCTGGCGGAGTGATGGCGGTTCGATACAGACAGAAAGCGTGGAGGAGGAAGCCGTGAGCTCAGAGGCGGAAACGGAAACTTAAAACTTCAATTCAGAATGCAAACTTTTAAGCCATAGTTCAGGGTACATTCAAGATGTACAGCACTAAAGCCGGGGGGAAAAAAAAGGAAAGACAAGCAAAAAGCAAACAGGCTCAAAACACGAAATCAGAGTCAGTGAGCTGAGAGTGAGGGTCCTGTTCAAGCAGCATAAACAAGTCCAGTAAAGGAAAAAAAAAGGTTTTAGGCCATTTCTCTCCTTCATAAATCCATCCGTTCATTTGGGGCCTAACCGTTTAATATTTACATGTATGAATAATAATAACCCAACAAAATCAAATGATTTACCAGAAAATCCAAGTTTTTCTTCTTCATGGTGTCAGTATGACTCAGATTGGAGCCAACTCGGACAAGGTAGACAGAATTCCTGCACAGGTTCACGCTGAAAGAAAATTTGTTCTACAGTCTCAACATACTCCCCAGGACTTGTTTTCCCAAATAAATCTCTTATGCAAGAAAGACATTGGATGGGTAGATGCTACTCAGGATTTCACAGCTCATTTCTTTGGCTTTAGGTGGAAGTGGATTTGGCAGGTCTCGTTTTCCTCGCCTCTTCGTCTCTATTTTTGTAGAGCATATTTTCTTTTCAGTCGATTGGGGTAATATTCTGTTGATTGAACATTTCTAATGGAACCTATACTGAACTTCTTGCTATTTAGGCTCAAAAATTCAGAGTGGTTTCAATAATTCAATTCTGTTCTAGGGGGAAGTGGAATGACCTTAGTCGCTTCTATATTCTCTTAAATGAACAGTTTAGATTAAATTTATCACAAAAATCTAAATGTCGTTATAATAATATAAGATTCCAAACTCATCTGTCGCATAGGCTACAGGCCATATTCCCTTTTCCATCCAAGCCCCCAAAGAACAAGGATTTCCTGATAAAAAAGTAAAGCGTATACCTCTTGTTCCACATGGCTTTATTCTCCAGTAAAGGAGAACTTGCTGATGGGATGAGATCATTTTTAGATCATCGCTCACATGTTTTCATATCTGATGACGTCGCTCTCAGGTATAATAAATGAATTCGCTCGATTAGCATTGGCGTTTCAGCTCTAGAGACATTTCTCAGAGGCGCACCTGCTCAGGTGCCGGCGATAATCTGATTGGTTGTGTTACACCTCAGTGGGCGGAGCCAGGGAACCACACCTTTTGGGAGCGAAGTCATCGTATGTTGCATCATATGGTCTAAACCGCAATTACGAGCAACCTAGAGAGAAAAAACGTTTGACTTGTGAGTCAGAGTCCGAGATATTGGCAATTTCCGACATCGACGATAATCTTCAAACGGTGAAAAGAACTTAGTCATGTCGACAGATGTCGGCAAATGTTGGCTGAAGGGCTGCAAACGCACGACCGCTGGCAGTTAAGTCAAAATAAAGTCACACAATCATGTCAGCTCATCTTATAGGAGCTATAAGGTCTGTGTCTAGTTTCACTTGGTAACAAACTGCTACAAATACATAGCTCAACAAAAAAGAAGCCAATCAAGCCTGACAGAAACCCTCCTCGCCAGTTAGGATACAGTACATTTATTTATTTAACTAACTATAATATGTGCACATACGTTTTGGAAACATGTTTTTAATGGATTTATTACTTTATTTTATGTATTTGTTTCAGATATTTATATGAAGTCCAGTCTGCTCAAAGCCTGAAGGACTTGAGTTCTCCGGAGTTGTTATCCTGGTATCAAATGAACACAAACCCCGTTTAAGAATTGGCCTGCATCTGTAGTTTTTTTGTTGTTGTTTTTTTCTTTGTTTTTTAACTCTTTGAATGCTTTTGAAGTATTTTTGAAGGTAAAATTGCTACGACATGTGTTCTGCATCTGCTTGTTCCTACTAGGTTACTCATTCAAAACAAATCCTCTGGATATCATATCCATAGCATCATCTCATTCACGTTGTCCCCAGCATTTAGTGTGACATTGGAGAGTTTTTGAAAATTTGGGTTTGTCACAATGGATCTAGAGAAGAAGTTGAATCCACTTACATTATTATCGTAAAGACACGAGTCAAGTCAAACTTTGATCCTTAAAAATATCCAAACGGTTCAGTGATCAAATACCGGGGTGATTATTTATCATCAACACCTGTGTCCCCTGGCCCAGGTGTCTGCCCAGCTCCTATTAGGAGCCAATAAAAGTGGCCGTTTTTCGGCAGCACAAGCACTAACGAAGAGCCTGTAGGGGGAACGGCTGCTTACGTCTTTGCCGCCCTGAGTTTTGATTTCACCTTCACTTGTCTTGTCGGCGATACTTTTGAAAGCTTCCTGGCAGGTCAGGACTGACCCGCAGTTGAAACAACAAATCACTTAGAGTTGGAAAAGTAAAATCTGCAGCCGCTTGTCACAAAATGAAATCAGGAAAAAGGAAAAAAAAAAAGGTGCTCAGGGTGTTAAAGAATCCTGGAAATTTTCATATGAATAAAGATGCATGGTCTGATCCAGAACTGACAATACAATGACAAAATGTAAAAAAACAAACAAACTTGGAGCATGAAATCTGTTTTGTGCTCATTTATCTCCCCAGCAGCTCAGTTTCACCAACTGAGAGTGTATGAATTGGGCCCATACAAGTGCCCATGGACACTTTTCTGACCAGAGGAGGCAGCGAGTCTTAACCTGAGAGTGAAATTCAAACCGTCTCCTAAACATCTGTGATCTCTTGCTTTTCTTATTTCAAACCTGTCCGTTTCTTTATAGTCTCTTTTTAGTTAGAGGCATCATAGACCACCGGGATAGGACATGTTGCAGGATTTCTGGGTAATGAAGTTAAAACATTTACGTGGTTACATCCTTCTGTCCGAAGAACTGCCAGCATATACAGTATTAAGCCGCACAGTGCAATGCTGACCTGTATTGGAGGATCGCTGAGGTCTTTGAAGGACAGGCAGGGCTCGGGCCATAAACGTCTAGGCCCCCCCGAGAGCCAAGCACCAATAAACAGGCTGAACTAGACAGGCCAAACCAACTAGACAGGCTGTCGTGATGCTGTGCATCCAGAACTAATCTGAGGATGTTACCTGTCATTTGTCTTTTCACCTGAGGAGACAGAGCTGCCTTAAGGAGGACCGGACTCTTCTCCGCACGTGTCTCAAGGATATGAATTGAGATTTAAAATTTTCAGGAAAAAAAAAAGAACATTTTCTTCTGGTTTTTATACGTCTGCATGGGACTTGTTTATAGAAAAAGGGGAGAAACTGTCAGTGGGTTTGCCCATGTTACACTAAGAAAATGGCACCTAATGAATCATGAACTTGGTTGATCGTAATGATTGGGCCAAGGAGAGGAAGCGGAAACTTTAGTGTGGCCGACCAATCAGAACAGATGCTTATTTTAATCCACAGATTAAGTACTAACCTGGCCTCTAGGCACGGATGGATTACTGAACACAGCAAGAGGGCGCAGGCCAAGATCGAAGGGGGAGGGGCTGGGCCCTGGACCCTGGGCCCTGGGCCTTTGCCCTGGGCCTGTGCCCTGTACGAAGTAACTTGATATTTCTTGTGTGAAATCATAGAGCTCAGTTAAGAGACAAAACTACCACAAAGGGATCCAAAACGACTACCACGAGACATAAAATGACCAAAAATGGACACAAAATAACCAAAGCACACAAAACGACCAAAACGTTACGCAAAATGATCCCAAAGAGACACAAAATGACCACAAAGGGATGCAAAAGGACCAACCAGGGACGCAAAATGAGCTCCTATAAAGGAGGATAGAGGAGTAACTTCTTCTTTTATGATTCTATACACAGTTTTCTTTATTCCATGATAAACCCTCAACGAGGTTTATGGACATACAGTAGTTACATATAAAACCCAACAGAAACAAGAATAAAGTGGACAAGTACTGTACAATACAATAAAGCAAAATAAGCAAATAAACACACAGAAACGAAAATCTTAAAGATACAGTAGTTTCTTAAAAATACCAGTTACTATTTTAACATAGTGAGATTGGGGAACTCTGATATTTTTTAGTGTTGAACATTTTTTCTGTCCCGTTGTATCATTTCACCGACCTGTTTCTGTCATCACCAGAACAAAGAACACGCTGTTGGAAGATCCATATCTTTTGAGCCTGAGGTTAAACTGAAATTTTATCTAATCCTGGACTGATGTTGATCAACACGGGGCATCTGCAGCTCTTAAAGTCTTGAATCCAGTTTCCTTTAAAAGAAAAGCCTTTAGAAGGTGTCAGAAGGTCTTGAATTTAACTTCCAAAGATCTTGGATATTTACAATAGTAACATAACTACAACAGTAGCTGTAACTTTTCTGTATGTGGTTGTGGGCTGCAGGGAGATCTAACAACTAAAAAGGAGATGACAGTTGTTTTGAATGCAGAATTGTGCAGCACAAGTGTCAATTTTAGTAAAAAAAAAAACAAAACGATTTAATTCAAATCAATTTTCTGCCACTTATCTCGGCCCAGGTCACGGTATACGATGGATTACATTACTAGGAAGTTCTCGTTATTCCCCACTGACTTTGAATCGTTCTCTGATCCGCGTGACAGTGTGTAGAGAGGCCTTAAAAAGTCTTAAATCTAATTTGGTGATCACTGCAGAAACCCTGAGCTATGATGGCCCACGTTCATCGAGAAAGTTTGTAACCATAGAAATCAGTTTTTTACTGATGATTACCGCCGCCATACAGCGTCTTTAAGAAGGTAAACACAGGACATGGGCCCTTTTTTGGGGATGATTTTTCTTTTTTTTTTTTTAAATTTGGATAGAGATGCACATGCGTTAGTTATGAAAAATGTTACTTACCTCCGTTAAACCTTGCTAATTTTACATATAATGCTTTACATGTCTACTTCCTGATGGAAATGATGATTAATACTTACGTGACTTGCATGTCCAAGCCAGAGAAGTTAAAAAATGCCAATCATCACAAGCTTGTACAACATAGTGTCAAATCCAAAACTTTAAAAGTATAATAACTGATTTTTTTTTTTTTTTTTCAAGATACATTTAGTGCCACCATGGTTGCTTCAACTTATTTAATTTGTTATATCAATGTCCAGGTAGAGCATTTTTTTTTTTTTTTTTGCGGTAGCCTAGAAAACAGTGGGGACTTAATTCCCTGGAGGCTGGTGGGCGAAGGCCGACATCTGACTGATGTTCTGTGCCCTCGAAGAAACGTCTCGCTAATTCAGATGTCTGGCTAATTCCTCTGTAGGAGCTCAGTGTCCAGCCTCCCCGGGGAGGTTTAAATCAGCGTTCCTGTGACAGGACTTCTGAGTGGCGGCAACGCCCCCCAATCAGCACCTAATAATAACCCCGCTCGGCAGAGGTCAGCGCCTCCTTCAGCCTCAGCAGAGTTTCCTCCTGCTAAAATAACCCATGAGATCCCAGATGTTCAGAGAGTGAAGTTAAGTAACTGCACAAACTTATTCTTGCTCTAGTCAACACATCGTACGGTGACTTTGTGTCATTAACCCTTATGTAATTTATTTTTATTGTATTCGTGTTTTTAAAATGTTCAGTTCCATTATAATCTTTGTAACTTTTTCAAAATTTTTGCCTCGTGGGCATTAGTCTGTTTTTTACATTTGCTTTTTTCTTTTTATTTTTTCTTTTTTTTTTTACACTTTGAACCTGTACTAAAGGTGCTAAAGAAATAAAGTTTTACTAATTATTAAAATCAGTCAAAAATGTCTGAGATGGGGAAATACAGCAGCAGCTTTATATTAAACCCTCCCTGTTAACAAGACACAGTCATTAACGATGCAAAAATATCTACGAAGTCACAAGATTACTGAGAAAAGAGGTGAACCCTCTCAATCCTTGACTCTTCTAAACCAAAGGAGTATATACAGGATAGTGCAATTCCTGTTACGCGTAACAATGACCTGTAGTCCGACACGTACAGCTGGGCTTTAGTCGACACCTTTCTGCTATTTAACGGCACAATGAAAACTGTAAATCATTAATAGCACTACAGTGAACGTGCACTCGCCGAGCACCTTTTTTTTATTTAGGAACACCTGTACACCTGCCTATTCGTGCGGTTATCCAGCCGGCCGGTCGTGTGGCGGCGGTGCAGTGCAATAAAATCCTGCAGACACAGGTAAGGAGCTTCAGTTAGTGTTCACGTCGGACATCAGAAGGGGGGAAACGAAAACGTGATCTCAGTGACTCGGACTGTGGCCAGAAGGGCTGGTCTGAGTGTTTTCTGATGCAGTGGGCACAGGCTCACCAAGACTGGACAGTTGAGGACTGGAAAAATCGTAGCCTGGTCTGATGAATCTGGATTTCTGCTGAGGCAGCAGATGACAGGGTCAGAATTTGGCAGAATGAATCGATGGACCCGACCTGCCTTGTGTCAACAGTCCGGGCTGGCGGTGGTGGTCTAATGGTGTGGGGAACGGTTTCTTGGCTCACTTTGGGCCCCTTAATACCAATCGATCATGGTTTGAATGCCACAGTCTATCTCAGTATTGCTGCCGACCACGTGCTTCCCCTTGTGGCCCCAGTTGACCATCTTCTCGTGGCTGCTTCCAGCAGGATAACGCACCAGGTCACAAAACAAAAGTCACCTCCCCAGTCTCCAGTCCTGAATCCAGTAGAACTACCTTTGAGACATGGTAGAACAGGAGATTTTTTTTTTTTAAGCAAAATAACAGTTGCTGGTTCCAGCTTCTCCAACGTGAGGATTTTGTGCCTTTCTTTCATGCCTTGCAGGACGAAACAAGACAAATGACGATGTCATCTTGGGCTCAGGGAAATTTTAACAGGCATTTTTGACCGTTTTTGACATTTTAATTTTACAAAACCATCAATCGAGAAAATAATTGACATTTGATGGGGTTGAAACTAATAATTATTTTCAACCCTAAGTGGTAGTAAAGCAGTGGGCAGATCGACTGATATCGCAGCCATAAAGTCGGGCCACTTATGCTCTGTCATGGTTACAGTTACAACAACCTGGCTCAAATATGGTCAAACATATTAATAAGGATGTAGATGTAGTGTCTTTTATCATCCATCCACGACCAGACAATGCAAACCATTAATAATAGTTTTCACCAGCCCCCTCCTGCATTGTCAACCAGGCATCAGAAACTTTGAACATTTGGCACTTTGAGGTTCATCGTTATTATTTCTGCTTCGACTAAAGCCCTGCCCCAGAGAAACTGCCGGGGGGTGAAGAACAGCATGCCTGTTATGAGAGGAGAGCCTCTTCCACACAGGCCGGTGCTGGAGTCGGTTCTGTTGTCATGCTACAGTGTTAAAACCGCTCCTTTTTTTTTTTAATATCAAACTTAACACAAAGCAGAAATTCACACAGCTGTGTGAATCCTGATCTCGTGTCTACAAATACTTAAATAAATGACCCCTGACATTAAGAAATTTTGTTTTGTTTTTTAAAGTGGTCTGAAGACTTCAAACCCACTCAAACCCAGCCTGAGACTCTGCAGGGCAAAGCATCAGACCATGTGATAACTCTTAGGGTATCGAAAGGCGGCATAAATGCAGTGTAAGCACGTTATGTTTGCACTGTAGTCATTACAGTCAGCTACAGTGCACGGGGGTCAAATGCTGCCGGAGGTGCTTGTGCGGCTAATAGCATCCTCATTACACAGTCCCACGATGTGCGGGTGCATTTCTTCACAACAAAAGTTGCCGGTGGAACAATATGAGAGCGGTGCAACTAAAACCAAAGCAGATGCTTCAATTCAGGTTTTTTTCTTTCTGGAGCTTTCCTCAAGTCCGCGAGCATTAAAAACAAAACGCAATAATCATTTAGTCTGTGTGTTGTTCGCGTTAGCTCAATGCTTTACATCATGATTGAGTTACATTTAAATAACATTTTCCGCATTAAACTACACTCGAACGGGATTTTCCATGTGGTTTTCAGACTTGATGTGAAATAATGTATTATTTACATTTACTTGCTTTTGACCCCTTAATAGGCAGCTATGTCTACTCATTACAGTGTCTCTGAGTTGTGTTTTTTTCTTTTCCTTCTCGGATCGGCGGGCAGGTACAGGCAACAGGTAACTAAACTCACACTAGCGAACATAAACAGACGATCCGACAAGGAGCTGTTGACAACGACAGGTTTAAATAGTGACTGGGGTGATGGGGAAACTGGGAATGGTTTGTGTGAGTGGGCAGGGGAAGTTCAGGTGATTCAAAAGATGGGAAACAGGTGATGGATATGGGGACGGGAAGAAAGTCCGGGGACATCCGGTGGGCGGTAGGAGACCGGTGGGTCTGGGGAGATGAAGGCATCAACATGGCCTGGGAGAAGTGGGCAGGAGCTGCAGACAGGGGCCGAGGGGAACTGAGGAGCTGACTGAGACACTTTGGCTTTTTATTTTTAAGCCACGTTGGCAGCACGGCCAAGGGCGGCACCACTTTGGACCAAACCAAAATATCTCAACAACAATTTGATGGATTGTCATGAATATTTTTTAACAAATATTCATGGTCCTCAGTGGATGAATCCTACTGACTTTGATGATCTCTTGACTTTACATATACTGCCACCGTGAGATTGATTTTTTTTTTTTGTGGTTTTGAGTTAAATATCTAACAAAACTATTTGGATGGACTGCGATGAAATGTGTTTAAAGGCATTAGCCAAGTTTAGCACAAATCGAATTCCTGGAAAATCTGCAAAAGAAAATGCTAACTTGTGTGTGTGTGTGTGTGTGTGTGTGTGTGTGTGTTTCTGTCATGTTCTTCGAGATAAACAGCTGGTGGCGCTAACCCGTCCAGTCAGCTGCCATTAAAACCATTGCAGAAGAAGTTGCAGCGAGATGAGGTACGGGGGTTTCCGGAAGTATTCAGACCCCTTCACTTTTTGCAAAGTTTGCTGCTTAGTTTCCACTTTGTCACGATGGGTTATTGAGTGTAGATTGCAAAAATGACAATTTTATTGATTTTTAAAAGGAAAAGCGTCTGAATTTTCTCTGAAGTAAGTAAAAGGTGGAAAACGATGCAGGGAACACGATGTAAATGTCACATTTACGTTCGTTTCATGTATTCATTTGAGAAAGTTACAGTCTCCTCATCGCTGCACACAGTGGACATTGAAGTCACATGCTTCTTACATAATGTTCCATTTGCTAATTCTGTTTCTATTGCACTGGTTTAAGAAAAAAAAAATTAAATAATACCCCACATTTTCCACCTCATTCAAGCATAAGAACAGCACCTATTCGTGGTCCCCAGAGGATGAAGGGAAGAGATGTTAGTGCCCTGACTTTTCCTCCAGCGCCATCACCAGGTTAAAGTTCTCCAATACTTTTGGTTTATGACCAAACACATATATAATTTATGCTTAGTGCTAATTGGCAAATGTTAGCTCAAGGCCAACTTGCAGTTGGTCTGTGTAACCCGTTAGTTGTGTGTGTGTGTGTTTGTTTGTTTTTATATTTTATTCAAGTGTCACAGTTGATCATATGTATTATTTTTAGAGAGCGCCACCTCTGTTCCTTGCAGTTCCTGATGTGATACTTGTGTCGTGGCCTCCCAACACACAGTATCATTATATCCACTAAAGAACATGTTTATGCCTCGTTCATCAAAATCGATGTTGTGTTTTTTTTTTTGTATTAAAGTCACAGATTTCATCATTTGGTGTCAGTCTCCCTGCATCCCCAACGTGCAGTCCATCAAAATAAAAGTTAAAAAAACAAACAAAACAAAACAAAAACACAGGGAGGGAAAATCAGGCCCTAATGCCATTTACAGTGCAGCCTGCAGTATAAACTTTTATTCCGGTTTGTGTTTTACTCTTTATCAACGAACAACATGAATAAATTTATTATGCGTTCACCCCGCCGCCTCCCACTCCCACAAATCTACTCGGCCGGCACAAACTGCAAAGCCACTCTAGTCACCTTGAAATTTCCTCTGCTATTTTCCAATTAAAAGCTTAATAGCCCCGGAGACCGGCTTCATGCGGGGAAGTTTACCGTGCTCTTATTCTCTGTGAGCCGCGCCGCCTCGGATCCCATTATTTGCTTGAATACACCTTTTTTTTACGGTCAGAAATGGGCCCCGGCTTTGTCCGGTGTTATGTTTCAATGCCCTCTATTAGTCCAGCAGAAGGGACATATCGGCATCCCTCGACATAGTTCCCAAAGGGGCTTTTACACACGCAGAGACCTAATCATCTAAGTTATGTACGATTGTGTAAAAGGTGCGCGGAGCAGCGTGCGCTTTGTCCGGGTTAAGTCTCTGCAGCCCGCGGGCCTGCGGGCAACAGGAGGAGGAAACACGGACAAACGTCCTGACTCTGTAGAATATGAACTGAACGAATCGCGATTTTTTTTTTTTTTCTGAAACCTTTTTTAAAAACGATCCGGTTTTTTTTTTTTTTTTTGTGGATATATATCCAAAGAGATACAAATCAGAGACCAGAGTTTTGACAGCCGGATGACAATTTTTTTTTAAATCATATTAATTCAGTTGATTTTGGACTTAGACTGAAGGTTTACACAACTTTAAAGTGTTTGTATATCTTCAGTTTTAAATGTCACCTTTTGTTTCACCTTGAATTGGTAAAATATACATTTTTATGAAACACATTTTTAAAAAATCTACCACTTGGTGCCAATAGAAAAGGAACTGACTTGTGCATTTGGTCTTTTTAACTTTCTAAAAATGTTGTTTTGGTTTTTGTTTTGTTTGTTTTCTTTAGTCCTGCATGTCTCACTGTTGACAGCCAAGATGTCAGATTAGACATTAAGTTGACTCAAGGTGGACTTTACAGCCGCACATCTTTTTTCACAGGTATTTATGCTGCTATAACATCTTAAATTTCCATGTTGACTCGATTAAAAACGAAAAACATGCCTCATATCTGAGAAAAAGCTACAAACGGGTGCTAATGGAGAAGGCACTAACTCTTGCAGTTTGCCCTTCTTTAAACTTTACCTTTAACCGTACAGATGTTTTAAATGGTCATCTGTTTTAATGCAAGGGGGCCTCCCTTCATACCTGCGACCCCACACGCAGTCTACAAAATGTCTCAGTTTTGACAGCTGGGATGTCATATTCCTGATTTTCCAGCTGACATTTGAGTTTGCATTTAAACTGCAGGCCTACACGTCTCTTTTCAGGTGTCTATGATGCGGTTTCCCATTTCCGTTTTGCATTTTGTTGCATGTTAATTTGTTGAAATGTGATTTGTGTGCTTCCCGTATTTGGGGAAAAAAAATCCAATAGAAGAACCCAGCCGAAAGGGCGCTTACTCGTGCAGTTTGGTGTTTTTTTAATGTTCTAAATGTTCAAATGGTCTGATCTGTTTCATGCAGAGACTTGGTTTTCCTTCACACGGTCTAGGAAAGGTCTCGTTATAGGACAGGTTTGACGGCTGCTACGTCCAAATCATCGATATCCAGATGACAGTGGAGTTTATACTCAGAATATAGACTCGGCTGGACTGAAATATATAGTTTGCATGTATTTTAAGCATCGTGCTATTTTCAGTTTAGGTTTCATGTTTTTTTTTTTTTCCTCCATGTTGAACTGTTACATATTTTAAAAATCTACAAATGGGGGCCAATAGAAAATGCACTCTTTCAATCCACCTCCTTTTTTATTTCGCTTTTTGTTTTTAATGAATCAGGACCTTGGTTTTCCTGGATACAATCTAAAAAAGGTTTCACCATGGACCAGTTTTGACAGCTGGGGTGTCGAACCTTTTGATTTTTGTGATAACATTTTGTCTTTTTAACACCCATCCGTTTCTTTGGGTCCCCGTATCGTGCAGGGACTCGTGTTTCCTGGACCCAGTCTTGTATAATCTCATAGCACAGGCCCGCACTGCAGTTTGATGTCAGCAGTTAATTTCAGCTACGGGATCAAGTCTTTTTAAATGTCTGAATACGCGGAGAGCAAAGTGTTTCTAGTCTTCTCGAATCTTCAGTGTTTCCCAGAGGAAACTCTACAAACGTGTGAAGCTCAGAGGGAAACGCGGGGTTATCTGATCCTAACTGCCAGGTTGTTGTTTTTTTTTTCCTTTGCCCGCCTCAGCCTCACATGGACATTTTTTTTGCAGCGTGCAGGCGCTTTGACGCGAGTAACAGCGTTTGGTTACTCGTCTCCATAAGTGCGTGTCAGCCTGATGCGTATCTGTGCTGTCAGCCGGGGGAAAGGTGGATCCTCCACTACAAGCCAACACCTCTCGTCCTCATCCTGTCATGCGTGTAGCAGAGCAGCTCCATCCAGCTCCGTCTCCCTATGAGCGATCCCGCCGCTGCTGACAACGACACTCCCGCTCCGCCTCGCCTCTCCGCACACGCTCTCGCGCGTCCTGGGAAACGGGCTTCGTGCGACAGAATGAACGGCTACGGCTCGCCGTACCTGTACATGGGGGCTCCGGTGTCTCAGCCCCGGGCTCCGCTGCAGAGGACCCCCAAATGCGCGCGGTGCCGGAACCACGGCGTGCTGTCGTGGCTCAAAGGTCACAAGCGCTACTGCCGCTTCAAGGACTGCACCTGCGAGAAGTGCATCCTCATCATCGAGCGGCAGCGCGTCATGGCGGCGCAGGTGGCGCTCCGGAGGCAGCAGGCCAACGAGAGCCTGGAGAGCCTCATCCCGGAGTCGCTCAGAGTGCTGCCCGGCATCGGCATACCCGGGGCCGGCGAGGGGAACCAGGGAACCCCGCCGAGTTCAGAGGAGCTGGAGCTGCGCTGGAGCAGCACGGAGCCGGTGCAGGCCGGAGCCCAAACGTGCACAGGTAGGAGGGAGAGTGAGGAGGAGCGCTGCAGGGGAAAGACCGGCTTGCAATGTTTCAATTCCTGCTAAAAAAACAAACAAAACAAAAAAAAAACCGAAAACCCAAACTTTTCATTTGATGTAGAGAAAATCATGAAAAATTACAAAATGGCCCACATTCTGGACTGAGCTCATTTTTTTATCTAGCAGAAAAAAACAAGTAATGGTAGAAATACTTTAAAAATACAACCATTACTACTAGGCTTCTACTAATAGCTAAATAAGGAGAATAATGATAAATCAATCACAAAGTGTCTCACAGGACCACTACCAATATACACGTTTTAAACGTTTTTCTCACGCCTAACATTTATTTTTTTTAAATTGTTTAAAGAAAATCAGTGCATCCCTAAATAAGTAGCAACAGGAGACAAAGCCTGGTCACGAAGGTGTTTATTTGATGACCTCTGTGAAAACAGGGTTTGGGTGGTAACCATGGTAAAACGTTGAGTGGTCTGAAGGTTTCTTAACATGCTGTCATTTGTCTTTGAGATCATTTCTGGGCAACACTTCATCAAGTAGATTGTGATGCACTGGAATGACACCGTTTTGTTGTTAAAGGGGATAAACTCAGGTCATCATTACTTCAGTGACTTTATTGATCTCGCACGTTAGGACGAAAGAGAGGCAACGAAGATTAGATAAACACAAAATATATTAGAACTTTGTCTATGTTGATTTATCTTTTCAAAACAAATCACAGAAAATGACAGGATGATAATAAAACTATCCAGTGTGTTGTGCTAAAGGTGAAAGAAACTGTTGTGTGTTTCATGACTTTTATACAAAATATTTTGGGGGTTCAATATTTTTAACAGGCTAATGTGTCTATTTTCCCTGGTAATTATTAAAAGTAAAGTGTTATTTTATTATTTTTTCCTTTATTGAAATTATATATATATATATATATAATATAATCCCATGGTATGAGGGATGTTTTTCTGTTTCTGTCCGGACACAACAGTATCAATCAATACACCAGTCAGTTAATCTTGATGATACAGATTTGATTTCGGTTCATTCGGAGGCTGTAAAACTTCAGTCAGTGTCAACTTGTGGATTTATTTGTTTCAGTAATTGAATTTCAGCAGTTTTTTTTCATGAATATTTATTTAGATTCATTTGGATAGTATTTATTTATTTATTAGGATTTTTATTTTTCCATAAAAAGCCCGTGTGCTCAATACTCCTCCCTGGCGTTAAGAGATCATTCCGGGTCAAATCTACCTAAAAATAATGAATTATGAAATGAAATCATTTTATTAAGTGAATTCATACACATTTCTCCAGGTACAGGACAGTTCATTTTTTATTCAACTTTTTTTAAAAGCTGCTTTTCTTTTCACCTGCCTCCACCTGGCCCCGGCTGAAGCTCTTGGGCCCGAGCAGCGATCCGCTGACTCCACATCAGCTCCGGTTTCACGCCGACAAACAGAGCTGAGTGGGTTGAAAGATCACGGGCCCGGTCGAATGCAATCGCCATATTTCTCGGCAGGGTGGGGTCGACCTCAGGTGAAGTGTTACCGAGCAACAGGGCGATCTGTTCACAGAATGTGGTCTCGAGGCATCGGCGGCAGATCCCTCGCTGACACCCAGTCAGCACTTTGTGTTAACGGCTTTGGAGAGGAGAGAGTCAAGTCATAAGTCAGTGTGTTGGAGACAAGCTGTCAAGCCCCTCATTGCATGTTACCTTCCCTCCTGAAGAGAGTTTGGCGCGTTGTCGGCTTTGGTGTTAATGGCGGGGGGGGGGCTCAAAGTGCAGAGAAAGTGTTTCTGATTCGTTGTAGGCCTCCTCAGCTGTGTGCAGGCCAGCTGTCTCCTGACTTCCTGTTTCCATCGTCCCGCAGAGCCCTCAGAGGACGGTCCCGATGAGGGGTCGGGAGGTGAGAACGGGGGGAGCTCCAGCGAGAAGGAGCAGGACCCGGTCAGCTCCCCAGAGGGCTCCAAACCAAACTCCTGCTACGCCCCGGAGTCTCCAGAAACCCCCTCCCACCCGGAGGAGAGCCGCTACAGCCTCGCCAAAGCCGGCAGCACCGAGAAGGAAGCCAAAGCCGAGAGCCCTCGTAAGTATCCCGTCAGCCCCGGAGAGCAGACCGTGGTGATCGAAGGCCTCGCCGGCTCCATCAACCTGCCCTTCAGCCTCCGAGCCAACCGGCCGCCGCTGGAGGTCCTCAAGAAGATCTTCCCCGCTCACAAACCTCCCGTCCTGGAGCTCATCCTCAGGGGCTGCGGGGGGGATCTGGTGGGTGCCATCGAGGTGCTGATGTCCAGCCGGAGTCCGGACGGGAGCGCGCACACGCACGCCGACGCGCACCCGGACGCCCTGGTGCTGCCCTCAAACGGACACCTGTTCGAGCACACGCTGGGCTCCTACCACCCGGTGTCGTCCTCCGCCAAGTGGTCGGTGGGCTCTGCTTTCCGGGTGCCCGAGTCCCTCCGGTTCGCGTCCGACTCCGCCTCGGGCGTGGTGTCCACGGGCCCGCTGGGTGTCCCCCTGCAGCACCCATCCTTCCCGCAGCCCACGCGCTACCCGCTCATGCTGCGCAACTCTCTGACGCGCAGCCAGGCCAGTCCCTTCGTGCACAACGACGTGACTCTGTGGAATACCATGGCTCTGCAGCAGCAGTACCAGCTCCGATCAGCTGCCCAGTACGTGTCTCCTTTCTCCCCCGCAGCCCCCGGCGGCCCAGGGGGATCCGTGTTCCGCAGCTCCCCGGTCCTCCCCTCCAGGTCCTCCGAGGAGCAGCGCATCAGCATCCAGGAGGAGAGCTGCGCGCTGGGGCCCAAGCCCGGCCTCTACTCCCCCGATGAGGAGTACGAGGAGCGCTCTGACTCGGCAGACTCCCGCATCCTGAACTCATCCGCCTAGAATGAATGCTGATGATGGACTAGCGCAGCAGGGGAGAACCAAAAGCGTATTATTCTGAAAGGACATCTGTGTGTGTGTGTGTGTGTGTGTGTGTGTGTGTGCGTGTGCGCGCCAGTTTGAACCGAACTGTGTGTAGCAATCACCCTTCCATAAGGTGATGTCGCCCCCCAGCATCGCGTTCAAAGACGCCGCCGGACTCGACCCGAGCGGGTGAACGTAACACACTTGTGGCCCCTCGTATTATTTTGAAAAACTCCGTCACCCTATTTCCCTCACGCATGTTTATCACTGTGAAAGCTCTCGATGTAAGGATCAGCACTGCATGTTCAGAGTGTGCCAAATAAATCTGAGTTGTCCAAAAGGGATCGGGTTTCGTTGTCTTGACTGTCGCTGAGTAAACGTACGGACTCAACTCTGTTTACAAATGTTTGCGATTTGTCCACAAGAATTAGGTTTTTTTAAATTTTGTATTTAACGAGCATCTTAAGCGACTTTCCCGCCCTGTGGCAAAGCGCTTGACTGGTTTTTCTTGTTCTGTGGTCATTTTCATCAAGATGCGGTGTCCATCTAGAATAAACCCCTGGAGACTCGCTCGTTGCAGCGGCGGAAACAACGAGACCAAACGGCAACGCTCTCGATCTGCAACCCACGAGCGCACGTTGACCGACGCACGCGCCTACTGCGGCGTGTAACCTCACATTTAGACGCGACGTGGCGGGGGGGGGGGTGACACAGCAGGGTTCACACTTACGGACACGGGAATGTGGAGAGACTCTGCGTTTTGACGCGAGGATCTGGGAGCAGCCAGGATGGGGTGAGAACCGGCCGCCAGAAGGGCCTCGTTTCCCCAAACGTGACCCGCCACCAGGAAAGTCAACACCCACGCAAGTTTGACTGCCACGCTCAACCCCCCCCCCCCCCAGTCTGGCGTCCTGTTTAAAATCAGGATCTAAACGCTTAATAAATGGTTGGTCACACACTACAACGTAGCTATAAGCAGACATAAGCACATTTTAAGTGCATATTAATGCAACAATTTTAATTTAGTCATTTCAACAATTCGATTCTAACGTCTATGAAGACGTATTTTATGTTCTTGTAACTCTGTTTTTACCATATTATCATTTTATTATCTGTCCGTCCACAGGAGGAGTTCGAGCCGGCGAATCCACTAATAAACCCTTACATCTGCTTACAATTACAGTGTGTTACAGCCCATTTATTAAATGTTTATATACTGCTTATAAATGAACAACAAAAAAAAAAGGATGGATTTAAAGTCAATTCAGCAACAACAACAAAAAGAAAAGTCCGATGATTTCCAAACTCAAGACGTTATTTTCTCACATTTCTGTTTACAATATATCCAGAGGTGCATTAATGTGTGCATCCCTTTAATGTTGCAGCTGGTAAACGTGCAGCTAATTTCAGTTACTTTATACACTGCTGGGTAGTTTGTGAATTTCCCCCTGGGGATCAATAAAGTCTACTCATTTATTTATACTTTATTAGTTGATGATATTTCGGGTTATTATTCCGAGTCTGAAAACTAACTCCACTACGTTTATGTGATAACTTTAGTGACAGGCAAAATGTTTTGCTTCCAGGGAAAATAGAAGAAAATCCAAAGGCTCGAGTGAGGTAGAAAAAGTGACTCAAATCCTGTTCCTGGGAAGAGTATTCGAGTAAACGCCCCTAGTTACTTTTCACCACTGGTGTTTTGAAAATTCCAGCTGTGCGATGCTGTTTGCTGATTTAGGTGCAATGTCAAGCATCTTGGCGGAGTAACGCTGAACAGCTGGAGGATGAGGAGGAAGACAGTGATTTACTGACGTACTGTACTAGGTACTTTTACTTTCCTTTCCATTTGATGCAACTTTATACTTTCTACTCCGCCACATCTCCAGAGGCAAATATTGTGCGTTTCACTCCCCGACATTTGTCTGACAAGAGAGTAGGAGACCTACGGAAGAGCTGCGGGACCTCGGGCGTTCGCAGCAGTGCACGTGGAAGTCCTTTCTTCAACCATCGATTATTATTTTATTATCGATTTAATTGGCCGATTATTTTCTTTTAACATGTTAGAAAACAGTGAAGGACGCCTGCAATAATTCCACACAGTCCAAGCCGACGTCTTCAGGTGTCTTGTTTCGTCCAACCAACAGGCTAAAACTCAAAAGATGTGCAGTTGACGATCATGTGTGACAAAGACAAGCCTCAAATCCTCACATCCGAGAAGCCGGAACCACCACTGCTGAGTAGTTTTCTGTCGACTGACTATTGATGAAGTCAAACTTTAGACTTTAGACTCGTGTTAAACTTATTATTCAGTCAAAACGTGAGTCAGTGAGACGAAACAAAGACGCAGGCTTCAGGCTTTGAGCACTATGGGGTATTTCAGGACCAGAACTCATGTTACTTTCTGCTCATCTGAAAGTAAAGATTGTTTGTGGCCTCGTTGCAACACAGTGTAGTAGCTTCTTGTGTCTGCCGAGCGTCAGGAGTTTAAGATTGTATTATGATTATTATGATTATTATGATGTGCTGCTAACTGTCACAGAAACAGACCAGCTCATCTCACTACAGATCAGTGACTCAGTTGTGTCACTGTTTATATATTACGTTCCTGGACTAATATAACTGATGCATTAACATGTGTGTGGTGTTTTACTGCTGTAGATGTTTAAGGCTGCACTACTTTTGATGACTTTATCTATTGCCGGGTAGTTTATTCTACAGCAAGGCATCACTTTCTAGAAGATGATCATGTTTTTAGCATCACTGTCCCTGTGAGAAAAGGCGTATCTCTCTTAAAACTCAGCAGCCCTGTTTTTGGCTTCCAGCCTAATCCCGGGGGGGGGGGGTTAGGACTTGACCTCTCCCCCTTTCCCGTAGCAGAAATCAGATCGGAAGATTTGACTGATTAATAACTGTTAGGTGATATATCTCGTGAAGTGCTCCGTAATTGATCAGGGTTGGTTATTTATCTGAGGTCATTGTTCAAGTTGTTTTTTTTAACTGTCTCTTTTCTATGTGCCAGTGCCTTTCACGACGGGACACGTTGTGAGTTGTAGGTCTCCACTTCGTCCCTCGCGGTTAAAGCGTTCAATGCTTCTTTTGCCTCAGCCGGCCCCGGTTTAATAGGCACTTGCGTGCACCCGTGCTGGGCTCACTCCAGCACAGGTGCGTGGAATCACTACTCACTGGTTTGGGTTCGTTGCGTTGCCTTCACCTTCAGGAAGGCAAAGTGTGTTGATGCGTGCTGGTGTATTTTTTTTAATGTTTGCTCCCATTTATCACAACCTTTTTATTTCTAACCAGCCGCTTGAATTGGATTTTTTATGCCACATCCCACCCATGGATGAATGCATATTTTTTTCCTCTTTAAAATCAATAATAAATGTTCTCAACCCATAAAGCAGTGGTAGGTAAATAGCAGCCTGTGGGCCAACTCTGGCCCTCCAAAGTGGACCTCCCCCCCCACCACCACCACAGCAAAATCTAAAGTTTCCCTTTTATGGTTTGCATCAAAACTTTTTGCATAATTCTTCAAAACGGCGCTTTCATTTAACCATAAAGGACACAGGTGACTGTTTCAGTTCCCATGCTACATATGCTGGCATATAGGCCAGCATATGATAGGCCACTTTGAACTGGCCTATCAGTTCCCATGCTACATACATGCGACAAGCCCACAAGGTTAAAAACAAGTAAATTACTGGTAAAACAATGCCACAACAAACGACATGTACATCCTTCAGTATTTATCTTAATGACCTTTTTTATTTTCATCAACCATCCGATACTTAGGCCACATGAGAGTGCAGCTGCTGAGGCCTGCCTCCTCTCCCAGCAACAGCGCAGGATGCAGCATGTCTCCTTGAATACTTTGAAGAAATAAACTTTTATTGTAATGCTGCTTCTAATGACGTACAATTCTGTCTTCATCAACTGATGTTGTGACTATAAACTGAATTTAAAAAACGGTGTGTGAGAGAATGTCCACCTCTCAAAATAGTATGAAGTATGTACTCAATGTGAGCTTCCTAATAAAGATCATTAAAACATTAAATCATGATTCACTGACGTGTGTGTGTGTGTGTGTGTGTGTGTGTGTTTACTAACTAAACCACAACAAAAGTCAGTCATTCATTTGTTTTAGTTTTCAGTTTCTTTAAGAATCTGTGGATTTTAAAACAGCAGCTATAAAGTGGTTTGTGTTGTCAATCCACATGCAGTGAAACTATATTTTCCTCACATCTGGAACGAGTCTAAACTGCTTTTTTGTTTTGTTTTGTATTTTTTACAAAGAAAGGGGTGCAGAAATAGATTTTTAGCTTGGTCTACCCTTCACAACATCCTCCATTATTTTGTTCCCTGCTCCGTGACAGACTGCAGTCTCAGTCCCTCACGGTTCTCCCCCTTTGGTTTAAACCTTTCAAATGCTGCCATCTAGTGGTGAAACTGATCCGTGTCGTGTTTATATTGCAGCCCAAACTGAGCAACTGGCTCCAATGACTCAAGAGTTAAAACTTTGAGATTTAGAAATAAGTACAGCTAGACAGGAAAGACAGGCAGACACAAGTGTGACATTTCAAATTTTAAACAAAAGCACGGCCAAATGAAGCTTTCCCAAGCATTTCGAGTTAAGCTACATGCATTTAGTTGATGCTTTCGTTTTGACCAAAGCTTGTTAAATTCCCCTTCACCATCTAAAGCAGAGATAATGGGTTGATTAATTGATTACCCAAAATGAATCCCTGACAATTTTGATAATCTATGAATCAATTGACATTTATGAAGTAAATAGTATCACCCTCTCAAACTCATTCTCATTCTGTTTTTTTTTTGTTTTACATTTTATGTACCAAACAATTTATTCATAAATGTAAACATTAATAGCAAAAGTTGTCACAGCTCTGTGGCCGTCATCATAGGAAGGTTGCGTTTTTCTAATTTACTTTCTGCGCAGAATTTCTCCCATCCAGTCCCAAGATCTCTTAGTAGTTTTATTTCTATTTTTTTATATTTTTGCAAAAATAATAAGCGGTGACAAACAATGAGAATAAAAGCTTCCCTCTTTGTGATAAAAGTATGAGGTTGTTTTACCTGCTTCAGTCTGACACCCGGTGGACAACAGGGGGATGCCAGGTTTTTAATCTTAGAAACTGCACTAAACTTTAACACCTGCTTAAATAATCCACATGGTAACATTTATTTCACATCAGCATTTTATTGTTTCGTAGCACAAGCTGGTGAAATATAAAGAAACAGCTGAGGCTGAATTAAATGAAAGAGGCAATTAATTTAAAGTGATAACCTGAAGAGAGAGAGAATTGTTGATATAAATTAAAGCAGCAAATTAATGAGCCTGACGAGAATTTAACTTTTTAAAATCGAGAAGGTAACAGCAGTTTGTTGCACTCAAGTTTTGCAAAAAATCTTTTTCTTTGGTTATTTCCTTTACCGGGGTTTCTGCAGTGTTCACCAGACCTTTTAAGACTTTTTAATACCACATAGTATGTAATCTAATACCTTTTTAACAGTCACACAGGAGGTAAAACTAATAGGGACAATAAGGCCTACAATTATTTATTGAAAATATGAAATTATTCACATTTATCTCCCATTTCTGTCACTTCCCAATAGGAATTAGGAATTATTACAATAATTCCTAATTTAGTTAAGAAATGAATGTGACCCGAACCCAGATAAGTGATAGAAAATTGATGAATGGACTAACAAATTCAGAGCTGTATTTACGTAATTTAAGTTTTTGCTATAATCTGTGGTTTCACGAGGTCTGATAGTCCTGATGAAACTCTTCAAAGGATTAAACAGCCTGCTGCAGCACAGTCAACTGTCACAACAATCTCACTTTGAGTTCAGAGGGGTATAACGTCTCCTGACAGCCCGCGGTTGGTTTCAGAAACATATGACTGACATTACTGCCAATGGCAGGCAAGAAAAAAAGTATTCAACTTAACTAAATTCAATGCTTTTTAAGACTTTAAAACCAGTAGATAACCTGTATAGATGAGTTCAAAAACAGGAAACTTTGCTAAAATCTGCTTACTCACTATTTATTTAAAGAGAAATCTTTTAGTTGTAGTAGGTCTAGGTAACATCAGTCTGGTGCAATTTAAATGTGGATACTGTGAGAAGTAGTTCAAATTAATGCTTTCTTATAAGAATATGAATTTAGTTTGGATCTCTTCTACTTTTTCCATTTCTGAAATGTTGTAATTGACAAATCTATTACCACTGAATCATTATCTGTAAATGGATTACCTAATGAAACAAAGATGGGAAAAGGAATGAGCAAATTTAGTCCAATCAAGTGCAGATAAAAGTAAACCCTCTGAATGTGACTTGTCCACAGCTGAAGGACACGTCCTCCTGTTTGTTGCACATTAGCCATCAGAGGTCGAGGTGTCCGACCCCTTCAGACAGAGACAAATGCCATCCCGCCTGGTTTTGCATTCAGCCGCATGTGTTGTCGGTCCATCAGAGGCTAATTAACAAAACAGGATCCCCAGTGATCCCACACTGCTCTTCTGTCTATACACAGCTCCTGTTACAATTTACAGCCCGCACCGCGGGGCACTTCCAACAAGATGCTGTTGTTTCAATCAGCACCAAAAGTAAACTGGACAGCGTGTGAGAAAGTGTCACCGTGTGTCTCTCTACAGGTTGTGGCCATTAAAAGGGATCAACATGTAATTAGATAAAGCCTGTGTATCGACTAATTTTCCACAGACAGCATCCTAAATACACATCAAGATAAAGAGCTAAAAATACTGTATTTTATGATACATCCTTGTTTTAAGTGGTATGGTGGGGCCAGGCCTACAAAACAATAAATATACAGTTTATTAAAAAAATCACAATAAGAATATAATAGCGACTCCTATGGGGATACAAAAAATACCACAAGGTCACTATACAATCCAAAAATGTTATGTTTTTTTAGATAATTTTTGACCTTTCTTACTTTATCCGACATATCAATAGTGTTTATCTAATGCACTTACATACAGAACATTTACATTTTATGTTTATTGAATACTGAGGATGCACAACTATTTTTGGTAAAGGGACATTTTAAAAGTTTTCATTTCTTTTTACATCATAATGCCCGGGAAACCCCTTGATCCTGGATAACTGGAGACTCCTCAACGATCCCTGGACCCCTGCAAACCCCTGGAATTACTTCAATAATAGCTGAAATCCTTTCAAGGATCCCTTTAAAAACCAGAGATATCCCCAGACCCCTGCAAGGACCCCTGAAATTCATTCAGTAATGCCTGAAACCCCTGTAAGGATCCCAGGAAGCTCTTCAAGGACTTCCAGGATCCTCCAAAAACCTATGAAACTGCATCAAAAATGCCGGCCAGCAATACCTGGAAATTCCTTTAAGAATCCCTGGACCCCTCCAAAACCCCCTTAAACTCCTTCAAAGATACCTAAAAACTCAAGGACCGCGGACACTTCTAAAGGATCCCAAGACCCGTGCGAACACCACCGATACTCCTTCAGTGATGCCTGGAACCCCATCGGACCCTTTCAAAGACAAACCAAAGATGAACTACCTCAAGGATTCCTGGAAACCCCTGAAGGACCTCTGGAGCCCTGTAAAGACTCCTGAAATACCTCCAATAATGCCTGAGACATCTTTAAGGATATCAGCCCAAAGATCTCCAGACATCTGCAAAAATTCTGAAAACTTGTTCAGTAGTGCCTGGAATCCATTTAAGGATTCATTATGACTCATTGTGGATTTCTCAAGGATTTCAGACCCTGTATAGTATCCTAAAACTCCTTCAGGAATATATGGGTTGCCTTCAAGGAAAATTGGAACCTCCTCAAGGACCACCTTAAATATTCATGACCACCTAAAAGTCCTCTTGAACCTCCTCTAGATTCCCCAAGATTCTCTTACATACCCCTGTCAGTCTCTAAAGGATGCCTGGGATTCCTTCAAGGGACCCCTAAATGTCTTAAAAGACCCCTGGAAATCAATTCAAGCACATCTAGAGGCCCCCCTGCCCCACACTGCACCTCCATAATGAGGCAGCGGACACAGACAACACATTTCACCTGGAGGGTCCAGCTCCGTGCGGATCCTCCTGTCTGACCGTCCAGCCTGCTCCCAACATCAAAGCATTCCTGGTGTGGAAACAGCAGCACGGGGTGGCCGGTCGTAACCTCTGCAATAAATTAGGAAGAAGTGGCAAATAAAGCTGCACCTGCAGGCCTGACGTCTTCACCTTCAACACATGGAGGAACCGTTAAGAGGAGCTGTCCTCATCTGGAGAGAGAAAGCACAGAAAACTAGGAATTTTAGCACACAAAAGTAAAAAAAAAAAAAAAAAGTGCTTCTCCATTTAATAAAAAAATAAAACCCCAAAGCTAAAATAATTTATAATATGAAAAGCATACAATGCAAATATACACAATTTAAAGTCCTGATGCAATTGGAGATAAAAAGCCATGATGTAGTCTATAATGGGTAAAAGCTAGCAGTGCCTTTTAGCTAACTATGAGTTAACTAGCTAAATGACACTCTCTGTTGACGAATATAGATATCATTGAAAAAAAAAAGCCTTAAACACTAAAGTAATACAGTAAACACATCGCTGTACAAGTCTTTAGGTTGACATCATTTGCATTAGAACAAACTTTAAGTTGACAAAGTACTGTTCCTTAGATGACCATTATTGTATTATAAACATAGCATAAGAAGAGAAAGAAAAAAACATAAGTTTACGGTAAAAAAAGTAAAAATATTCTGTCAGTAATAAGAAAAGCATTCAATACAAATTTACACACTTTAAATTAAGTGATGCTGTTGGAGATAAAAACTCATTAAGTAGTTTATGGTGGCTAAATGCTTGCAGTCTGAGCTAACTAAGCTAACTAGCTGAGTTAGCTAACTGAGCTAACTAGCTTAGATATCATAAAAGATTAATAAAAGCCTTAAAAACAATCCAATGCACACACTGATGTATTTGCACCCTAGAGATACCATGAAAAGGAAGAAAACAGAGGACATTTTAAGAGATTTACGAAAGCATGACTTAACATTGCCCCCAAATTTGCTGTTTAATACCATGATTGCAGATACCATTAAAAGAAAGAAAAAGTAGTTAATAAGACATACAATATACAAATTTACGTGATCAAGTATAGGTGATGCAATTGGAGATAAAATTAGTGCTAGTTTATGATAGCTTAAGGCTACTAGTGTCTTTTAGCTAGCTAGGCTAACTAGCTAACTAAGGTAACTAGCTAAAAGACAATGTTTAATAAGTACAATTCCTTAGGGGAACATTATTGTATAATAGAAATACCATAAAACTAAAAAAAATCTAGTAAAAATTGTAAGCTTGTGGTTCATACCTGATGATAAGATATGTCATTGAAGATTAATAAAAGCCTTAAACCTAAACAATTCAATAAACACATTATTGTACAAGATCTTAAGTTAATATTATTTGCATTATAGAGATAAAAAACACATTGACACCTAGAACAAAATAAGAGAAAAGCTTGCTGTTGAATACCAATTCCTTAGGTGACCATTATTTTATTGAATAGATACCATAAGAAGAAAGGAGAAGCCATAAGTTTACACTACAAAAACCACTATTGATCAGGATACCACATACTGTCCCTTACAGGATTTTTATAGAAAAGTGAGAATTAATATTCATTGTGTTTTTGCTATAAAAAGAAATAGAAAGAAAAGGGGCCTATAAGTTAGATATTACTTAATGTTTAAGGCCTTTTTGGCATTTTAAAATTAAGTAAAGCTTTAAATCTTAATCTAGTGCACATAGACGTACATTTATATAAAAGTAAGATTTTTTCTTTTAATTAGTTATTTAACTTCAAGCAATGCAAGATTCAAGAAGGACTGAACAGGTATTTATAACCTCACTGTATTTTGAATGGAATATACAATATATCCGTGACAGAGAGTCATATCATATCCTCCTTTTAACTGTGCCCTGTTCCTTAATTTTACATCACAAGTAAATGGAGTAAAAGCTGAGGCCGACAGGTTATTTTCAGCTGTGTGAAGATCCGTGACTGTATTGTCTTGTTGTCCGTTCCCATGGAAGTCAGTTGGCACTGAGTAAATCCTGCAATGTCTCTTTTTTCTACTTGAGTCGGGCTTTCACTCAATAGGCTGCAAACAAAGAGCCAAACATAGAAAGTGGACGACATTCCTCCTTTAAATTCAGGCCACACCCATGGGTCACTTCCCTGCATAAACTCGACCATATTTAATCCGAGCTTTATGCATACTTTTTAATGTTATTCTGATACAGCGGATTGTTTAAAGTAAGAATAAGGCGAACAGTGAGAGGGAGACACATCGTTCAGTTAAGGTTAGTGCCTGCCAAAAACTTAAAAGTAAAAGCATTTTTTTTGTGTTTTTATACTGTTTGGAGGATCAAATGTCCTCACATCAAAATCTTCGGTCTGTGGGCATTTTTATTGGGTTTATGCTGAAATCTTAAGGTTAAAAATAGAATTCAGTGTATTACGGATTAAAGGACAAGGTAATTTATGTTTGGTGTATTATGTAAGGTGTATTTGGGATTAATTATTAAGGTTCAGTTTAAGGTCATGGTTGGAAATAGTGTAAGAAATAAGTGTTTGGATTTTGATGGGTTAAAAAGAGAAGTTTTAAATCGTTATTTTTATTTTTGATTTTGGTGATTTGGTTTTAGTGTTCAGTCTAGCATCAGGATCAGTTAAAGGTTAAGGCTGTATATATTTAAGGTTGGGCTTTTCTTGGCTGTTGTTTTGTGTAGGACTCTCCTGCATGCTGACATAGTGTTTTTTTTTTTTTTTTTTTTTAAAGGTGTGATTGTTGTGAAAACACTGTAATCATCCTCAGTTACTCCTGCCAGGAGGACAGACTGTAACAACCTGCATGGCACATTTATCACCCGTCTACCTGATCTGTCACAGGGCAGTTTAAGCTGTGATCTGTGTAAATATACCTTCTGACTGAAATACAACACTTTAGGCACATTACCTGCATAATCACTTTAATATTAAAGGGACTTACATTATGGCCCTCAGATATATAGCAATCTTGTTCTTTTTTGGGCATTTTTGGTGTTAATAACGTTAATAACGTTTTTAATCTAATGTCAAAAAATATTTTAACTAATTTCAGGGTGAATTTAAAAAATGTTCTTTTTTTTAATGCATCAAAAACTGATATGAAAAGGCACTAATTCAAATAGTTTAAATGCCTACACTATACACATATGTTAAATTAGCCAACGGTGGGTGACATTTTACGGGATGCATGTCTTGTCATTAGACAATGGAAAGAGTGGGCTGACATTGATTGTCAGGCCATTTTGTAAGGTGTCTTTGCCACAGGCTCTCATCATTGTTGATCAAGCCTACTTAATCAGAAAAATAATCAATAAGGAATAAATTTCCTTTCCAATGGTCATCGCTGGATTAACCTTTTAGGGGGGGCCCAGGGCAAAATTTTGATTTTTGGCTCCAGTTTTCATTATTTGCCTAGGCCGAAAGCCAACCAGTTCTCTAGAGCTGAAATGATTGGTTGACTAATAGATTAGTCGATTAACAGAAAATTAATGAATCAATCATCTAATTAATTTTTCAATCACTAAAAGCCAAAAATTCCCTCGTACCAGATTCTTAAATGTGAGTATTTTCTAGTTTTCTATGAGGGTAAACTTACCATCTTTGTATTTTTGACTCTTGCTCAGTAAAAACAAGGAATTTGAATATCTTAACCTGAGCTACAGGGAATAATGATGGTCCTTTTTTTCCACCATTTTATGGCATTTTATAGTATTTAAAAAAAAAACAAAACATGAATTATTAAAGAAAATCATTGCTGGGCATATTGCTAATGGAAATAACAGTTCCTTGCAGCCATACAGTGCTTCTATGCTAATGCGACATTATTGCCCGAGGTTTTATGACCAGAAGATAAACTAGTTAACAGTTAACAGTCTTTTGACACCGAGTGCCTCTATGAGTCCCCTTCAAGGTGAAGGATGTACCTGTCACAGTTGATATTTAAGTGGGGGCAAATTTCCAACAAATCTGTGATTAGGCTATATGTTGATGCAAATGATACGGGCCTAGTACCCTTGGGGCTTTTGGGGGCCTTTGGCAGGTTGGCAATCCAACCTTGTCAGTGGTAAGTTTAAAAACAAGTCACTGTTGTGCTCTTCTCATACATTAAAAAAAAAAAAAGACAAAGAAACTACCGAGGTCATGCTGGTAACCGTCAGTTAAACGAGCTAACGCTAGCTAAGTTTTTGGATAACTAGCTGTGGCGATATGCTATAGTGCTCTATATCAATATCAATGTACTTACTTCAAATGGGGCAGTGTAGCAAAAGAAAACTAAAGAGTAATTTTCGTGTTTTTTTTTTTCAAATGTTCCTTATCACGGAGCTTTACTACCTAAAAGTGAACTCGTTACTCGTTACCCGTTACTACGGGAACCCCCCCCCCCCATACCCTCAGCATCCGCCCGATTTGCAGCTCGCACTCCCATTGGTCGGCGCGCGTTGCGAAGCAGCCAGTCGGAGGGCAGGGAGCGCAGACCGAAGCGGTTCATAGGAGCGGTGCGCCGAGCGTCGGCTGCAGAGGGAAGTCGGACCGTTCGGAGGGAGACACTCAGTCGCCCGGTCAATTAACAGCTAATTGCGAGTCCGTTCCGGGGTCCCGGGGACTGCGTGTTCGTCCATGTGTGGTTCATCACGGTGCTAACGAGGTGCTCGCCGCTCTCCCACGCTGCTGTACCAGCCTGGACAGAGACCGCTGAATCAACTGCAGGTAAACTGGACTCTTTTTTTTATATCTATATCTATATCTATATATATACATATATATCTTGTGTTTTTGTTTATTTACTGGGCAATGGGCGAAGTCACGTGTGGAAATAACGTAAGGAATCTATAACCGTAGGCTATTAAAACTCTATAACGTTTGACCAAACGCCTGCATGGAACAACCAATTAAATGCGGGCCACTTATTCCGATTTTAAGATGCATGTCAATGGGGCAGAGCGAAGCGATGACCGAAACAATTTGCTATTAATGGGTTTATTGCCTATAATAAATTATTGGACTGTCATAACAACGGTCCCCCTGAAGCCGCTTCTATTTTAGAAAAGGCCTCCGGTTGTAGATTTCCTTATCTGCTTGCTCTGTTTTTCTTATTTAAGTGCAAGAGATCATTTTTCCAGCAGTCATAAAGATGTAGGACCGTATCAGTCGGTCCGAGCTAACACTTGTTTCTGCTGTGCACTTTTTATTTATTTATTTTTTTAAAACGTCTTTACATTTTTGCACATTATTGAATAACAAAGTATAATAAGTTTTTTTTTTTTTTTGCATCTCTTGGCCTGTTAGTGGATTTTGCCTTTGTAAGAAAATGCAGTGAAGGTTATCCCAGGGGCAAAAACAGAAAACAAAAAAAAAAAAACCAAAAAACGCCCTAAAAATAATAACTAACCTCGGTGTGGTTACCCGGAATTAATGGAAAAACGACGCACATTGATATGTTTATTTTCCCCGGGTGGAATCAGTCTTATAGCAAACTTTTTTTTTTTTTTTTTTAATTAAAAGATGACAACACATAGGACGTTGATTTTAAATGGTTCCTCACAGGAAAGGACATCACATTAGGAAATTAAGTTTTTTTGCCAGGTTTCAAGGAAAAATAACAGCCACAAGATCATTAAGTCTAGGAAATGAATTGGGTGTCATATCGAGACCCATTCACGGGTCTAAATAATCTCTATTTGTCTCCAGCCATTAACCGGGTGTAGCGACAGCCGGCGGAGGACTCGGGCAGACATGACAGACAACGCCGGTTGCGAGTTTGAAATCGACGTGGAGAGCCTGGAGACGGAGAGCGACGACCTGGCGGACTCCTCCAGCCGGCCCGGCTCGGCCCCGCTCGGCCCGGAGGACGACGGAGACGACAAGGCCGGGCCCAGCGGCCTGTGTCCGGGCGATCAGAGGAAGCTGAGCCGGACGCCGAAGTGCGCCCGCTGCCGCAACCACGGCGTGGTGTCCTGCCTGAAGGGACACAAGCGCTTCTGCCGCTGGAGGGACTGCCAGTGCGCGAACTGCCTGCTGGTGGTGGAGAGGCAGCGGGTGATGGCGGCGCAGGTGGCCCTGAGGAGGCAGCAGGCGACGGAGGTAGGCCGGAGAAAGCGGGCACGGGTGCATGTGCAGGTGTGAATGCGTGCGCCTCGTGAACCCCCCCAGCCTGAAAACACGCAGGGAAAGTTGCTTTTACTCAACCACGGATAATGAGGAAATCAGTCCCCACAGTGAACGTTATTTCACTTTATTTCTCCAGTGCAATCAACGCAGTCAACACCGTTTCACTGTTAGGCTGAAAACACACAAGATTAACAGTCCAATCCAGTCAAGTGGTCTCAGGAAGCCTCCAGGTTCAGTGCCTCAGGTCTCTCCGGCTGCCCTTTGAAGCAGCATTTTCTGCTGTATGGATTCACAGACCTTGCTTTAGCTTATGAGCACCCCCCCCCCACTGCTTTATCCATGTTAATTAATAATGTAGTTAATCCAGTGGGCTCAATGCTCACTGCTATCTATACACACCGCACTGGATTCCTAGTATTCTATTCCTAGTAAATCCATGTCAGACTATCTATAAGTTTATTTGAAAAAAAGAAAAAAAAAATACAGCAAATCCATTAAAACATGCTCATCCCTTCACATGGCCTAACATTAAATTATAGCGTCATGAATCATTACTTATGGGAGCTCTCTACCCACTGATTTTTGTCAGGGTTCAGTTTCATCTGTTGCTGATGTGGAGAGTAGCCCATAACTTCACTTGAAGCGTTTGGTAGCTATCGTTTCCTAGCTCCTCTGATTTCTGTGCCTCACAGTCTGACCTGTGCCCTTCTAATTGTTGTGAAATCTTGGCTGCTTCTTTTTTTTTTTTTAAGAGCAGTTCAGCCGGTTCACTGTTAATCCATTTCAGTTCACAATTAGCCCATGCCTTCGTATTCCGGCCATAAGTGGCTTCTCCTTTTTATTTGTTCGGCCCGCACTGCAACATCACGTGCACCATTTAAGACCATAGTAGGCCTGAAAAAGGCTAAAATAAGTTTTTCTCTTGTATGGGCAGAAATACAGTTCGGCTTTCTTCAGCAGGCGTATGTCGATTTAAGAAAAGCAAACCAAAAAAACCCCAGTAGTGTAGTACCCTGTGAGACAGGCTGCATGGTTCCAATGTAAACAATCAGTGTTAAACTCTAAGATGACATGCATTATGATTTGGTGAATGCGACGTAATTACACGCCTGACATGGAGTTTTCTTCGTTCTGCTGCTGCGGCACAAAGTCGCTATGCATATTTTTTCCAGAGTTAATCAACCACGGTAAAATACTGTTTTGTTCTTACGACCAAACTTCCGTTTCTTTTTGTGTGGTTAGGTTTAGGTCCAATTAGTTTTCGGTCTGGGAATGGAGTTTATCAGATTGTGTTTGAGGTTCAGGGCAGAAAAGGTTTAGTGTGCACAACTGTGTGTGTCTGTCTGTTCTGTTGAATGAATGCAAATTTTAGGGAGAGATCTCGGGGAGAGATTGTTGATGTTGTCCTAGCAAATAGGGAATAATCATTGTGTCTATTTGAATCAAAATAAAGGCCTAGTGAAACGGCTCATTTAGAGAATATAAAAGGATCATAGTGTCTCTCACTATCTCTCACTCTTCTCCCAACATAGACGTTTGCGGCGTCTTTAATCATAAACAACAAAGTATACTGTATAGGATCCCTGAGGCAAAATCCAAACATATTTTAGGGTCTGTGTGTTTGTGTTAAGAGGTCTCTGACAAGCAAATATTTGAGAATGTCTGCTGCAAAATGACGTATCACATTAGCAGTGGTATTTTAAAGACGATACCAGATGTTAGTTGTTTTTTTTTTTTTTGTTCAAATTTGTCTGTCTGTTGTGTGGCGTGTGTGTGCCATTGGTTGTTTGTGCTTGTTTCTTGGCTTGTTTGGCTGGTTAAACTTTTTTTTTTTTTACATAGTCTTGTCCAAAATATTGATTTGAAGTAACACAATTAGTTTTTAGTTGAATAATTCTATTTATGTATTAATTTAACTGCTAATTATATTGATCCAGCTTTAAGCTATTTAAATGTAGATTTTATAACTGTAATGAAAATCAGAAAACAGTTGTATGACCCATATTTTTAAGTGGATTATTATGTTATTATCCAAACACAGACATAACCTGGACCTTAGCTGTGACAAATCAGGTACTATTTAAGGCTCGAGGAAAACATCCGAAAGCACGTCTTTGGTCATTTTTTTTATTTTTTCATTTTCTTAGGATAAGAAAGGCATATCTGGAAAACAAATTCCAGCAGAGAGGAGGACGATATATCAGCGACACATTCGGCCGTCCACTATGCTTGCCAAAAGCATCCTCGAAGGTAACAAGGCAAAATCTGACAATGACAGACGAGTTTTATCCTTTGCAATAGAAGTTTCTCATGTTTTTCTCCTCCTCCTGTCTCTTCCTCTGTATCGGTTTAACTCGGTTTAACTAAATCCCCTTTTCTCTCATGGCTTGTCTCAGATTCCTTTTTTCCTCTAACAGTGATAAGGACATGCTAACATCTGTAAGCAGTGTCTCGTTTAACTTCTTGGCATGCAATAAGTGGAATAATTACCGTCTCCAGCACTGTCACAACGTACAAAGATGGTTTTGTTATCGAGTATGATTAATATCTAGTCTAAGCTGTTTGAGCAGGAGAGAAAATTGTCCTTTGTTGCACTCTTGCATGTTTGTCAGTGTTGTGAACGTTTCTGCATGCATGCTTGACATCAGCAATAATCCAAAACACATCGAATGTAATACATCTTGCATTAAATTGGGGTTATTTTGATGACAGGATATCGTCCGGTGCAGTCTGATCCATTCCTGGCGGCCAACCCGTCTCTCCCCCCACCGCTGAGTGATCGCATGAGGAAGAGAAGAGCCTTCGCCGACAAGGAGCTGGAAACCATCATGCTAGAGCGGGAGTACAAAGAACGAGAGCTGATGGAGAACAGCCAGGCGGCCACGGCCTCGCTCGTCTTCCCTAACAGCATGATCCACCATGCCGCCGAATACAACTCCTACAAGACCGCCTACTCGCCAGCAGCTCAGGTCGAGCCGCAGCCCAAAGAGCTGTGCAACTTCATGGGACCAAACTGCCTGGATCTGTCCATGCAGTACCCCGCCGGCTCAGCCAACGTCGAGCTCATCTCCTCCAACGTCAGCGTGGCCACCACCTACCGCCACTTCCCGCTGCAGCAGTCACGAAGTGGCTTCATGATGTGGCCCCGCAGTTCAGCCAACCTGGGTGACGCCCTGCTCTACCAGCAGTGCCTGTTCAATGCCACGGCGGTGCAGAACATGAAGCCAGGTTCTGTGTGGGAGCCCAAGATGATCCCCGCCGAGAGCCAACCGCCGGAGCAGGAGGCTACGGCCGCTCTCGCTGCTAAACTGGAGGGATCCCGAGCTGCCGGGCTGCAGGACTCGTCGAACCCTCAGCAGGCTGATCCCAAACCTCCAGGCGTCGCCCACGGAGGGCAGAGGGAGTGCTCAGCCTTCTCTCCCCCTAAGAGGAGCTTCGGACAGACCTTCCCCAACAACTCTAATTCCCAAAACTCCAGCCAAGTCTTGAACAAGCTGAGCAAGGACAGTGCTAAGCTTTCCACGAAACTCAACCCCTTTCACTCCCTCATCCAGCACTCGCTGAATGAAAAAACCAGCGGCGGGGCTGGGCCGGAGCTCAGGGCTCCGTACTGCAAAGAGCTCTTAGAGGAGGCTGCCCGCAAGTTCAGGGAGGGCTCTGCCAAGGACATTCAGGCTGTAAAAATCACCGACAGGTACGCCAAAGACTTTCTGTCCAAGCCTGTGGGAACAAAGATGGCATCCAGTGAGTCTTTGTCCTTCTCTGTGGAAGCCATACTGAAAAGACCCACACCTGCCATGAGTCGAGCATTCCATTAATTTCCATTAGGTGTCTTTTCTTGCACTATAAACGGCAGGTTTGTCTCAGTTAGAGAGCATCTCAAGTCGGGGTTGTGGGCTCAAAAAAACCCAAAAACTTAAACACACAGGCACTGCATCAGAAAACGGACCAGCTGGAAATTCTTTGTTCCCAATTTAATATTTATGTACAGTATATTATATTATACGTGTGCATGTTTAATAACTTTATTGTGTAGAGTATTTAAACATTATCCCAATGTTTTCCTCATGTCAATAAACTTTATAAGAATGAACTTTTTCCATAAAAAGTCTTGCATTTCATTTTATCCTCAAGTGATGGCACGTTTAACGGTGAACAGGTTTTCGTTTAGGTCAGAAGTTAGTCTGCATCCCACTAATAAAACACAGAGGTCGTGGGTCCACACTTATCAAAAACAGTTCAAACCCAACAGGGGCATAGGAATTATCAAAAGGCCAATTTCAGATCAGACTTCCACGCACCGGTACAAACACACAGAAAACAATTTATCACTATTATATATTAGCTTGACTTACTTAAAAAAATCATTGAACTAAAGTTTTTATGTTTTGAGCCTCCTATCCTAAATTTGGAGTTTAAGTAGGAGTTGGAGACGTTGCAGAATTTGTAATATAACTATAGCTTACTTACTTCGAAATCATAAAGTTTGACACGTTCTGAGCATGGTAGGGTTTTAAATGCAAATGCAGTGTATCTTTGGAAAGTGCCAGTTATTACTGACTTTCTACAACAGCACACACAACCCCTGTGCACCAGTATGAAATTCTGCTAACAATCATACCGTATATCATGGCGTATTTAATTTAAAAAAAAAAGTAAAGTTAAATTACAGAGTACAGCGCAAATGTTTCTTGTTGACTTTTCATATTTGCTGTCACAAGTCCTATGGACACATTAGAATACTTTAATATTTAAATTATTTTTAATTATTTCATAAAAATTTTTCGTCTCAGTTTCTTGTAGCATGAGATATTTCAAATGTGAAATATAGTCGAAGTTTTTGTCTTTGTTTTTATGATTTAACATATTGGCATGAATACAAATCACGCACACACAAAACCCATAAACTAAGTGTGGATGTGACGGAGTGGATGCAGACTAACTGTGTTCCTCGGGAGCTTGAAACATGATATCAGCGCATTAATCTGTGAGCAGCATCATCTCATCCGTTCAAGATGCATTTCTCCACTCATTCCTTTCCAGTTACGGGCTCTCACTACAGTGTGTGTGTGTGTGTGTGTGTGTGTGTGTGTGTGTGTGTGC
Organism: Xiphias gladius; assembly: GCF_016859285.1. Taxonomy (NCBI): domain Eukaryota; kingdom Metazoa; phylum Chordata; class Actinopteri; order Istiophoriformes; family Xiphiidae; genus Xiphias; species Xiphias gladius. The sequence continues at coordinate 4,373,008 of NC_053418.1, read as the reverse complement.
GTGTGTGCGTGTGGGTGGGTGGGTGGATGTGTGTGTGTCAAAGTTAAGTGTGTATGTGTGTCCATGCTGAAAGACAGCTCCAAATACGGGTTTCACATGAGCTGCAGAACACTGATCCGTGCAATAATGAACAAGACGGGAGGTTAAAAAAAACAGTCAGTAATCGCTCCTTCCTTCAACGTTCACATTTCATCGGCGTGAATCTGCAGCCAAAACCACTTTACTCTTTGGCCAAAGCTCTGCTGTCCTGTCACTTTACTTTTTTTCTTCTTCGCTCTTGAGCCCACGGAGAAATCTCATGTCAGGAGAAGACTGTGGATTTGTTTCAGAGAGTCCTGTTGTTGTTGATGTTATTGACAATTTGTGTCACCAGAGAAGGCTGACTTCACTATAAGCGTGGCCACTGGTATCAAATTTTCTTTCCTCTTTTTTTCTTCTTTTTTTTTTTTTTTTTTTACTGTGTGTGGGCATGTATTGCTATCTGTGTCAGGGCCCATTGCAGTTTCAAACCACCGTAGTGAGGACATTCCTACATTGCGACCTTACAGCTTCAAAGGACTGTTGGAAGGTCAAGACCTTTTGAGCTGTGATAGTTAAGGTTAGGGGCTAGGGAATGCCTAATGTCACTGAGCGTCCTCGCAGAAGGAGAAGCACAAGTATGTGTGCACTCGGCCGGCCTAATGTCGGACAGTGATCCTGAAGAAATGCAAAATTCATTTCAAAGAGTTTTTTTTCCATTTTATTCGCTGTGTTTTGCACTGGAGCCTAATTCTTATTTCCACTGGTTCAGTTCATATTTTTTATATTTACTTTAAAATATACAGTAGAGGAAATGAAGATCTGAAATCAGTGTGTTTAAATCACTCACTCGCTACTGCCAGTTTGCCAGTGACACAGACTTATTCACGGCCATGCCAAGAACTCACCGCTCTACAATCAGCAGTCACCTATTTTGCTTAGCATAAAGACTGGAAGCAGGGGAACACGGCTAGCTCTGTCCAAAGGTAGCAAAAAGCTTGCCAGTACTGTGCTAGATATCTCATTTGTCAAATCCACACAAAAAGTGCAAAAATGAGAAGTTGCGGTTTTCATCACTGTACGGTTGCCAGAAAAAGTCTCGAAAGTCACTGCACCAGGCCTAGAAACTGTCCACAAACAACTTCCTTTACTATAAATGATGCACATAATGCCCAGTAAAACCACAATTGACCTTCTTTACACACACACACAAGATATAACGTGTTTCAACGAGCTTTAGACGTGCTGTTAGGTGGATTTTGTTACCTTTGGGCAGAGCAAGGGCTAGCGTGTGTTCCCAGTCTGCATGCTAAGCTACGCTAACAGGCTGTAGCTTAATATTTACGGTACGGACACAAACCCTGGTACTGATCTGAACATCTAACGCTCGAATAAGTGTATTTCCTCAAAGTTGTCCTTTTAAAAATACATATTTCATCAATCCTCGTAATAGACTTTCTTCTCCCTAAAGCTTGTTTATGTTGCCTGTGACAGTTACTTCTTGACAAACAAGCACACAAACAAACAAACAAAGAACAAAAACCATCTCAAGTCAAGTTCCACTTACAGCTGAACAAATTCAGTCCGCTGGGGAAGACTTCTAAGATGATGCTGGAATTTCTGGGAGAAAAAGGCTATGCCCTCCAATGTATGCCTCCTGCCTTGGGTTTGCCTTCTTGCATTTATTTAGCTTTTAATTGCTGTTACGCAGACACTTTTTCAAGGATTCTTTTTGTGGGCATTTTGCTCTTATTCGATAGCGTAAAGCGGGGGAATTTGTGGAGAGAGAAGGGGACGACAAGCAACAAAGGTCACGGATCGGATTCAAACCGGGAGTGTCGCAGTGAAATGGCAAGGTCTGTGAAGGTTATAGATGAAGCACACTGTCCGTGGTCCACCAGGCAACTGTTATGCTCCACTTTGATACTTTAATACCCCTCGTGAGACACTTCGTTACTGTCATTTTGAACATGCTGCTTAAATAGAATTTTTAAGTACTGTTATTATGCTCTTAAACCCCGCAGTTTGAAAAAAAAAAAAAATTGCTGTTGTGTAACCAAACATTGTTTAAACGTAGATGAAATTTATTTTCAATTCTAGAAAAGAACCCGAAAGTTTCCAAAATTATCATTCGGGGGAAATGTGTGTGTAAAATCATGCACCAGACATGTCTATGTGATGTAAATGTGCTGCTAGTTATAAAAATATGGAGTCATGAGTTTGAAAGTCACTCAGTGTAAACATCATATAGTTTTTATGGAGACTTGGAAAATAAATCGTGTGATACTCTCAGGCAGTGTTGAATTAGATGGTTTTTCCTACCTGAAACATTTCCACCCCTAAGTATGAATGAAGACATTGTTTTGTCTATGATTTAACAATGTGTGTGTGTGTGTGTGTGTGTGTGTGTGTGTGTGTGTGTGTGCGTGCGAGCGTGTGTGTGTTTGTTTTGATGCCCGGTTGCCCTAACAGCAGTTCGCTGCCGAGCAGAAGGTGACAGTGTTTCTCTGCACTAACCGCCACTGATAAGTATCTGCTGAAGTCCGTGCGCTCTCATTCCCAAAGTGTGAGATTTAACATGTCAGCAGAGTGAACTGGGTTGTTGACTCACCCCCAACCCCCACGCTCCTCCTCCTCCCCTGCACTGTCCGTCAACAGTTGCAGTTCACACAGTAGCATATTGTTTGGGGTACACAGGTGTCGTTTGCTATTTAGAGACTTTAATGACTTTCCTTCATGCTGTGATGTTGGGAAAAGAAAAATACACACGCACACGCACACGCACACGCACACACACACACACACACACACACACACACACACACACAAAATGGTCTGGGAATTTTGTCTTTTGCAGCTCTTGTTTCAAGACTCAGATAGACAACAGAACAGTCGTCACAGTGTTTGTAGCTTATACAGACTAATGTGGTCGTATTAAATGTCATGAAGCTGCAATTATTTAACACTTAAAGGACAATACCAGTATTTTTTTTCATTTTTTTTTAAATCCAATTTACAACAAATTCAAAATTCATGGGTTTATTGTTTACTGTATGTAAAGAGAACCAGTTTCTGCAATTAAATTCTTAGTAGAGCAATAACTAGCAAAAAAAGTCAGTGTGGCTCTTTAACTTATCGCCCTCACTGTTTTTCTCCATGCTAGCGACTTGGCTCTAGGGATGGCAATGTCGCTGTGTTAGCTTGTCCACTATATTTTGTCCAGATTTAAATAGTCCAGATTTACTACTCCACTCTTCTACGTGAATTAACTTTAAACGTTCCTATCTTTACACAAAACGGAAGCCGATCGTTGGGGTCTTCTCTTCTCTACGCCGTGTCTTTAACGAGTTACTACGACATTAAAAAAGGAAGAATTTACGCGTGAAAACAAACTGGTGATGTTGTTGGTGTGTTTGGCTGCAGATGATATGTCAGAAAAACAGCTTTCCAGTCAGAGCAGAGTATGTAAAGATTATGCAATGGGCTCAACGCAAAACACCCGCCAGAACTACATATTCATGAGAGGCAAGATGCTGCCATCTGCTTCGTATCCATATGTGTAAATGCTCTGTTAGTGTTCTTCATAAGTGTGTGCAGAGACCTCTAAGGCTGGAGAAGAGTTCAGTAGTCGATAAAATGTATTGGTTTGTTGAAACAAAAGTCCAGGAAAAGGAAAATAAAATGGTCTGATCCGTGAGCAGACGAAATACTTAATATGGACTTTCCCTGCTATGATACAACAGCTCCATTCTTCTCCTGCCCATATAGCATTTGGCTGCCCTGCCAGTGACTATGGTTTATTGCTTTATCACTGCCTGAGTCATCTCAACCCCTACACACACACACACACACACACACACACACACACACACACACACCCACAAACCCTTCTCCAGGTGTTGAACCAAGCCATCCGTCCCACTGTTGCCATTGTCACGCCAGTAACTCCCAGCCCATCTGATACGCTACAATCCTTTGCACATTAAGAATCTATTAAGCACCACAAACTCAAACACACGCATTCACACAAAAAAATCACACGGTGGGTTATTTTGACTCTAGAACTAAATGGCACATGCTGTATTTTGCATTGACGATCAGAGGGCGTGAAGGAAAGGGTAGGATCCCTATTCATTTTCACCCGCGTTGTTTCTCTCGGTCTCTACCAGCAGCAGGGAAAAGAACACTGGCCGGTTCATGCATTCTTTCCCAGCACCTTGTAATCCAATAAGAAATGTGTAGCACTGCAGCTTTTTTGACAAGTAGCTCCCACTTAATTACCATGTTGTCTGGGCTGACAGGCCTGGGGGCCCATGGGGGCAAAAGGCTGGTGGTTCATGGCTGAAAGGGGGCTGGGAATATCCTGACAACACAGACACACACTCACACGTACTTGAAATGTGTGAACTGGAACGATACATTTAAAGACACACTTGGACTTTCAGCCGTTCCAGCATTTCTGGGTTATGCTGTTGAGACAGAAAATGATCTTGTTGGTTGAGTTTACCCTCGGCGACCAAGTTTTTTTTGTTGCATACATTAGCTGGTATGCAAATCTGAACATACAATACTGAGATAGCAGCAAGTTAGAGAAGAAGAGATTTTGTGTTGAGTCTGTATCTACGTAACGTGACTGACTCTGAAAGACTCAGTCTTTACGAAACAATGGCAAGGTGGAAACCGAAGCCAGCACAAAAAAGGCATTTGCAAAGGCTGCCTCAGACAAATTCACACGAGTGATGTATTAAGGAGAACTGGATACCACTTTCTTTGCGGGCTTCCTCAAGCTTGCACGTTTTTTGGGTACACAGATGAGCTTACTGGAGTTTAGTTTAGGGCATGCACATCTGCTCTTCTGCACTGTCCAAATGTTACCGGACCTAATGGATCAAATTTTGGTAATAAAAGGAGTAATGTCAGGGTTTTTGGGCGCTGAAAAAATCGGACCCTTTGACATCTGCTCCTTCTGCAGTGATTGTGTGTTGGAAAAACGCTTTCTGGGGCCAGCACGCGTCACGCGACGAACATGGAAATTGCAATACCCCCGCGCGGCCACTACGCCACAGTCGCCTCACAGCCCAGTGCCGTTCCAGGGGCCTTGTGGACGGGCGTGTGGCTGCTGGCTTTCACGAAGGAGACCGGAGTTCACCTCCTGTCACAGACCTGCAAATGACGTTCCCCTTTTTTTTATTAACTAAGCCCTAACATAACCCTGTAACCACAAACTTCCCTTAACCACAACCGAGTGTTTAAATTGACAAACTCTTGCAATACTTTAATAATAGTTTAACGATCATGACCACGGTCTTTCCTTAACCTAAACAGCAGTCTGGTGACCACAATGATTTGTTCAGGTGTTGCAGGAAAAGGGGGAATTTTTACAGAAGTTAGCATTGGATATAAACAAATATTGTGATTTAACATAACCTGGATCTTGAAGGTGTGATTATACTGAACAATCCAAGCGCAAAACAACAAAACTTAGGTGTTTTGTTGTTCGTGAAATGCTTGGCTAATTTTATTCCTGATTTTCTCACGTGCTGCTGATTGCTACAGTATATCATGACTGTGGCAATGAGCTGCAGATGGTTCGGTTTTGGACTGAGGATCTGTTGAATCAGTGTTTGTTATTGCTGTCACATTGAAATTTACCCCATAGCAGACTTAAGGACCCTGTGTGTCGTTTCCATGGTTAAAGTCCTCATCCTTGTGTTTTATTGGGATATTGTTCGTGTGGAGAAGTGTCCGTTTTGGTAGGGTGTAGTCGGGTTGTATTCTTTGTAATAACCTCGCGATAATGTGCCCACATACAGTTTCTTTGCCACATTCATACTGACTGCTATCGGTTCCGAAGCTCCACCGTCACGCCACACGCACACACACAAAAAAAATTACCACCACTTACTTTCAGAAGGAAAGTATGATGGTGTGTATATCTGTAAAACAATCAGCCTCTTCAGTCTGACCTGAGGGAGAAGTAACAACAAAGTAGATTTTCGTTTTTTTTAAAGGAGAAGTTTAATTATCTCCTCAATATATATAGTATATAGTATAGTATTGCAATTGTCTTTGTTTCATTCAGCTTTTGTAAAGACTAATTGCTCCCAAGGAGTGCATGTCAAGTTGTAAGTTGAAGCTACTTGAAGGCCTGTCTCGTGTTCTCTGGAATAATTTTGAAACTTTCACCCAAGGATCAAGGAGAGAGGCAAACTCAACCACTTCAAATCCAGATGATTGCCACATTTGCAAGTCTATGCAAACAATTGTCCACCTTTGAGCAGCCAGTGTTTGCAGAGTTGAACCTTGAGAGAATGAGAAGACAAACTCAATCATCGCTCACTTCATTTGGTGTCTGTTTGCGCCGGCAGTTTTTAAAACTTGACAACCCATTTCTGGCATTGCTGTTTCTTTGAGACTTTCTTGATTTACCCAATTTTTAAATTAAGGAAGTCTTCTTTTATTTTGTGACTTAAACAAACATGATCATCTTCTCCACCTGCTCAGCTTTTGCAGGGAATTTGCCAGTCTAAACATTCATGTAAATGCTATGGAAAAAGGTTTTGTGTTGCATTGTCACCCAAAGAAAATATCATGTTCCTCTGCATGTACTGTCACACTGGGCTGTGCACACTTACTGCAAATGTTATGTCTGTCAGGATTGTTGTCTCTGCCGCCTTCTGCACCCCCCCTCCTGATTTTATTCACAGCGCTTTGCATCTACAGTATGAGGAGAAACAGGAGATCAGTTGCGGCTGTTGCATCACGAACACCACTGCACGTAGAGGTCGGTGCAGATGGTGCAGCTGGAATTCTACTAACACTGCTACTAATTCTGCTAACACAGTGAAAAATGAACACCGCACCTGGAGTAAAGCCCTTGAGTAAACACCATAATAGCCACGGTGAACACTTAAAACCTCTGATTTGCATAGGCCTATATGAGTTCATTCAAATGTACGCTCCAATGTATACAGCCTCCCCCAGGCAAACAGAAAAGACTATGTTTAGAGTGGGGCATGCGGTCGTTGTCTTTTACTGCCGAGTCAAAAAAAGACTGCGTGAACACGAAACACAGATTCAATTATACTTTTGTTTATACAGTATGGTCCCTTTTTTTTAAATGAAAAGACAAAACAACTCAAACCTCTAGTCATGTGTAAATGACCCTAAGTAATGGGACAGATAACGCTACTAACAAATGTTTTTACTCTAATAACGAGAGGTAAATGATAAGGCGGAGATGGCTCTTCTTTCTAATGCCATGTCTCTCCCACCCTCTACCGTAAACTGAACGGCCAGGCAAGGCTGGATTACCAAACGGGCAGAGTAGGGAACTGCCCAGGGGCCTCAGGCCCCGGCCCCAAGAGGCCCCAGTTTATTCCATATCATTTGGATCGGCATAATTTGACAATGGACCACTTGCTAGAAATTTGCATCACTGAGGTAGAATTTCAACTGTGGCGGCTCCTCAATCCTCCATCTTGTGGCCCCGGTCTTGTAGAGGGGCCTTGTTTGAAATTCTAGTTTTAAGATCTGAATATCTTTATTTTAAGTTGTACTTCTTTATATTTAAAGTTGCATTGAATCAAATTACTTTCATTTTTCTGGGTCTCAAGTAATTAACACACAGGAAACCTCACGCAAGGCAGCATTAATCCGTCATACTGCAATCGATGGTTCGGTCTATACAATGTCAGAAAATAGTGATTCCCTGAAGCCCAAGTAAACATATTGAAATGCTTTATTTTGTCTGACCAACAGTCAAAAACACAAAGATCTTGAGTTTTCTATCCTAGAAAACCAAGAAACAAACAAATATTCACTTTTGAGGAGCTGGAACAAGTGAACTTTGGTCATTTTTGCTTAAAAAATGACTTAACCGATGAATCAATTATCAAAATGGCTGCCAATTAATTATCTCTCTTAATTACTGATTATTTCATCTCCAGATTAATGTTTGGTTTCTGGGTGTCCAGGTAAATAACTAAAGTGCCATGTAGAGTGGGGATCAATAGAGGCCCAGTGAGTAAATTTTCTCCCCAGGGCCCCACAGGAGGTTGATCTGGCCAGGACCGTAATGACTGAAAGGAGCGAAACTAGAGAGTGCAGATGGGAAAATATGTGGGAAGCTCTGGGGGTTGCAGCTCAATCTCAGCTGGCATGCTCCGGTTGAATTGGCTTTCACTGGCCGGTGTTATACTTTACATGCACAGTATTGAACTCTCCACTGCGTGAGCTGACCCTTTGGTAAATGCGTATGTGAGAAAAGTTGCTTGTCTGCACTTTGTGCATCTCCGATTCAAACTTCCTCGCATACACGAAGAGATTGCCCTTAGTTGGACAATCTATTTACACGACACCGGCAAGTGTAGACAAAGCTTTGAAACGACCCATCAGCTGAAGAAGAGAGGGGTCGCGACACTGAGAGTCGGCTAATAAAACAGTAATTTGTCTAAAAAGAGGAACAAGTTCCCACGACTTCGAGGGTGCTGTTGAGACCACTGCTCCGCGATGCAATGCGCAATGGAAACGAATGAGCTACTTTAAAGCTTTAAAAAGAAATGTAAAACAAATTGCTTCCAGACTGCTCCAGGAAAATTAAAAAAAAAAAATTTTTTATTTCGGAAACGCATTCAGCTTTTTAATTTCTGTCAGTACAAAATGTTAAAGTACATTCATTTGGGTTACCCTGGTGGCCTGTATGGTCATACAATATTATTATCTATCTTCCCTCATTTCTTTCCTTTATCTTCCCTCTAAAGCTGCCTCGTAAAGCTGCCCAAAAACTGGAGACGGAGCTTCTGTTCCTGATTTTTCCTTAATAAAAGTCACTGGCTCTTTCTTAACCGTGTTTGTTTTTCGGTTGTTGCCATTTTGAACGGCTGCTGCGAGGCGAGTTTTCCGTGAAGTTTCACCGGATAGTTTTAGTGTGTAGTGTGCAGTTGGGACACAGCTACAGTGTGAATCATCGGTGTCGTCATCGTCACCACGCTTTCATAATGACTCTGCTTCCTGTTCAAGGATTCCAGCCGGTTCCTTTCCAGCATCCCCTCAGTCTGAGTGCTGTAGACGGCACCTTGTGCGCAGAGATGTCTCGTCGTGTCATGCAGGCAGCTGTATCTGCCGTACGTATTTCCACAGTGAAAGATGGATTTAATAGCCTGTCCTCAAACCAGTAGTCAAACTCCAGACTGGAACTTCCTGTGTCTGCATGGACGGAGCGGGACACTTTTACTAGTCCATCAAAGTCGACTCATCTGGAGGAGATGATGGTGCTCATGTGTGCAGGGAGGGTACATGCTCCTATTAACGCTATGATTGCTTCTTTCTCGGCGATGCAGTAGATCAACTTTAAACGTCACAGATGTTCTGTACTCGCGTCAGAACACGATACACATCCAGTGGCAACATTTAGAGACGATGCAGGGTTAAGCGCTCCATTTATGTAGCGTGGCAAAAAATAAGGGCTTTGAGCAACACGCTCGGCTGAGACGAGATTCATCGCTAGGAACAGTCATTTCTGTTGCCTTTTTTTGACTTGGTATTTTTTCAGTTGTTATTCAAAAAAGCAAAAGAACAACACACAAGGCAGCAACACGAAAGCAAGCGTCCAATATGCGGGGAGGGCTCTTTTGAAAGTGGCTGTAATGAGTATTTCTTTTGTAAGACTTGACTGCCTGTGTGTGAAAAGAGCCGCCTGTAGTCCTGAACCCGCAGAGAATTACCGACCCTCGGCTCTACGGAGCTCTATAGATTCTCTCAGCTCATTGTTTTGAGACGGGTCCGCCACGGGTCGTCTGTGCAGGCAGCTCGTCACGACCCACAGTTACGTTTTACCGTAGTAACTATGACGGGAGCAAAGGAGGAAGTGAGGTAATGTAGTATACGAAGGGACAAGGTCCACATTAGGAGGAGGAGGTTGTTGGTGGATGGACGGCTCGACAAAACGCAGGACTTTCAAACCACTGTTTGCACTCCCATGGGTTGTATCCTGGGGTAGGGACAAGGCACCGCTCTGGTCGTTTAGGTTGGAGGTTTCCTAACTGTTTTGGTTCACTCTTCGCTCTGACAGCATTGTTTTTAGCTGCGGTTCTCGAGTGTCACTGTGTGATCCAAACTACAGACAGTCAAAGCTGTCAACTAGCTGGTGAACATAGTGGACCCTAAACAGATATTTCCCTCAGTAGTTAGTGGAGACATTGACTACGTTTCGTGTTTCTCAACAAAACGCATTGTGTGTGTGTGTGTGTGTGTGTGTGAGTGTGTGTGTGTGTGTGTGTGTATCCTTGAGGCCTAGCACGTGTTGAATACATTTCCTCAGATAAGACATTTACAAAGCTGATTATTTCAAAATCTTGAAACCTGCATTGTTTACATCCATATTCACTGGCTAGGAGTCTTCTTCTTCCCGGACTTGCTGGCGCATTGCTGCGTGTCTTGGAGTGCCAGCACCACCGCCGCCACCTCCACCACCTGTACGTCAGTGGAATCGTGCGAAACCCTGCGCTTGCAGGAGAACAAACAAAACCCAGACCCACCCACAAAAACACGGCTCCATAGCGATACTAGTGATCAAAAACCCCAGAGGAAACCTTCGACCAATTAGATCTAATTGTCTGAACTTCATATCTTAGAGCCCAACACACTCGTGAGCCACTCACACAGGTGTTTTCACTTAGTTTGCCTGATTCGACTGTACATATACAATCTGCGCTGGACTGACGAAGTCCTCGACTCCCCCCTAGCACCTGCTGGGGTGCGACAACTTGCACTTTTTTATTTTTTTCTCATTGTCGCGTTGACTTTGTGACAGGACCTATGGCTCGGCCCAGCTTCGGCCTGAGTGGAAGTCTGTTCAGTACGCAACGACTAAAAACACCAGTGCGGGTGTGCAGGTTGTTTCCCGCTATTATGTAGCTGCCCTGCCAGCATGTTGTAAAACAAATGAACAAGCAAATAAAAAAAACACGGGTAATGAGCGTGCAAATGCGCAGTTGTTGAATGTGATCCAGGGTTTTGCCGTGCTGTTTGCTGTGTAGGTTGCTAAAAGTGATTCAAACCCGCCTCCCTCTATTTAACTGCTTCTTCCCTCATATCTAATAACAATGTTTACCCAATTAACAGATTTTCAACAGCTCGTCCCTGTTCTCCGGGTTTTCACGTTGGATGTTACCTAAATAACATTTTACGTCAGTGGAAACCTGCTGACCCCTAAGGGGCCGGGGTGAGGCTTTAACCTTGGAGTTGGTCTGACAGAACCTGTTGCCACTGTGACACTTTAGCCCTGTTTAGTCAACACAGCCTGTGCTATTCTCTCTGTTTTCACATCAACACATTTTGTGTCCTGTACAATGCAGTGTGAAGAAACTGGTTTCCATTTCTTATCTGCCCAGGTGTTTGAAGAGGCTGTTTGTGCTGATTCTCACGGATTTTATGTCACACGAGCTCGCAGATAGCCGTCTTTTGCTGCGACTGTCAGACCTTAGTGGTTGTGGTGCTGAAATGCTCCTGTTTGGTTAAAACATTCGTCATTTTGCTGTCGAGCTTTTGCTTAGCTGACACCCGAATAAGACAGAAGCGGTTTTCCCCCCAGACTTCGTGTAAAGACCAGGACAGAATTAAGGATGTTGTTTCTTCGTATGACCGACAACCTCATGCATAAACATGACTTTTATACGTATAAAATAGTTTTACGTTCCAAGGATCAGGAGTCCATAAAAATATTTATTACTAACAATAAAGAACGTTTTTGTTTTGCATGGTTCTGATTTTATGACAAACTATCAAGTGAAATGTATATAAATAAAACCTTTTTTATGAAGATTTGGTTGCGTCCTGGTGACTTAAGGCTGCAAGCCAACTATGAACCGCAATGCTCCTGCTTCGAGTCCAGGTCCTATCTTGTCATCTGTCAACTAATAATAAAGGTGTACAAGCCCAAAAATATACTGTACATGAAAAAGATTCACTTGCTCTTTTGCTACCTACTTTTGCATGTTTTTAGGAAATGAAGAAGTCAAGGAAAAAATTTTTTTCTGTATGAAGAAGAAACAGATGTTTTTTTTTTTTTTTGATGGCCTTCAAAGTCATCTACAGTTTTAGGACCTTTTTGTTGCTGCACCTGTCAAGTTTTCTTTCTTTCTGCAGATTTAACACTAAACATTATTAGTTATTTTTGAAACAATGGGTCCCAGGTTTTTCAGACAAAGGTGTAACATAACACCCCGTAGTAGACATGGAAATAAAGCAACAGCATCGTTCTTGTATTGTAGTGTAGAGCGTGGCTGCACACTCGTCACCCCTCAGTGACATTCACCGTTTTGAATGAAAAATACGGTTTAAGTTTGTTTTGTTTTTTAAATTTTGAGGCAAATCTCAATCTGGGCAAATCACAGTTGTGCTTGACCTTTTGTTGCTGTTTAAGTGAGCTACAGAACGTGGGCTTAACCAGATCGAGCTAACTTTAAGCTCTGTTGGCCCCAGTGAAATTGGTGAACAATTGAAAGTGGAGCGTGGCACAGCTTAGTTCGTAATCGTATTCATTTTCTATGGGACGTGAGGCGCTTGCCTCTCCATTTTTGTGTAGCTGACAGAATACGGTGCGCGTCAAAACTACTACTACTACTTCTTCTGTCGGTGTCATTTGTCTGATGTGTAGCAGAGAAAAAGGGGTGAGGAAGAAAGAGGGTCAAGAAAGTGGCGCATGGCTGGGCACAGACAACGAGCACCTGAAGTCTCTATGCTGGCCAAAAGAATTACGAGGCCTGCAGCTTTCTTATGTCGATTATATTTTTAGATTGATTGTTTAGTCAATAAAATGTCACACAATAGTGAAAAATACGCTCCATAATTTCCCAGAGCCCAAGGTGATGTGTTCAAATTGCTGAATATGAGTTACAATTAAAAACCTTTTTTCTGCCCATTTGAGTTTGCAGCCGTGGAAGAGCTAGTTAGTCCTAGCACTATAAGTGTAAGAAGAAAAAAATGCAAAATCAAACTGGATTTTCTTCCCAGTCTTGCAACACTGGCTGGAAATGAGGTTGATGGGAGCGGCGAGCGTGAACCAAACTGTAGACGTGCTGTAAAACCAAAACCGTGAGCTGAAAGTGGATAAAAAGCTACATAGAACTGCAGTTTAGAATTGAGCTTCTGTGCGTTCAGCGCCACAAAACCCTTCACGTCACACGTGGGCATTTGATTTATTGTCAATGTAGAAAATAGCGAGTGACCAGGAAGGAGCCAGGCTGCTTCACCTGCTCCTCCGCACACATCAAACTGGAAGAATTGTTGTTACAAAATGAAAAACAGTGGTAACTGGAGTGTCATCCAGCCAGGCTGAAGATACTGTATGTTACTGGTTGTGGAAATGACTTATTACACACTTTAGATTAGGAATCCTTCTCAGCGATACTTGTCCTCAAGGTTGTCCCAGTTGGAGAGACCGAGCAAGTTGGACTCGGGGTCAGAAATGAAATCCAAACCCTGAAGATGAAAAATAAAACCCCCGCATTTGACTCCACCTTTAAATTTTAACAGGACTTTTCTTTTTTTCTTCTTTTTTTTTACTGAGCTACATGAAAGTGTTTTATGGGGAACCTGCGAGACACAGGGGGATACCACCTCTGAAGTAGAGTTTAGACACTTGACTCATCCAATACATCACCTGTAAGTCTATCTTTGGGAAAGACAGCCAACCTGCCTTTGAACAGCGCGATCACAGAGTTGTCAGTGCCTTCTGTTTCAGGGGGTTGGGCTGTGGGTCATTCCATACAGTACAGTACAAATCACACATGTCACATGTTAGCCAAAGTATGGCCTTACTAGATACAAAGAGAATGGATGGTAACTTTCCGAATGGCCGTAGAATGTTATAATTTTCATCTCAAGGTCATTGACAAGTAATGTGGAAAATTGTAATTGGCTTCATTACGTAGAGAATGAATTTAAAAAAAAAAAAAATTGAGGTCTGAGGAATAGATGCAATTATATTTATATATGTTCGGTATGAAAGAAAAAAATATTAGAAAATATGATGGGGGATAGGGGAACAACTGAAGACTATCAAGATAGTCAAGACCATCAGACATACTCAAAATACTTTTGTGTTTCTTTAAGTCTGTGTGATAACTCTTCAACTTTTTTTCCTTAGGTTTTGTCTCCTGGAAAAACCTGCACCTTCAGAAGTGCTCGTAATTAAGCATGTAGGGGTCAAACACTGCCAGGTTACTAAAAGTCGACATGGATCTTGTCTTTCTTTTGTCCTTAAACCATTGGTGAAGTGCTGGGAGGTGTCACCAAGTCCTTTTAAAGTTGCCAACACCGCAGTGTAAAAATACTCTATTACAAGAAAAAGTCCCGCATTCAAAGGACATCAGTATTATCGGCGAAACGTATTTCAAAAAATCAAATGTTAAGATACTCATTTTGGAGATTAGCATTTTTCAGTGCATTATATCATTATACGTACAGTATTATATTACTGGATTATTATTAAATGCATTAACATGTGTCAGCATTTTTAATGTTGCAGCTGGTAAAAGTGGAGCCAAGCTTAACTAACTCATTTACTTCGCTGTTGTTTAAACTATAACAGGGCATCATGTTTTCTAAGCTAACCACCTGTTTTGTATTCCAAACCTTAATTTGCAAAATAGCTATAGCTGTGAGATAAATGTAGTGAAGTAAAAAGTTCAGTATTTATTTATAAAACGAGTTAGAGTAGAAGTGTAAAACAGAGTAAAAATGAAAATACCAAAGTAAAGTAGAAGCAGCAATACCCGATTAAATGTGCTGTATAACTGAAAGTGTCATTAAATGGAGAAGAAGACAAGCCTACACACTCTCCTCTGCCTGTTTCTGACTTAACCTCCCGCAGCACAGACACACCGTCTCACCACTGCATTAAATAATCACCAGAGTGCAGAATATTAACACTGAAACTGGATCTTCAGCTTCCTGTCCGGCAAGACGTTTAACGGGGGGGGGGTTAATGTGGCCTCCGATGTGGATTTATACTGCAGAACTCATTATTGAGAACCAACGAGGCTTAAAATATTCTCACCTGTAGGAAAAAAAGGTCCCACTGCCTTGTGAACACTTTGACCAGAGTCATTTTCCTGGACTACGAGAACCTTTTTCCTTTTTGAGGGAAAACTTATATCACCCCTGTGAAAATGAACAACGGATGCACGCGGACGGAGGAAGAAAACCTAACAAGGTAAAACAAAATGACATACAAGCATTATTTGCCTCAAATATGCCAGGGTTGAACATCGAGTTTATGTTCGCCCTCTAAAACACCACATAGAGTACATTTTTGCATCCGAGCGCAGGGTAAATTGCTCCACCTGTAGGAAATTTATCAAGCGGGTCTTTGGAGGACAGCAGGAGGTCTTTCAACATGTGCTACTCAGCTGCTCGCCTTATAGCCTGGCTCTGCCTTTCAGAGGAAAACCTGCACACGTTACAGTAATGGAAGGGGAGATTTATGCCTCTGCTCTGAAAAAAAAAAAAAAAAAAAAAAAAAATCACCATTCAAGCCACATTTCCTTGAGGGTGATTATTGCTCTGATTCAAGGGAGTGTATTACATTCAGTGATGTAACAGTATCTACCTGTGATACTAATGACTCTTGTGGTTTGCATGTGGAACAGCTTCCCAAAGTCCTAAACCTCTCAGGTAGCGTCTGTCAAAAAAACCCCACTGCTGTGGTGGAATATAGCTCTGCTTTGCTTGTCCTCATAAGTACTATGTGTAATGAATGACCCGAGTGGCAGAACAAACCCTTGGCAGGAAAAATATCGACTTCCTCTGGGCCTGAGAGGGACGTGTCGACGGTTGAAGCCTCCACCGCTGCTCCCAGTCCTCGTGTGAACAGACGTTTCAGAGCTTTTACCTAGTTGAGCAGAGTTTTTAAAAAAAAACTGTATGGACACAACCCCCCCCCGATACGTGCTCAGGGTGACATGTGTATGTATGCTGAGAAATACTATTAGAAGTTCCATGTGTTGAAACGCTAAATAACTCATCGTCATTTGGATTGATTTAGAAAAGCGCCTGAATAAAAATGAAGCGAATCCTCCGCATCTGAAGCAGCAAAAGAAATTTCAACGACTGGCAATAGGCCAGTTATCGGTCTGTGGATGGGCTGCAACTGTTGATTATTTTTGGCTGGACCGCAACAGCAGGGCCGGCCATATAAACGTGATAAAGTTACGCCATTGGTCAGCCGGATGCTGCGTGACTGGGTGCTGAAGTTTGCCCATTGGCTTTTGCTCTTGCAAAATGAACCGGCACAATCCGCCTCTATTTGGTCATCCAAGGGGGGCGTTCACAGGCAGTGTCGCCAACTTTGAGCCTTTTTTTTTGCTAAATTTACTGACTTTTCATACCCATTTAGCCACTTTTCTCCACGAAAGCATCCAGCAACAAATCTAGCGACTATTTGGACAAACCTTAGCTACTCGTCGCCACTAGCGTTGCCCCGCAGGCATGAGGTCTGGCTTTCCCTCCGCAGGAACACCTCGCTATGAGTTTCATTCAACTGACCTCATGGCAGCTGACATAGACGTGAAGACGTGAGCTTCCAACTTTTTCTCTGAGTGGTCATTTTACAAGTAAATATAGACGGAATCGCAGCACAGCCGTTGTCTTTATCTTAGGTATACGGTGATTTTTTTCAAGACCACGTCGCGGCTATAAAATCAGGATTTTATCGGAGCAGAGCAGCAGCTTGGAAATGGCTTGGTAGTGGCCGCTGGTTAACGTGTGGTCTTAATGGGCCACGTTTCGGTCACTATTTCACGCTTGTTCCGTTGTCTGACAACAGAAACAGAAGAACTTGTAAATGAGAAGAGCTTTATTGGGAATTCAGCCGCTTTAAATTACTGTCCATGTGAGCACAGACAGTGGGAGAGAAGCAAACTGATGAAGGGCGGTCCAGCCACGTACTTGCTTCGACTTAGTATATGACTACACAGTTTGCTCCACTGAACATCGTGAGGACTCGTTTCCCCAAAACTCTGAGTGCAACGTTAACAAGACCCATAGAGTCACAGTGGTCACATTAGCGTAAAATAAGCCAGGTTGAAACATGCCTGAATTTTCCCCTAAGTATTGGCGAATGTCACGGTTTTAAAGGTCACTTTGAAACAGCTTGACACTGTTTCACTTTCAGTCATTTTCAGATCCTCGTAGGCAACTGTAAATTCAACCTAACTTCTGAAAAAACGAGAGGATGCATTATCCCTCTTACAAAAGCTGAATTCATAAACAATATTAAACAACCCTTCTCAAGTCAATTTTTTTTTCAGTTCCTAATTTATTGTACTACAGTTCCTCTTCTTTTTGTTCTTCCCCCTCCTCTTTTCCAACACCCGGAGCATGGATGTATTATGGGAACTGGATAACAGATTCCAAAATGGTGCCTATTTGTTCAAATGAAAGCGGCAGACCTGACGTATTTGCCGAAAAGGTTTTCCTTCTTTTAAGTTTGGCTTTTACATTGTGTGGCCCGCTCCAAAACGGCATTACCCCACCACAGACTTCTAGAGTTTCTAGGTTTTGGGAAAGGTTTTACAAATACAAAACTTTTGTGGTTTAAAAATGAATAACAGAAAGAGTAATAGTTGGCCTTGTTTGCAGTTTGAGGTCCCATGAACAGTTCCAATGGCCTCTGTTTAATAACTGTGGTCTACTGGGAATTCTGGGGGGGTTCTGTTGTAGTACTGCGGTGGGGCCAATGGGACAAATTAAAAGGAAGTCTGACTCATTGCACCGTATCCCGCTAACTTAATACATCCACGACAGAGTCGGCTCCTGCCTGCGACGATGATTACTGTCTGTGCACTCGTCTGCTGCATGGCAGGTCCGCGATGAAACGTTTCAAGGCAGAGAATTAGAATCGAATATTTTTCCTACTTGAATTACTCGAGTTCCTTGAGTTAGATTTTCAGCCTAGGCTTATTTCTTATCTCTCTCCGTCTGCACCTGTTCTTTTTTTTTTTTTTTTAATACTTTTAATACTTCCCATGTTTCCACAGCTCCATAATTTAGCAGCATGGCTCCACTGGACCAGTTTAAGGTTGAGAGGCCTAGCAGGCAGGAGCTCTGATTTCTTCGTCGACATTCGGTCCTCTATAACCATTACCTTATTGCCTGCTTTTCCCTGCCGAACCACAGGTGAGCTGAGCTTGGCTCTACAGCCATGCCCTGCTTCTACTTCACACTCACAACAGCTGCAGGTTTCATATATGAACACATGATATGAAAAAAGGAAATAATATGATCTGGCCACCATCGGCAAAATCCCCACCAGTGCACTAAAGACTAACAATGTGGAACCGCAGAGATTTACCTGGATTAAGAAATTAGCTGTAATGGTATTAATATTAGACTGCAGTACCTCATGCTGAGCTGTGTTTGCCTAAAACAGTATAGTATGCAAGTCTAAATCATGTGTTTTTAGATGGTGATGAAAAACTTCTGAAAAAGTCACAGAACTTGAGCTCAATAAACTATGCTTTGTCCCGCAGGACTTTATTCTAATTAGGGAAACACTGTGGGATATTCGTCCTGTTTTGTTTATATCACGGAATAATTTTTGAATCTTTGAATAAAAGCTGCTTTTGTAGGCATAACATAAACAATCTTGTCAAAAAATGGGAAATAATGAAGTTGTGTTGAACCTCAGTGGGCGGGACCACGGAAATAACAGTTTTTATATGCTTTTGTGGGAAGTACTGCAAAATAAACAAGAGCAAAGTGAACAAGGCTTGGAAGAATAATGTTTCACCTTCTTTGCCACCATGGAGGAGTTTTCTTTTCAAAGTGGTTACCAGTGATAGGAAAGGTGAAAAAGAATATCTCCTTATTTGCTATTTACTATATTTCTACTTTATTTCCACCGTTTTATTTGTGTCCTAAATATGAGCGGGAAATGTGTGCACTATATAAGTGGCCTCAGAAATTGCCCCTTTTCTGCTAACAATCCCACAATCCAATTGACGCCTTTTTATAGATGTGAAAATTAGAGTCGAGCAACACTAAACCTGTCATTAATGATGTAAAGTGACCCTGATTTATTGCAGGGAACTAGTGAGCGTTAACTGTACAGGGAGTAGTGAAGGAGTGAATGTTATTTCAGACACATCACGGTTAAATTACACTGACTGATAATTGTGACTCCTGTTACTTTCACACCATATTTCAGCATGGCACATGTTACAGCAGGTTTCTATGATTTCTATTACAAAAGTAAAAGCAAAAAGTAAGAAAAATGATACCTCACTTTGAGACGTTGTTTGGTTGTTTCCTGTTTCCGGTCACATCTCTCTCGCTCCCAATCCAGTCGCCTAATGATGATGTCTTTAAACCGACATTAACATTTTTTTTTTTTTTTTTTTGGGTCTCTTGGGGGCGGTGGAAACAAGTCGCGAACACTACAGTCACATATTTTTACGTCTGGTCTTTGAAATGGTGAACTTGTTAACAAACAGTTGCTTATTTACACATCCAGCAGTTACGGAGCAACACTATCATTCCTTTGGAGTCGTGTTTCTGGCCACCTGGTGAATGTAAGTCCAATATTCCCTCTCTTTTAGCTCTGCTTTTGGTCTCTACCGACTCCTGAGGAAAAATATCAGGCTCTATAGCTGCTAAATGCTCCGCTATGTCCACCAGCTCGTCGCTAACTTTGTCTGTCTGCTGTTTGCTGCTAAGCGGGTGGTGTACAGGGGTGTACTTTTTTTTTTTTTAGCTGCCTGCTGCAGCTGAACACAACACAATGAAAGCAGGGATAGTGAACCAGAACAGTAAAGTTGCTAATTAATCATGTAACGATTGATTTTTGTTTATTCTCATCAGTGCAGTTCCTGTAATTCACGTGTTTAATTTAAGTCCTGCCTCCAGGTATAAAGAGATTTTTTTTTTTCGTCGCTCTTGCCTTGCGGATCATCATAGGGATTTCTGTGTAGATGTCCCACAGGAAGATACTTTCACCTGCAGTTAGTACTTGTCTTTCTTCTTTTTTTTTTACCAGGAGATTCACCGTTCACTGTGCACTAAAACAAAATACACATGAAGTCCATTGAAATGACCCCATTAAAGAAAGAATTCCCATAAACTTAAGTTGTGGCGTCACATTCAACACAGTATCGGTGCATCTTGCAAAGTCATAACCTGCTAAACGTACCATAAGTGACAATGAGGAAATCCAGCATATAGCGTCTTAAAGTGACCGTACTGATGCAGCGTTGAGGACTAGACCGACTTGGGGCCACCTGAGCTGTGCCCGGCCTGTCCACAGGATTGATGGGAAAGCCAGACAGCATGTGCAGTGTTTTACTGTGTGCTGCTCCTCTGTTTTCTCACTGGAAAAAACCTCACATCCATGAAACACACGTTTGCGTTTGAGCTGCCTGACCGAACAGGAAAGGGGGCTATATAGGCTATAGCATGACATGTGTAAGCAGATCTAGCTGCATTTGAAGTTTTAAAAGCTTCTGCCTGAAAGATTTAGTATTAAGACAGGGAACTGCATACGACACCCTTGCAGGACCCCTTATAAATTGGAATCAATTTTTCAAAGGAAATCATAAAAGCCCTTTCCTTTTCCCTTCTTGCCGTGCCATGCTGATGGCTCCATTTAAAGTGGGCCTATCCACATTCTTTCACCATTACTGCTAAGTATCCGTCTCAAGCATTGCCTTCATTGACAGAGGGTTTGGGCTGAGGTTAGAGCATTTTAATAGACCAATTTGAGCCATTTTTACATTACATCAGGATATGTTGTGGTATTGTTTGGAAAAAGGCAAAGAATAATACTAGGCCAGGGAGAACGACAAAGCCAGTCACTTCCTACAAATTGACCCGGCTGATGAGAAAAGCAAAGCGCGTGTAACGGCTTGGACCGGTCCTAAAAGGGCCCATATGTTTAAAGAGGATGGTTAAGCGTTTTTAGTCCCGTCATGCTTCACTTGGAGAGCTTGTAACAAAGAGGGGACCCGCCGGAGGTATCGGTGACGCAAGTGGATGGAAGGCTCCTGTTCGCTCTTCATCCCGGTCATCGTCGCTTTCATGAAGATCCACAAAGTTCGGCCTAATAACGTTTATCACTTTGGTTTATTGTTTCGCTTTTCCTTGTTGCGAAACTGTCACTGGCTGTGTAAAATCTCAGATGAAAGGGAGCTTTCGGAGTACAGACGACCCCTTAATGTGCTTGAGCTTCGGTGGGCTGCAGACTGTTCACTCAGTCCTATTATTCAATGCGTAAAACACTCAACGATGTGCTGTTTGCTCTGGTTGTGACGGCCCGTAACCCGAAATGTCACGGGCTCGATCCCTCAAACCGAAAATTCACGTCCAAGTGCCTTCGAGCAAAACACTTTCCGGCTACCTCCTTTACACTCTGACATCTGCAAAGTATCACTCGTGAATGAGTATCAGTACAACTGAAGGAGTGATCTTAATGAGATTACCTGTTTAAATAAAAGATTTTTCTTTTTCTTTTTGTTGACGAAAAGTGGGAGAGATAAATTTCACCGTGGGATCAGATCACACGAAGGAGACACATCTAGAAACAGTCAGCAGTTTGACATAAAAATGCTGACTTCAGCTCCAGCTATACGGCATCAAAGCTTTAAGCAGAATATTTGCTAGTTTAAGCATGACCCAAACTTATTTTTTTCTTACTTTAACCATATTGTTTGAGTTGCTTAATCTTATAGTTGCTTTATTTATAGGAAACTGGACCAAAAACATGGAAAATACTGAATATTCGTTTAAAATGATTTCAGATTTTGGACCTGATCTAAAACAGACCCATGCAATGATGATTTTTAAAAAAAAAAAAGGAGACATGATCCAACAGGGACTTGTGGACAGTCAGACCTGGTCTGAATTAGACAAAGATAATTATATCTGATCCAAAACGCTCGGGTATAAGACATATTGCCAAACAAACCAGAGACCCTACCTGTCCAAATCAGACTGAATATAATGTGGACCTGGCTTGACTCAGGTCTTAGTTACTTTAAACACGGTAGATCCACAACAACCTCTAACTGCTGGCTTATATTCTTATAATGGTTTAGACAGTTTGCCCTTGGCTGCTGATTTTTTGTGTGTGTGTGTGTGTGTGTGTGTGTGTGTGTGTGTGTGTGTGTGTGTGTGTGTGTGTGTGTGTGTGTGTGTGTGTGTGTGTGTGTGCGTGTGTGTGCGTGTGTGTGTGTGTGTGTGTGTGTGTGTGTGTGTGTGAGAGCTGTGTCAATGGCTGTTTAGCCTTTTGTGGTGTGAAAATGTTGTGGTTGTGTTAAGGATTGGCAGTCTTTGCGGTTTTGGGATGGGTTAGAGGTGGTTTGAGCCATTATTGACAGCATGCTGTTGTGTTAAGGTCCTTAACAAAATCCCCCAATTACTACTGTACAAAAAACTGCAGTTTAGACTTTCTTATTTCACAAAACTACGCAAGTGTGTGCATCTTATGGTGGCTAAAGAAAAGAAAAAAGAAAAAAAAATGTCTTCCATGCCTGCCTCCTGCCTCTGTCCTCACCGTCTGCTCTCCGCTGCTCCTCATTTCCCTCCTTCGCCCGTTCCCACAGGGATGTACCAGTTAAATGAGGCAGACGATGAGCTTCACCTCCTTTAAAGTGTGTTAGTTAGAGGCCTTGATGGTGCGGCGGCAGGGTGGTCTCTGGAGGGCCGAGTCCTTGTAAAGACGAGGACCTCCCCATCTGCATGCTGCCCTCTCTGGGTCTGGTGGGGCCCCGGCTCTCTCAGCTTGATGACCCATCCAGCTGGAGCCGCGACTCCTGGAGCTTATTTCTGTTAACATTTGCCTCCATGGAAAGTCAGAAAAAAGAGTGAATGTTCACTTTTATAGCAATGTCTTGTCTCAGATTTACTCAGGTGCTCTCGTGTGATTGGTGATTTTGTAGCTTTTTCACAAGGCTTGGCAAATTTTTAGACTTCTGTGATGAAAATGTAGCTCAAAATCAAAATCAGCCACAGACAAACTTTAAATTCCTTTTTGTTATTGGTACCTTTTTTTTGTGTATTGACTCAGGCAAACTGGAAGAGCTCCAGCCGCACCAGTTTCTCGTCAACCTGAGGACACGCGTGTCCCGACGAAAAAAGACAACGCAATACAACAAACTGCCGTTCACTTTCGAAGCAACTAGTTGTCAGCTTTCCCTAGGAGAGAGTTGATGTTCACAGCTGGGAACTTCTTAGTCACTGTTGGCCACCAAGCGGCTCCACTGGAGCACTTCTCACTACTGCACAAGGCACCAGAAGCTCCACGTTTTGCAGAAACCTCAAGAAGCCGCGGCTTGGAGCACCCCGGCAGCCGAATGGCTGTGGAACAGTCTTTAAACTTGTCGTGATCTGTCAATTAACAAGACAAGAAGAAGGAGGAGAAAAAAAAACCTTTGGCTTCAGTCTTTGTTGCCCGTTCTGTTGTTAAGCTCTGATGTACACAGGTGCGTGTCCCCCTCTATAGCCTCCTTTTTGAAGGGCAGTTAGAGAATTCAGAACAAGGAGAAGGGTTAAGGAGAAGGACTGGGACGATGACAAAGTGCCTGACTCACTAAGGGCCCAATACTTGCTGACGACTCTCCTACACATTTACTCAGTCCTTGGCTTTGCATAGGGACGTGTCTTGGAAATCACATAGATAGTAAGTGTTTGCAAAAAAAAGAAAAAAGAAACGAAAAGAAATAAATACAAACATGGCAGAGAACAGATATCCATAAACAAAGCTTTCTTCAAATGTTATTGTACTGTTACTTTTTATTCGAGGAAGTTTAAAAATAGAAAAAATTAAGCAATGATTGTGGTTTGTGCAACAGTTTGGGAACCCTGCTAAATCAGTTGTGAAAATCTGTGGGTGGATTACAAAATACTGACTGACCAAACTTTATGCCACAATAACTTTTTATTACAGGTCCGTAATTTCCCATTTAGTTCCAAATAATCTCCCAAGAAGTCTCCGGAAAAGAACCATATAATTTGGTAGTAATTCCAGGAAAATAGAGCAGGGTCATCTGGTAAACTGGCAGTTATTTCTAAATGCTAAGATAGCACAACCTAGAACTGTTAGCGTGCACTCGTCCAGAGAAATAAATAAAATGCAAATACTTGTTTCCCTACAGTTGGGATATAAAACTCGCCCCAGAAAGACCGGGATGTCTCCTCCCTCCTCTCAGACTCACATGGTTTTCCAATGTGACACCCCGAGGTGCCCAGCAGGGTTACTGGCACACACACACTTGACAAATAAGGACTAATGGTAACCAGACCTCCAGTCTCTCGCCTTCTCACCCCTTCCTCTCTTCTCTGTCTGTATCACCTCTGTCGGTTCTGCTCATCCTTCACTCATTCTGTCTTAATTCCAACTTTCATCTCTCCCTACATTTTCAGCTCTTAAAGACGTCTCTTCGGTTTCTATCTTTGATGTTCAAACTCGTCATTCTGCTGTTTCTGTTGATCGGGACGTCACCCGTCACTCGAGTATTCCACCTTCCTTCCCTGCTGATTTCCCTTTGATGAATTTGAAGATTCGGGCGTTGCAAATCATAAGTTTTTATACGGGCAGGATTTGGTGTCAGGGAAAAGGTGCATGTGTTTAAAGTTAAAGTTTTTAATTTGAAAACCAAAGCATATGCCTTGTAAGCTCAAATCTCAAATCTTGGCCGGTTGTCTATCAGGAGAGGATCAACGAAAGAGACATTTCAGATTCCCTCTCTTTTCATTAAAGGGTTACTTCACTCAAATCACAAGGAAACATTCCCACTTATCCCTAATGGAATCAAGTCAAGTAAATAGGTTTGTTTTTTACATATCCACTAACAGAGGCCTCTGCTGAACCTGAATATTTAAGTTAAATGTCCGCTGTGGGGTTTGCGTGTATGAATGTATTTCCTTCATCAAAAAAAATTTGCAGAGCTGATTAGTTTATATAAAAAAAATTGTTTACATCCATGTTTACTAGCTTGCAGTCTTCTTTTTCCTTTGCTGCATTTCTTGGCGTGTTACTGCCACCTGTAGATCAGTGGAAAAGTGGGAAACCACCGGCAGGATTGTGTATCATGTAACGCAGCAGGCAAAATGGGGACTCACTCACAGAGAAACAGCTTCGCCAGGATCCTGTTCTAAACAAGGTAAAGCTTTGCAAAGATCTTGGTCACGGAACATATTCGCAGATGTTGAAATGCTGTGTCTGTCCGATTTTGGATTACGCTGCAAGGATGTGGGGTTTTGTTGTGGGCAAACAAAAATTGATAAAGTGCAAAACGGAGCTATGTGTTGTTTTTTTGGGGCGAGCATAAAATGGCCCCAAAACTGTCAGTGTGTGGTGAGAGAGTATAGGGGCCCCACTTCTTCTCAAACTTTGACAGGTCCCAATCAGAAGCGACCATGACACAACCAGAAGTCCCGCCTTGTATTTTATTTTTCCAACCAATGATATGTCGCCACGGAAGTCCCGTCTTTTCCCCCCCGCGCCCGCCTTTTTTCCCCCCAGAAAATCTCCCAGGGGGTGAATCCTGTCCAGTAAGGTTCACCCTTTGAACTCTAGGGGGTCTGAAAGGAGGAGTGTGTACAGCTGCAAAGATCGTAAATCTGTGAATGGAGGTGTTTGTGGGTGTACGAGTGTTTTGTAAGTAGATATGTAAGTGCGGCGTCGGAAGGGAGGAGTGTGTACAGGAGCAGCGATCGTAAAACGTCTTAATTTCATGTTGAGAATACGAGTCTAATGTTTGCGGATAGTTCATCGATCACCATTCGATCGTGGTGATGAGGCCTCTCTCTAGCAGCCGTGATGAGGTCTGCCAGTTAGAATGTCCACAAAACCCTGGCCTGGCTGAGAAGAGTGTCAGAGACATAGAGAGACAGAGGTCCTGCCCCCCCCAAGGTTTCGAATGAGGAAGTGTGGGAAAATTCCCAGGGGTGGGGGTTGTCCCTGAGATTTTGGGTTAAGGGGGTATAAATGGTGAATGATGAATGATGACGATGGTCCCGTCCGACGTCTCGTCCCGCAACTGGTCCACATCGTTGCTCAGTCAGACGCCAGTAAACGTCTATCGAGAGCCCCCTGTTGCGCCGGACGCTCCGAAGAGACGCACGGTGTATCTGGGCCGTACACAGACACCTCCCTCGGGAAGTCTGCATGAAGAGTGGCCTCTGGCTCCGTGGATGTCTGGATCCTGGGGTTACGTGTTCAAGTGCGAGCCGGGCGAGCTGTGGTCGTATCAGCTGGCTGAAGGGGAAGAACTGACTGCCTCGACCCCTATGACGGTGTTGAGCCTCGACGATTGGTGTGTGCTGTGGATGTTGTTGAACGTGGCCACCTCAAGGCAGGAGTCATGGTCATGATCAATAGGATGATCATGACCATTCTACCATGACCTTCGAGTTACTACTTTCCCTGAATACGTCTGCTGGGCATCCCAGTCTGTTTGATATGACAGATGGATGTAAACTACAGTACGTTTACATATACGTTGTATGTTTCATCTGTTCAGTTTATAGCTGATATAATGGGTTTGACACATGTACTGCATACAGAGCCAAGTATTGGCTTCCTTCTCTTTTTGTTGTCTCTTGCCTCTAAAGGTAAAGTAAACAGGGTCTTGTAAACCCATGTGGACTGGGCACCTTTGGCACCTTTAGCACCTTTACTTGAATAAAGATATTCATTCATTCGTTCATTCATTAAGTCCAGAGCTTAATGAATTATCTCTGGAACAACTTAGGTGCTTTTGAAGTTTAAACAAATTCCACCAAAAAATAACAGAGTGACACTGTACGATTAAAGTAGCTCTGTCCCTGTGTAACCCTTTGGTCTGGCAGTTTTCTTTTACCCACCATCCTCCACTTCAGTGGTGTTGCATATCGCTCACCCTCTGAGCCTGTGTGTGTGTGTATGTAAATGTGTGTGTGTGTGTGTGTGTGTGTGTGTGTGTGTGTGTGTGTGCCTCCCTGGTGTGCTGCTGGTTATCTCAGCGCCCTTCGACTCTGCTGGAGAAGGGAAGACGTCCTCCTCTCGCGGCCAGAAGCCTTCCTGCTGATCTGCTGATCTGCTACGCTGCAGCTCCTTCAAACTGCTTCCACGAGCCGCTGTGTAAACACGGCTGACCAGGCGGCGCGTGCAGACCTGGCAGGTCAGCGGTTCGCTGACCACAAATCACTGCAGAGAGCTAGTGCTTCGATCCCTTCTCTTAGAAAGGTTAGAAGAAAGTTTACCTGTTCTTACTGTTGCACCTTTTTCCGTAGCCATTATTTTGGTGATTTGTGACTGAAAAGATGTATAGATGTTTGGGTTTACAAGAGACTAAATTTAAAAATTGAATCGTTTTTTTACATATAACAGCTCTTTCAAGAGCATTTCAACGGCAATATTTTGATGTGAAAGCTGTGTCGGAACCACATGCTGAAACATAGTCATTTTAGACCAACATCCAAAATGACAGCGCTTACTGGTTGGCATGAGATTCTGTAAGTCAGCCATTTTTTGAACTAGACTCAAAATGACAGAAAATTGGCAAAGCAGATTTTTTTTTATTTCAGTATCGTGTCACATTTCAGTCGGGAGTTTTGCAGAACTTCATCAGTCAGTGTGATATTAAATGGCAAAACCATGCAGTACATATTCAGGACATTTATTGGATCTGTATGTCAGATCTGTTGCTGCAGACCTTCTTCGGAGTATAATTTCCTTGTCAAACGGAAGAGGACTAGACTACAGGTCATTTAAGTAGAATGCCAACAAGGAACACGATTAAAAAGAAGCAATATTTGCTCATAATAACAGTCTTAAAATGCGCTACTCAGTCTTTACTACGAGGATATCGTCCGAAGTAACTCGACGAGTTAATTTACATTTGAGATACATCATAAATGAACCCATTTTTTGATGGAAATCATCAACATTACGTGGATTGTTTTCATTCAGGTTATGACCTTCAATGTATCTAACATTTGTATTCAGTGGCTTCAGCTGTACACTGACACCAACCAGTGAAATCAAGGAAGGAGCTTAAGTGATGAACAGTGTAATTAAATCCTGGTCATTTTAATAAAGAACACAAACTCTGATGGAGGTCTGCAGTGACCAAAAACACTAGTGGTATGGTTTACTATGGTTTACTAAATCTTGAACGCAAGAGCTGTGTTTTAGTACCATCAACTGCACAATATCATTTAAATATCGGATGCAGCAAAAAGAGCATGAACTCTGAAAGCACCTATTTGTCTTAGTCTTCACTACAGAAGCCCACAAAATGATGGTGGAACTATAATTTAATCAATTAGTATTTTCGGTGCACATGAACTCATTCTGAACCATTTCTGGAGATCTTTCAAACTATGTTTACAATGAGTCACCCAATTTTTTAAAACACTGTTTTCGTGTGAAACCAACGTGTGCCTACGCTAGCGTTGCCCAGTTGTTTTCAACTGTTTCCAACCTCTACCCACAGTAAAACAGCTAAAAAAATATTAGAATGGCTAAATCTCCTCCTCTTGATCCTCTTTTCAGCCAGATGATTATCTTACGGTCGTACAAACAAAATCAAAACAAATCCAGGTTAGCGACACCAACTATGTGATCGGCTTTATGGCCTTTTAAAATGAGAGATCACAGAGAAAGTCGTAGACGATATCAAGTTCTTAATTTTACTGACGCACAGCCTCCAACCCTGTATTGGCAGCTTACGTCATCGACTTGCAAAAGCTCTTTTTCCCTTGTACACAGTGAAACACCAAGCCAGCGTTTTAAGATCCATCCACTCTGGAGTCCATTTTGGAAAAGCTCGGTTTTTTGGGTTATAAGAATGCCAGCTTAGTGAGGACGGAGGGCTGAAACTGAGAAAAAAATTTAAGCTTGATGTGGACGTTCTCTCAGTCTTTCAAGTGAGAACCACCGTCACTGAAACTGAACAAATCAGGATGAAGGTTGCAGTTAGAGGCCCTTGATTTGCAGAGCTAAGTGTACGACTGACACTGGTCCTAGTTGGAAAACCCGGCAGAGAGAGTTGTGAATGCGAAGGGTTCTGTCCAGATTTTACCTTGACTTTTCTTTTCGTAGATTCAGTACATCTGTGGCATGTGGTGTAGCAACGGAGCTAATGCTCTGACCCACCGCTGATGTTTTTAGCTCAGAGAAATCGGGCTGCAGCTGCACACAGAGCGGTCCTGACCAAAATGGTAATAGAGAGAGAGCAGCGTAAAAACTGAAAAAACCATCTTTAGAATGGTTAAAAAAAAAAAAAACCCTAAAACTTCGATTGTTAAAATAATCGAAATGAATCCAAGCAAGAGCCGCGCAGCAGGGAAAACAGACCGGACGTGACCAAACAAGATACATTTCCATCCGACACATGTGTCCATTCAACCCTACATAAAAGAAAGGTGCAAGTCAATGTGCATGACCTTGCATAAACACTCACCATAAAAGTTAACACAGAGGATTTGAAGTGCTTCAGCTCCTTGATGTGGGCTCGCTGATGACCTGCCCAGATCTGGCCCTTTTGGCAGAGGCCAGCTGCTCCTACGGCTACTTCAAATCATCAGCCTTTGGCAAGTATGACGCAGCTATTTCCGTGCAAGCAGGTTACAATAGGAACAGGAATGCTTGCAAAGCCATAAAGAAAGCACAACTGGATCTGGAATCTAGATCGGACCCTATAAAGCAGTGCATTAATCTCTGCTGGAGGTTTTCCTTTCGTGCTCTGGAAGTCTTTTTATCCGCAGAGCGACGGCCGACGATGACCTCTGCATCTGTCCAACTCGGGCTTTAACAAGCGGCCTCGACCCCTCGCCTCCTCTCGCCGGCTCTTTGGGTAAGTGTGAGGAGTCGGGGCCAGTGGTAGAAGTATTCAGATCCTTTACTTAGGTTAAAGTACCAATATTAAAATGTGAAAGTACTCTAGCGCATGTAAGAGTCCTGCATTTGAAATTCTACCTTTGTACACAATTATCATCAAGCAAAATGTACTTAAAGGAGCTACATGTAAGTTTTGATCTTGCTGCATGGCCAAGGTTAGCATCAACAGCTGTTTACTTACCAGTGTAGAAGAGAGGTTGCGAGTTCAGCATCAAACTTTATTCCTTTACTCGCCCAGAGCTGTCTCCAGCGGTGGAGAGCTGCGATTTAGCTGAGGCGGAAAAATTGATGTATGAAAAAAACCTCAAAAAATAAAAACAAACAAACAAACAAACAAAAAATGCAACAGACTTAGCAAATAAATCACGATATGCATGAAGCAGGTGAACTCACTCAAGCTTCCACTTAAGAGATGAATCGTCAGATCTGTGTGGAGCGATGAGGAAACCGAAACACTCCTCAGATTAAAACACGTAACGACCACGAATGCCGTATAAACCATCCTGTTTTCCACATATTCATTTGTTTAAATCATTTGACCGATGCTCTTTTAATGGCGTCATCTTGCTCCGCTCTGTTGCTCTGCAACGTTTTAATGACACCCGACTGGAAAATTAAAACCATCCACTGTTGATCTCGATGAACCGGTTGTTAATATTTTCTTAACAGTAGTGGATGTAAATGTGTATTAAACAGCATTTTCTTTTGCCAGTTTTCTGGAAATTCAGTTCAAATCTGTCTTAAATTGGATGGAAACCCGGTTGAAGACAATGAAATGTGATGAGGGGTTCAAAGTAGACACTGCTTTTTTTTTGGTAAGGGGTCACGAGCCAGAAATGTTGGGAACCATTGGTTTAATCTTCAATAATAACTTTATTTTATCATCTTATATGTGTCTTCATCTGTAAAATGTTGTTCTGAAAAGTAACTAGTAACTATAGCTGTGTAATAAATGTAGTTGAATACTCTGAGAGTATAAAGCAGCAGAAGAAGTACAAGTACCTCAAAAACTGCACTAAAGTACAGTACTTGAGTAAATGTACTTAGTTACTTTCCACCACCGGTCGAGGCCCGGCGGGATGGAAATCTATAAAGGAAGCAGGGTGATGTGATCCACTGAACTAATCTTGTTCTCGGATACACAAGCCCTGAAGCTCAGCATTAAATCAGAAGAGACTACCCTCTGCCCTCCCCTCCCTCAAAAGTCTCTCTTTTTTTTTTTTTCCCATCCCCTCTTTTTGTTCCAGGATCCCACATGTGCCCAATATATCACTTAGACTGTATCACCTTCTCCCTTTGTTTATCATCTCTTTGGATTACCATGTGGAATCCCCATCTCATTCCCTTTGCCTTGTCTCCAGGATTTCCAAACGTATTTTACAAGCCACCAGTTACTCAGCCTAATGGTTTGCAGCAGCGGAGCTGGTAGCGCACATGATATCTTGAATGTAACAATCAAAGAGGCATGCAAGATTTTGGTATTTCCGCTGGCTTACAGATGTGCTGCAGCTTCCAGCTCCAGGAGCTGTAATCTAAGTTAAAGACATGGAGGAAGAAAAAGAAAAAAAAAAAATACTTCAAACAAGCGAACATCTTATTGCCATGTGTCACTATCACAGATAGACACAACAAGAGGAAAGTTTATCTTGCTTGGGAGCTTCAGCTGGCTGTTGTGTGATGCCAGACAAATGAAACATATCAGTTACAAGACACCGCTGATATACAGATATGAAATATGTCACTAATGAGAAAATAACTAGTGTGCAACACAGGGCCAGGGCCGGCCTGTTTGGGGCCCTGAGCAGGACTTGGCCCCGAGGCGACAAGTACCTACAATTTAAAGCGGTTCTGACTGAAATTTTTATAACAGCAATGTGTCAAATGACAATGTGAAAACAATGTGGCAAAGGGGTCCCTCATAGAGTTTAAACCACAGAGAATTACCACCTGAATCGGCAGCTCCCCTCGGCTTTACGGAGCTTTCCCTCGAGCTTGGCTACGACTTTGCTGTTCTGGTTCACTGTCACCGCTCTCGTAGCATCGTTTTCGGGCGCAGCAGGCGGCTGATTTCAGACAAAAAGCTTCGAAGACCCACTGCGCGCTACCTGCTCGGCACCACACAGACACCAGGTGGTTAGCGACCAGGGGGTGAACATAGTGCAGAATTTAGCCGCTAAAGAGCAAGATTTTTCCCTCAGGAGTAGGTAGAGACGAAAAACAAAGCTAAATGAGAGGGAATACTGCACCTGCATTCACCAGGTCGCCAGAAACATGATGGTGTTTCTCGGATATGGAAATCAGCAACGGTTTGCTAACAAGTTCGTCATATCAACTTAAAAAGTGATGATCTGTCAATGTTTCGTCCCCAAGTGGCCAAAAATAATCAGTTATTGGAGAGTTGGAGTGTGCCCTTGAAGTCTAACAAACATGTGGAATCCACTTCCTTCTTCATAAAACGTTGGCTAGTGTGATAAAAAAGTAAATCCTGTTCAGGTCCATGCTTACTAGCCTACAATCTTCCTCTTCACTGCTTTTGTAGAGCATTGCAGTGCTTCTTTGCATGTTACTGCTGCCAACTCCCAATCAGTGGAATAGGAAGATATAGGAAGGTGTACCATGTTGCCCCGGCCCTCATGCGCGAACACAAGAACAAACCAAATGTATAAACATGGCTCTGTAGCGCTACTAGTGGCCAAAAACTCCGCAGGGAACCTTTGAGACAATGGAAATCGCTCAAAAAACAAAACAAAAAACACTGAAATCGGTTTGTTCTCGTCCTTGAAAACACTAGTTTGACTTCAAAGTCCTCCCTCGAGGTCCACTTTCCAGCTTTTTCTGGAGCTTTCAACCACAGGTCCTCCGCAGTGGATGGAGTTTTCTCAGCTGTTAGGGAGATAGCCCAATTTTTTTCAGTCCTATGGAAAAAATGCAAACGTAAAAATTTCCTATGCCCGAAGTAAAAGGTACATAAAAGCATAGGAAATGATAGTTTTTTCTATGGCTTTGTTATAGAGCCATCAAATCAAAAAAATTTGGTTTACTGTCCCTGAGGTTATTTATTTTCTTAGCGCTCCCAAAAGTGCCATTGAAACGTCTGTGAGTTTATCTTAAAATACTTTTAAATGAAGCCAATGTTCGATGCTTTCTGGGGCTGCCCAGTGGCCACGGGGCTATCGGTTCGCCGGTGCCTCCGGCTGGCTCTGGCGCAACATGTGTCTTCCATAAAAAGTGTTCTGTATCCTCTGTGCTGATTTCTTTCACATGGTCCTTCAGTATTTGAGTGATACAAGACAGAGAAGTGACAGAGGGTTTTCATCATTTTTATTCAAGTCGAGCTTAAAGTGAAAAATCAATCTTCAGCCTAATCTTACAATCAGATGTGTTTGATAAACTATACCCCAAACATTTACTTAAAATGTACATTAAATAGTGCGTCTGGACCTTTTTTTCCCTGGAATTGGAAAATATTTTCCGGTGGTTTCACAGTGAGCATAAAACATTTCAGCCGTTAAAACCATCACAGATTTTTTTGCCGCTCCCACCAAATAAACAGTTTTTTTTCTAACAGACCTCCCACTGTCGTACGTTTAGGAACGATCCACTTTAAACACCCCACCCAAACATCTTGTTTCCAATAGGAATACACAAACTAAAGGAGACCAGATGCTTCATTGTAACTTTTGAGGCTGCAACACGGTGAAGCTGGCACATTTGGGTCGAAAACATGTGTCTTTGCATCTAATAAAAAAGAATTTAAAGAACAAAATGTGTGTTTCAGTTTGATTTTAGGACGTTGATCTTCATTTTGTGTGTTTTGTGCAGCTGGTGCAGTGTTGTATCGTTACTAGGGCTGCAATTAATTTTTTTTGTTTTTTTCATTATCGATTTATCTGAAGATTGTTTTCTGAATTAATCGATTCAACATTTTGTCAATAAATTGTCAGAAAAGTGTAAAAAAAAAAATGGCCGTGACAGTTTCCCAGAGTCTCCTGTTATTTTTTCCCTCCAACAGTCCAAAACCAAAAGATATTCACTCGTTTACAACGGTATGAAATAGAGAAAAGCAGCAAATCCTCACAATTGAGGAGCTGGAACCAGTGAATCTTTTTTTTGCATTGTTGCATAAACAAAATTATTCAGTTATCAAAATAGAAGTTGATGAAGTTTATTATGATCAACTAATCCATTAATAAATATTTTCAGCTCTAATTATCAGTGCACCTTCATGGACTGTACAGATTTGCACTGGGGCGCTTTAAATGGCTGTGAAAGCGAAATGTCTGTTTTGATTATTACCAAAATGACAGATTGGGAAAAACATTTTTTTTTTCTTTTTTCCCGACTTTCGGTGGAAGGGAACAGTGCGGACATCACACTTAAACTTGACTTTGTCATTCGTTCAGCCAACAGGTAGAAAGTCGTCCGTTTTGCCTCTTGCTACCCCGCTTTCAAATTTAGCCCCAAAACATTTTTTTCCAACTGTTCCCGGAAATTGCGTGCGGCCTCAAAGAAAAAGCCGTGTTCTGTTACAACCGGGTCTGTTTATAGCTGTGGTTCAGGCCTTGGCACGCACGCTGTCCAATGTCACGGTGCTCGCGTTGGTCACCAAAGTAACTGCTGAGCTGCGGGGGAGACGGTGACTTCCCGAGCAGATTTCCGTCTAAACCACTTGTTTGGAGGTGAAAAAAAGAAACGCGGCGATTTTCCATTGCGCCGTAAAACTGCAGTGCAGAAGGTCAAAGTTGAACCAGGAATTTATGATAGAAATCTTGGATTATAATTTTAACATGTGCCTTTGGTTTCTGTTCTAAATAAATTTGATCATAACTGATAAGGAATAATGTCCAAAACACTAAAATAAATTAGATCCAGGCTGTAAAACAAAAAGAGCAATATGATGGTACGTAATTTCCAAATAAAAGATGACAGAGGAAGTCATCTCACCTTTGCCACAGCAGACCAAAGAGGATCCAAGTAGTGAAATCGGCCCGGTAAAGAATCATCATCTTGGTCAGTAAATCACGCAGCTCAAAGGGAGCTGGAGCAGAGTTTGGCCTGATCTCAGAGGCTCAGTGGAAACCTGAGGGTCAGTTTGACTCTCTGCCAGCCCTGACAGATAAATATGCTTTCCGTTTCCAACATCTCCTCTACATAAAGAGATCTCGCACTGCTCCGCGGATCTCCACAGCTGTTCTCCAAACCTTAAGTGAGTCACACTCTGCTGGGTGAAACGCAGATCACCGAAACTCCAGCTAAAGCGTCACCGCACATTAAATTCAAGGGAACTAATTTAGCTCCGACGAGCTACAAAACAGGTTTGGGCGATCAAGCGGGAACCCGACAATGACAGGAAAGGGTTTGGAAAACACATGTTTAGGCGTAAGTCGTTAGGCTTAGGGCCCCTTGAAACGAAGTTGCATGTGTGTGTGAGCTGTGAGCAGTTTATAACTTTATTTATATGGCACCTTTTCATACAGGTTAATGCAAATTCAAAGCCTGACTGACAGGCTGATAGTAAAACAGTACAGTCATATACAGTAAAACAGAATTCACAACAGAAATTTAAAAAAAGGAGAAGAAGATAAGAATGATTCTAATAAAATAAATGAAGAGATTAATAAAAAGCAGCAGAGGTTTGACCAGAGGGATTTTACCTTCTCAGATGGTTTAATTTGCATTAACTATATGAACACTGCAGAGATAAAACTGGCCAGTAATTGTGAGCCCTTGGATTTATCTTGCAGTTTGTGAACCGTTGGATTAAAAACTTGGGTGCAGCAGTTGAAACAACAGGCAACATCTGTTTTTATTATGACTCATTCAAATCGTTATCTGTCCTATTTCCATTGAAGAGCCAATTTCAACCCTGACATCAGTGAAGTGGATCAGTCTATAAACAGGTTGATTCTTAGATACTGTCTCTGTAGTTGTAAATCAGTTCCGCTTTCTTTAAGAGAATAAGGCGGAGGGTACCTGCTTTCTGTTCTATAGTCAGTACAGTGGTTGTCATAGGTTACAAAGGGTCAGAATTTGTGCCTGCAACTTAAATGCAACGCACAGAGAGCTGGAATTTTTAGAGTTGATTGTGGTTTTTTCCGCTTTAAGTCTGTGCTTGTTGTCAGATAAACACAAAAGTGTTTTTCATTTTTTTTCTCAGACCTTTTCATGTT
Organism: Xiphias gladius; assembly: GCF_016859285.1. Lineage (NCBI taxonomy): Eukaryota > Metazoa > Chordata > Actinopteri > Istiophoriformes > Xiphiidae > Xiphias > Xiphias gladius. The sequence continues at coordinate 4,336,939 of NC_053418.1, read as the reverse complement.
TACCTCCCTGGTAAACTTTTATTTTTATTTAAACTGAACGTTAATGGGAAGCTAATTCCACTCTCGGCTGAATCAGGGGTTGGCACCGCAGCTTTTCAGCTCATTTCATCCTGAGCCAGCAGCTCATCTATAAAAACAATCACACCTCTGAGAGCTGACAGTAGTTGGCTTGTTGCTTGTCCTCAGCAGTTTTCAGTTAACAGAACAGACTCAAGCAGCAAACGGGATCTTTTACTGCTTGTAATCTAATGAGGATCAGGCGAATGCATAGCCGCCGCACGACAGTTTGTTAATTTCTGAAACAGCTACTAAAGGGGCGCAAGAGAAAATTCCTCTCCGGCTTTAAGATGAATGAACTTTGGCACTTTGATGTCAACAACAGCGAAGGAAATCCTGAAAACCAAGGTTGCATTTTGACTACAAATCGGAGCAGAAAGCCCAGGCCCTCAGCGCTTTGTTGACATGTGCAACGGGTGCCCGGTGCGATCCGTTCATTTGAGAGATCATTCAAAACAGTGAACGGCAACAAACGCGAGATAACAGCACCACAGGAGGTGAAGGGAGAGCAAAAGAAGAAAGAGAGGAGGTCACACACAGTCTCTGGCACATTATGGACTGCTAATGGAAGCAGGAAACGCATATTAATTTTAATACTTCACACGCAAATACTTCTGTACTCTCCCAGCGGCTTGTGTTACTCAACACTCAGAAGACAAAAGCCAAGCGCCTCTCATATTTCTGACCCCAGCAGGCCCTTTCCCCGTGCGAGTCCAGCTTCTCTTTCGGCCGAGTGCGCAGCGAGGGGAGTGTAGCGGCGATTGGTCCGTGCCGCAGCGTATTGCTCTCAGGGGAAGACTTCAGCCCTGACTTTATTGAGACGGAGAGATCTGGGCGCTTTTCTCGCGAGAGCGCGGGCCGGCACTGTGGCCGACAGCCTCGTTGCTTTGGGGGAGAAAACAGAAAGTGACGGTGCTGGCCAACCAGCTGGAGCAGGGGCGGCCTCTGGGGACTTTCCGTGAATTTGGCTACTTTCTGACTTGTTTCCATGAGAAGAGTATTTCTTGTTACAGTGGAAAAATTGACAAAGCTGTGTTGGTATTTCAAACAGCATGTGTCATATTAGATGAGGCCACTATGCCGAACGTGTTGCTGGTTGCAGGAGAGCAGGTTGTTCGGCTGTGAAGTTTATTTCCAAAGCACCTTTACCTGCAGGGTGGGAAGACCTTACTTCATTTACACTTACAGCATTCCTTGAACCCTTTCGGCAGCAAAGCCATGGGGACGTAAAAGTCGAACTTTATTTGCGCTTATATCCAAAAGATTTTAAAATAAAAACCCACCACATGTAGAGAAAGTAGTAAAACACAAATATAAGAAGTAAATTAAGAAGCTGAATTGAACAAACTTGAACACTAATATTTAAAAAAAATACACGGTCAGTTTATGTTACTGTAGATATGTTAACATGTGCAGATGGCAGAAATTCATTTAGCACCTTCTCTCTCATCTTAATCTTTAACCCTCTGGGGTCCAGGTTCTTGTCAAATTTCTACACTTTCCTTTTTGTCTTTGTCTCTTTTTTTCCGCCTGACTCACCATTTTCATCAGTGTAACAAAGTCTAAAGCTTCCAGGGAACCCGAAATACACGAAAAGTGACCCAGGCACCTATAAATAATCACAAATCTATAGTGACAATCACTCAATATATTATTATGGAGCAGTTCAAGGCTGTAAAAAATATTCGTATAGGCACAAATACAGGATGCAGGAGCAGAAACAGACTAAATTACAGTTTATTTACAGTTGAAGTGATTTGTTTTTGTCCCTTTTCCGTGAAAGTCGATGTATGCCATTGTGAAACACTGAAAATATTAATAATTCAATTTTATTTTTCCAAATTCTACAAACGTTCATGAGATACTGTGTGAAAGCCCCACGTCAGCACATTCAACTGGTTTTCTCAGCCTGTCTCTACATGATATATAAGTAAAGTTATGTTACTATAAATGAAACATGTTCAGTATGCAGAAGGTTAAAAAGTGAACCTGAACACATTGTGAACATATTGTTTTCACACTGTTCAATTATATGTGAAAAGCAGCCGGATCCACCGCAGCTGCAAACAGGTTTGAACAAACAAACCTTACTCCTCTGCAAAGCACGAACATCCTTAAAACATGTAAGAAGACGTGAAGATGAAAAATGAAAGCAGTACAGATTTATAGACAAGCACTTAACACACAATACAGTTGATTCAAGGTGTTTTACAGGAAACACAGATGAAGACAGAGCACAAAAGAGAAGAAAAGAGAAGCATAAGGATAAAACAGGAATAAGTAAAAACCAAGAAGTAAAACAAAATAGGTCGGCAGTGACAGCAAATAATATCTTTGTACTAAGTTCGCTGTGCCCAAATCCAGTGTTGAGATCTCCACAGTCTTCTGGGCGGTCGGACTCTTTATTGGTCAGTAAAGTGCTGCTCAGTACAGAAAACAGCTTTATTATTCGGAGCTTTTCCCGTCCACGGAGTCAGTTCACACACTCACAACGAATCAGATGAGGCCAGAGAGCAGCTCGGACAACGGAAGAAGAGGAGAGAGGAGGACGGGTGGGACAAGAAATAAGGAAAACTGCAAAAACTTTGATTCAGATTTGATTATAGTTTGTTCTTTAACCATACAAGTCCTAGAAATTGTGGTCTTTTTTTTTTTTTTTCCCAAATTAGAGTCTCCACAAGCAGTGTTGCTCTTCTGAACTCTCCTTTTTTACAGTCTTTCAAATCAAAAATTGCAATCATTTCTTTACTTATCGACTTATAATATTGAACTTCACGATCTCGCTTTCATAGCCAACCCACTCAAAACTGTGGGGAGGTGTGGTCAGCTGCACAAGGTCTCCAGAGAAATGTAGTGCGCAGCGAACGAGCATGAAAACATGCAGAGAGGCAGGAGCACTTTGCGGGCTTAAAGACTAAATCAGATCCACGAATCTGGTTCAGCCTTTAACTTCTGAAAAGGGCACGCTTTTGCTGAAACGTTAGCTTTGGGAACAAAGTCTGTGCTGCATAACCGTCAGAGGCCTCCTACCTCTTCGTAAGTTTTCATGCTTGTTCGCTGCCTATAATTATATTTTTCACTCACTTTGAGCGTCTTTATCTTCTCTAATGTAACATGTTTCCAGTGAAGCTGAATATGTGGGCAGAGCGTAACTATGAGAAGGATTTAAGTAAAATCCAGGATTCAAGTTAAAGATCCACCTGCAATGTTACGTCAGGATGAAGGAGGAATTAATTAATTTCAGAAACTGCAATGAGTAAATCACCTGCACATCAGCTCCAAGCCACAAAATTCAGAATGACAACATTTCGACCCAAGTCAGATCTTCATCCGGTCAAAACGTTACTCTGGTGCCGTCATTGATGCGACGACTTCTACGAAAACTGCAAGGGCGTCATACGATGGGTTTCACATGATGAGGGACGGGGGTCAGCTTGTCACCGCAGATCATGTTTGACTGGGTACATTTATGTCTGTGCCCCTGAGTTCGAGATGAATAATCGAACGTGCTGAAATGTCTAACGGGAAGAGGATGGAGAAGGAATCTGCTATAAAATGACTCAAAAGTGAGTTTATTCTGGGACATATTTAGCATATAACAAGAGACGTCAACATTTAGCGTTGGAATCCGGGATTAAAACTCACAAAATGTATTTTTCAGTCCCTGCGGCTTTAACCTTTCCCCAACCTTCTTGATGTCGTTTTCGACATCGGAAACGAGTAGGGGTCCCGACTTCCTCCCTCTCTCTCTCTCTCAAGCCCCAAAGCCATTGGTTCTCAGCAGAGACATAAATCTTTAAAAAGAAAACAAAAAAAAAAACAAAACACCCACATAATTTCATTCTTAAAGAAGGCTGAGTAATTTCCTAGAATTGTTGTAGTTTTTACCAAACATTACTCTCACCGAGGGAAATAATGCATTTGTCTAAGGCTATTTCCAGACATGCCTTAGCACACATTTGGTATTCTGAATATTTGCAGCGTTTAGACAGCACAGCACCACTATAGTGGCCATTTACATAGTAATGAAGGAACATGTCGCCCGGTGCAGCAGCGGCGCTCACTAGTGTGTTTCTAATAGTTTTTGGGCGGTGGAGCTCAATGGCTCAGAGGAATAAGATGTATCAGGCTTTTGGCTGCACAGGCAGTGCTGCTTCACTGTTGCTTTTGATTGAGAAAAACATAGAATAACGCCAGCCTTATCCTTTAACCCCTGTGGCCTTGCTGCGTAGTTCTACATCAGCTCTTGCGCGGCCTACAGCTGTAGATAAGGAGGCTGCGTTTCTGCACATTAACCCCCGACACAGAAGTGTAAATCCAGCTCTAGATTCCTTGGTTTCTCTGAAGCGGTTTAACTGGGTTTTTGAGTCAAAGCTCCGACTCAGGACAGCTGATTCAAATTCAAACGTTACTAAGCAGCTCTACTTTGCTCGCAGTGAATGATTGGACACTTCAACACATGCTGAAATCATTCCTGTTGACTTCCACTACGTCTGAGATCTGAATCAAAGAGATGCTGACAGTCCTCATATAACTTAATCCTGACCAGGAGGAGGAAATAAAACAGCTCTGTGGTTTGAGAGAGCGCTCGGTAGAGAGGAGAGACCCAACCTGGCCGAGTGTAACTGAGAAGGCCATGTCTGGTAACCCCAGGTGCAACAGAGGCGTTAAATGATGTGAGGAAATAAGCAGTAACTGGGGAGTGCGTGCGTGCTCACTCTTTCAAAAGCGGTGTCAGGGTCGATAAGTGTCCCGCGGCGGCAGCGACCAGCTGGAACCACAGAGGAGCTCTGACTCTGAGAGCAGCGCTGCAAAATCTGCTTCACATGCAGCAGGTTAAAGATATAACCTGCAAAGCCCTTGTTTAAAACAAAACAACAAAAACAAAAAAAAGGAATTTTTTCCCCCCAGGACATTTTCATGCTAAATCCTGGCGGCTGCTGTACGGTAATAATAACAACTTTCCCCCAGAGAAGACGTACCAGAAGAGCAAAGCTCTGTGCTTTTTCAGTCAGTTGCAGGTAACAATATAAACTGTTGTGATAAGGAAATGTTTCAAAACTTAAAGGCTCAACAAGTCATGACCATAGACAATGACAAGCACCGTATATTTACATACTATGTGCTGTAATTTTAGACTGTTTGTTGAAATGATGGTGGTGGACCGGCTCTAAGTTTGTATTTGGGTTAAAATCCACCACATCCGTTCTCTCTGCTCCCCTGCTTGTCTCGTCACAACGCTGCTAACGCCGACATTACTCGATTGTGTCCAGATTACGAGATCTAATTGCCAGGTGTTTGGCAAATACCGGCATAGACACAACAACGGGAATGCCTGACGAGATCCAAAACAAGAGGTCTGCAATTAGTAGAAGTGCCCGGGGGGAAATTTGCCGTGCAGAGAGGTGGCAGAGCCCACACAGACTTGGACATAAAACAAAATAAGACACATAAATCATACCGAAGATATGCCTAAACCCACCACACAGCTCACACAGAACAATATACTGCACATTGAAGAGACAGCCTATCAACAAAAACCCGGAGCGCGTCCAGCCCATCAGTGGGTAAACGACATCCCCGTCGTTGCCCACTGGTACGCACCAGCTGATTAGTCTTGTACCAGTGGGCAATTAGTAGCAGTAGTATAAGTACTGAGCATTTAACAGTTTGAGGACATGAGGGACAAAATCATTTTTCCCCCTTTTGGACCTGGCTTTTTTTTTTAATCATCTGAGTCCCTGTCCCGAGGGGAGGGAGTCCACACTCTGCCTACCACAGGACGGAGAGGACACTCTGAAAACGACTCAGTCCTTTTGGTTATTGACACTATGTCGGACAGGAAAGTGTTTCTGGTATTTTGTCCATTTCCTGCGGATCGACAGGATGTCAGGAGTCCGGTTCAGCAACAGCAATACCTAAGCCTTGTGATTTCTTACGGAGTTGAATCAGGGCTTTACTGCAGGGCTGTTGTGTCAGATTGCATCACGTTGTCAGGTGTTCGGCTTATTAGTTTGTCCCCCCCTCTGTGTTTGCATGTGTGACATCAAATGACGAAGCGTAAGAACACGTGGCTTACGTCTGACTAGGCGTACTGAAACCCTCACTTTCCAACAAAACCCAGCAATCTACAACAAGACATTAATAACGACTCCGCTAATTAGCTACAAATGTTTTATGTGAAAATGAATTACAGTGATCTGGCAGGACAGCGAGGCACGTCAGCCGACACCGTTGTTTCATTCGAAACTTGAACTCGTGAAACAGATTGAATCATCGCTGGAAACGCGCCTCTTGAATCTTTATTTCGTGTTTTCACATGGTTTTTTTTTCCCAGGCGGACAGACGATGGACCCGAAAGAACACAGTTAATGGTGTTGTTAAAACTGAAACAAGCGAACTGAATCCCTGGATGAAACGATGCCTTTGTTTGGTCGGGGATCAACGAGATCCTCTTAATGACTGTTAGGCGTAAAGTTACAGGACATCAGTCAGCCGTGACTGCAGCTGACTGCAGAAATACATTTCGCCCTCGTCACAGTGGTGTGCACGGGGTGTAGCCGGAGCGAGTTTGTAGTAGTGGATCGCTGCGTGCAGTAGTTGACTCAATGTCGCTTCCAAAGCCAAGGAGAAGGTACTTAGCTCGTTATATTATTTGGGGGTTACCAGTCATAACCTGTTAGTAAAAGCCCGGGTTCGGGATGGAACATTCATTGAATCCAGTGGATGGAAACTGTATTAGAGTGCAGGCTGTGTCTCTATTTCCACGATCAGTGTGTTGCCAGATTCGACTGACAAAGAGCAGCCCAGTCGGTCCGGAACCCAATTTTCATGAAAGCAGCTCAAATTGAGATTTTCATTCTCAACAGGTTTTTATTGTCGGTCACTATAAATACAGTTTATATTGAGTATGGGCTTAAATTATGAGTATGATTCATTTTTTATTTCTACAGAGCCCTTTTGAGCCATGTTACATTAAACATTACAGTCTTCAATTATATCAACAGATGCAAACTTTCACAAGACACGGCAAGCGTACCGTTGCCATGGATTCAGTGAGTTGCGCTGCGGGCCACAAAGTGAGCTCTGTTTCCTTAGCCTGTATACACTTGCATTTTGGAAAATAAGTAAACCGAATTTGCTCTCAGCATTTCCCTTTTTGCTACGTACCATTGGATGAACTGACAATAAATCACTGTGACAGTGAAGAAAACCTAAAACACAGACAGGATTCTCGGGTCTTTTTTCTATGACTTCTAAGTGGGTTAATGCACATTTATTGACGATGGACATCGGAGATAATGTTATCCCCCCTAAGCGTGTGTATCATGACCGTGTGTTCGGGTTTGACGCCGATTTTTGACACAAATTGCGGCAGTCGGACGCTAAGGGTTTTTTAAAGTAGCCTCCCTTAATTGCCTCCGTGAGCTGTGTGTCGCTGCCACTGATCAACTGATGATCATGTTGATAAGTGGGACAGGGACCCCTCTCCCTCTGCGCCTCCCTCACGGTTTAAATATAGCTGAACTTTTCGTAGGTGGAAACCGTCCTAATGGTGCAACAAAGTAGCCAAAACTATAACAACCCGCCCAAGTTAAAGAAAAAAAGTAGCCCAGCTGGGTGGAAAACAATCTGGCAGCGCTGAACTGGTGAAATTTTGCCTGGGATAGGTAGCTTTAGCTTGGGTTTAGCATGATATCGGTGTATGTAGCCAAGAAAGTGCTTATCTAGAACCCTTTGATTTTCTCGATGTGAAACAAGTCCGCTGGAGACAGAGGTTTCAGCCGGTGCGGGGGGGTCAGCTGAGTCATTTTTATTTTGTCATTGTAGTTTCTCTTAGTGCAATTACCATATATAACAAAACTCACAAGCCTGTCATCTGAGTTCATTTTAGATCTAACGTCAGTAATTTCACTTGAATGCAGTTTCATTGCCGGAACAGTATTTTCTAATGCAATGAGTTAATAATGAGCGAATGGAAGTATGACATTTCCACCATTGTAAACCGGTGACTAAAAAAAGCAGGACGTACTCATCCATGTCAGACGTCTTGAAAGGACACATTATCCACTTCCTGAACAGGCAGAGAGCACATTTCCCATCATGATCTGGCACACAAGTGATCACTTGGTAAAAACATACCGCCCAACATTTTGATTTCCTCCTTACCGCCCAGGTTTTGAATGATGTGTAATGTTGTCTTTGCTTTCATACTCTTGCACTCTTTATTTAATTTAATTGTTGTACTCCTGAACTCACACAGTGAATGTGTTCCTGCAGACTGAGTAATGATTTTGGAGAAGGAGTCGAGTCTCAGGAGGCGATCATGAAACTTTGCTCCCTGGATCGACAATAAAGATGAAATAATAAAAACCTCAAGCTCTCTTTGATCTAAAAAAGCTTCTCTCCATATTACCTAAACCCCAGTAAAACATTCAGATTGGTAAGGATCGACAAAATACCTCAAAGACAGGATGTGAAATTGGAACATGAGCCCTTATTCTGCAAAAATACAATATTGCACTTTTATGAGCCAATACCATTTAATGACTTCCTAAGTGGTGAAACCATAGTAACAGAATAACTCAATATGAAGACACCTTTTATGACCATTGATGTCATTTTGAAGAAACTGGTACCACAAATTGGCAAAGGCTTTTACATTGACGATAAAACATGAGATTAGCACAGATCTTTTTATGCAAAGTCGTAGCCTGTAAAGAATCCATGAATGGTTCCAATGAGGTTTATTATACATAAAGGTGGAGTCTATATCTGGAGTATTACCAGTCCAGATATAGACTCAGTCACAGTCAACAGTCAACTGGATCAATTTTATAAGCCTCACAAAGCTGTAAAATGTTACCAAGGTGGTGTTTTAGTGCTTCATATAACCATTTCACAAGAAAGTTCTCTATGTGCTGCACACCGTTTGGTTCGTTACCTTCTGGAGCTGTTAAAGCGAATGTGTTAGCAAACAACTGTCTGCTTACACATCCAGCGAACACAGAGCAACACGATCATCCCACTGGAGTTGCGTTTGTGTCCACCAGATAAATGTAAGTACGGTAATCACTCTCTTTTAGCTCTGTTTTTGGTCTCCACCAACTCCAGAGAAAATTGTCTAGCTCTTTAGCTGCTAAATGCTCCACTGTGTCCATAAGCTGAGGTCTAGCGGAGCTTGTTTGGTTGAAAACAGCTGACAAGGTTGATAAGAGCACTATATATCTCCCAAAGGACAATTCCTGTGTTACCTTTCTCATCATTTAGTTTTCTAAACATATGGCAAATAATGATTTATCTTCCAACTGAGCAAACTCCGACTGCTGGAGAAAACTCTTAGATGTGGTTGAAAAACCCCAGAAAAAGCTTGTAAGTGGAATTGAATTAAGATTTTTTTCTCAATCTTTATTGCGCCTTGTTATTATTATAATTTTTTCTTCTTTGTTAGTGATAAAGAATAAATTTTAACAGAAACAGATGTCTTCTGGACATATAATTCACAAAATTATCACAAGTCACATGAGAAAAAGTGAAATGATTCTGAGACGGTAACCTGGGAAAAAAGAAAACAAACAAAGAGGTGTGAAAAAACAATCTTCTTGCGTTTTTATTGCAATGGAAAATTGCAATAAAAAGAGCTTTCAGTTGATTTCAGTAAGTTTTAACCAGCTCACAGTGACCATTGGAAGAACTACAGTTTACGACACAAGTTTGTGGAAGCTTCTGAGCCTGCACGCATGAAGAGAAGAGCACCACCTGCAGACATGGAGAAACTCCAGGGAAGAGGAAGAGCATCACAGTGCTGCCCACAGTATGTGACTGACAGGCGATCCCCTAGGTGTAGTGCAGGAGAAGAAACACCCCGGCAATGAGCTCTGACTTCAAAGTTTGATAATGAAATGGTGATGTGTGTGGTGTGGGGTGAACCAATGGTATTTTCTACACCAATAAACCTTTTGGGAGATGTATAGGAAAGAGAAAGCGTATATACCCCCCTGCAGATGGAAAAAACACAGGAAGCAATTAAAAGCTTTAAGGTCGTCCGTCGCAAAGAGGCTTCTCGCCCCAACACTTCAGGAGCAGGAGGATGCCTGCTAAACAGATAAAGCTTCTTTTTTCTTCAGCTTCTGTTACACAGAGACCCCTCCACCCCGCACCACCCGGCGACCCTCCTTAACGGATGGCTATTTATTTGCTTACACAGCTTTCCAATGGCCCACTCAGCCCCTAAGGGTCAATAACCGTGCAACACCTGTCTCAGGGAACACTAATTGGAACAAAGCCTGCTTTTCTGTTTTGGGACAACAGGGACACAATTATTTCTACCCGCTGCACTGACTTCTTCTTCTTCCGCGTTCACGCACACACACAACCTGTCTGTTTTTTGTGCAGTATTTATGGTTAGATGAGGTGGGTAGACACATGGGAACCCGACACCACATTTACTGCCAATTGCCATGGAATGATGAAGTGGCCCATTTGGTTCAGATACACTATTTGTCCAGGGCAGGCTATGTTCTGTCGGCCTGCAGATCCATCATGTGCAACAGTCGACGGGACATCCTTACCCCTCCCCTCATGGTGATTGGTCTGATGATATTTATAGGAGTGTAAGAGTTATAAGACATCTTTTGGAAAGGGGACATGGCCAAGATATCAACATAATAGTTACAGACAAATCAATACTCAGGGTCCAGTTTGGCTTGATCAGAACTAGTTCGTAGGACGTGGAAACCTTGGAAATCAAGTGTTTGTTGGGTTGTTGTCGTCGGTGTGAAAGTCGGATTGTCAGTTTCGGGAAGTTACAAAAATGGCTGGACAACAATTCCCCCCCCCCATTTCCCAACCCGACATCAGAAAGGTGTGGCCGGAGGGGGTTTTCCGAAGCTATTCGACCATCCAACATGTAAGTGTGGTGGAGTACACTGGCCCCTTTATTCACTCAAACAGACAAAGCAAGACTAAAATATTGAACAACCTTTAATATTTAAACATTTAAAAGAGATAAAACAAACTTCCCTCCTGTTTCCCCTCCCTTTTTTTTTCTACTTTTGTCTTGGCACGTAGATCATTTATATATAAAAAAAGGATCGTCATCAACAACACATATAAAAAATATCACAAAAGAAAAGACAACTAAATAAATAACAGCCGTTCACCCCTGTACGGTTAATATATCTTGTATGGTACTGCATACCGTTAGATTTACAATTTCAAACATGGTCCAATACTTAATTTATGAGGTGATTCCCGACATCAATGTATCTTAAATAAGAGGAAGATACAGTTTAACCCTCCAAAGTGTGTTATTTTTTCCATTCCCATACAGTGGGCCATATTTTTACCCCAGACGTCAAAAAATGGTGCTCTCCTGGTATAGAACCATCTGAACAACATTACAATTGTTAGTTAAAGGTAGATTAACCGCAAACATTACTACATTATTGGGGGGGGGTTTACAACAGGTAGTATCCTTAAGAATCTTCGAAAAAAATATGGAAATATGAAAAATAAAATATCTACCTTTTGTCAGATGAAGATAGGATGAAGGACTCATTGCAACATGTTCATTTTGAGGAAGTGGCTCAGTGATATAGTCTCCTGTCTTTATTTGGAGTTTAACATCGGACCCATCTGACTCTGTGCTTTTGTTAAGATTTTGGATCTTTTAATTGATTATGTCGGAAATCGAGTGGACGGTTGCAACCAACCAACGTATGTTGTTTTATGTGCTCTGCTCGAGCGTGGCTTAGCGTGCGGTTTATTTGAACAACCTTTCAGATCACACTCATTTGTACATCTGCAGCTGTGACAATGCGGGGACAGCTTCAGCCTGTATTTTCATCACAGCCGCTACGGACACTGGAGATACAGCATATCTGGCCATGCATGGATAATTATATGCTATTCTGGCACCTTTTCGTTTCATTGTTTTGTTTTGTTTTTTGTTTTAGAGAGGATCGTATGTCAGTAAGTGTATTGGACTGGGGCCTGCGTGTAAACACCACGTGGCAAAAATACTGAAAAAAGCCTATTGTTAAGCACGCACAATGTTTTATTTTTCCCTTAAATGTACAAGACCGAGAGAGGTAGACGGGTTCAGGATTCGGGAACGGTCATGATTCTAAAAATACGCTGGAAGCGTGCTCATTTCAGCTGGAAGCTGGAGAGAAAAACAAATAAAAGGTTACAGGCCTCAAAAGCAGATTAAAGAGTTGTGAGATAAATGAAATGAAATGAAATGAAAAATGAAAAAAAAAAAAAAAAAATCAACAATAATAAACACTGTATACACCTGTACGGTCTAATGCAGTCCATAAAGTCTACTTGTATGATGCATTTAATGTTCAGGCAGGTTGTTTTTTTTTTTTGACATTTTCATAGAGGTGTTAATTAAATTATGTTTTAGCACCGAGGTTTTTAGAGCTATACACAGGGAGGACCAAAAAAATTGGAAACACCTCTCACTATAATGCAGCCCAGTACAACACCACCTCTCACTACAAGCTCAGACATAAACACATGATTGAATTTACAGGTTTCTGACAATGTCAGAGAAAACATTACACACTTGGGAAATGTACGGCAGAGCTGTTGTATTGAACTGCAATAGATTGTACAGGTGAACCTAATAAAGGGGCCGCTGAGTCTATTTTTCTCATCAGTGATGAGCTCATGAAGGCATTTTGTTCCTCTGAGACGCATTAGCTGTTGCACTGAGAACAAATGCCAGTGATATGTTTCGTTCTTCAGGCCTCTCCCTCTTCCTCTTCTTCTTCTTCTTCTTCTTCTTCTTCTTTGTTTTTGTACAGCAGCTTACAGCGGCAAATCGTGTCGTGCAGCAAGCAGCGCAATGACATCTAAATCAACGGAACTCCGCGACTGCAGTTGTTTTAACTTCTGCCCGCTTCTGGTTTTACTGCCAGACAGATTTTGGCTCTCGTCTTCCCTCTGCCGTGGCCTAAAAATCCGCACCAAATGTTTCACATTACCCAGTGTGAAAACCCTCCTATTCCTCAGATTCTTTTTTACAAGTCCATACATCCGTGGAAACTTGATATTTCATATTTCATTCTGGTTTGTGGATGTCATTGCAAGCGGTTGCCGGTTCACATGCAACCGCCCGACCGCTGCCTTTGATCAGCCTGACCACAACTAATTGTGGACGGAGAACAAATGAAAGAAATATCGTGAGATTTCATGGGAATTGCCACTATGGCCCGAGCTGCCTGGCGCTGCTATTAGTAGTTAAAATAGCCAGTGAGCACTTGGAGAATTATCCTGTTTCCTCTTAAGATAATGTTGAAAATCTGTTCCAACAAAAGCCCTTCTGCTGCGTAATTTGCAAGTGTTTGTGGCTTGGGAGGAGCAGTGGGATTTAAAGTTTTCAGCGTCACGCTGAAGCCATAACTCCTCACTCGCGTATAAACAGCACATGGAAACATAACATTTACACTGCGCTCCATTAAAAAAGCCTCAGAAGTGTGAGCACAAGTCATCCCCATGTTGAAATGAGCTATTTCATGTGTCCGCTTTGAGTCCGTAATAAATTGCATCCAGAAACGTAACACCACAACCACAAAATCCCCATATGTACTTAAAGGATATTCACAATAGAGTGCTGAATTGTTCTGGCAAACAAAATTAATTCCACGGACCAAATATCAAGAGGAAGATGTTTGGGGGAGAAAAAGAGGAAAAGAAATTTAAAGCAGCATAAATGTTCCAAATGTTTAAGAGTGGCCAGGGAATCCCCAGGGGCTCATTCGGTATCGCTCTTTCTTCCTTGTACAGGATGTAACTCTGCAAGCTGGTTTTCATTCAGTCTCAAGCCCCAACAAACCAACGGCTCACTCTCGTAACAGCCTCAGCTCGGATTTGCATGCAACAAAGTGTCTTTCTTTTCTTTTGTGTAAGACAAAACAATTTCTGCCTGCTGTTTTGGTGCACAAACATGTCGGAAAAAAAAAAAAAGTTAAGGTATGTATCTTTCCAAGCAGCATCCTGACCTGTGCGGCTTCAGGGAGCTTTTGTAAAAAGGCGGCTGATTTTCCGGTTAGGAGGGCAGGTTAGCCACGGTCTCAGCAGCAGGTGACTGGAATGAGGTCATGATGTGGTCATGGGAGGGGGGACAGCGGGCCCGTGTGTGTGTGTGTGTGTGTGTGAGTGTATCTGAGGGTGTGGGTGTGTTGAAACCTCTGAACAACTGCTGTGAGAGAGGTGAAACACATCAGAGGCCGAGCTACAGTGTTTTTCTATGGGTTTTTTTTTTTTTTTGTCTTTTTCCCCCCCTCAGCTCAAGGTGTCGTTTCACACCGCCGATCCCTTCTGCTGTGGACTCTTCAAAGTGACAGCGGCGGATTGATTTGCTTATCCATTAAGGGGATGGACCGCTACTACGAGTCCCAGGAGATAACAGGGCCGAGGACCACAGTACACACCGTGGAGAAAGACTCTGAACCACCTGTGTTGCATTTAGACCACTTTATCTTATATCCTGACTAAATGGTTATTTGCAGAACATCTTGGCTCCTTACTTCAGTGATTTCCCTCTAATATCTACTAACTTAACACAATTATACTTGAGCTTAGATCTACATCATTAAAGGTTTGACATTTTCTGATCTAAACACTTATGCTGCATCCTAAATCATGGACTTCATCTTCTGAGATCGGCATTTCAAGACCATCACAATAAGGGGTCATTAAAGCCTGTCCCACTGCAGAAACGTCTCTTATTCAGCCTTCAAGATTCATATTTTTGATAAAATGAGAGTAAGTTTTGCCACTGGGATGAGATTATTCCACCTGTTCCCGGTGACTCTTCCTGCGAGTCGGGATTTTTTTCCCTTTGAAAATGCACCTTAAAACAAGGCTGTCATGGTTCCAGTGCTGATTTCTACTGGGAATTTGCAAGACAATGTAGAGATTTGTTGACTTGCTTGAAGAAAAATAAGAATTGGGAATTAGGGAGTCAACGAGGCCGTGTTCTATTTCAAAAGAATGGAAATGCAGTCTTCCCCTGCCCTAATGTTGAGGAAACCGAACAGTTTGCAGAACTCAGTATCCCAGTGTGGTCAGCCGTTTATTGGACTGTTCTTACACAGTAAGGATAAAGTCAAACGTATGGGCTTTAATACAAGGTGTGGCCGATCTCTTCTTTTTACTCTTAGGCAGTAAGAAAAAAGGTTGTTGTACCTTGTTACCCTGTAGATAAACAGTATTTACTTAAATACGTAGAGTGTAGATTATTTTTTCCCTTCCTCTGAAATGCACAGTTGTTGCTCCCTTGTTCACCGTAGTCTTGTTTTTCTTCCACCGCAACTAACCTTTAAGGACCAGTAGGAACTAGTAACTATTTTTTTGGTGCATGATTCATACAAGAAAATTCCGCCGTAATACCACCGGGCTGTATTAAAGTATCAAAGTATAAAGCCTGTAATGTAGAGTGCTGCCGTAGTTATTAGATGTTAAATTAAATGATTTCTCAGCGACACCATCTTCCCATTTCACTCTAAACGAGAAAATGAACAAATGTGCTCGTGTCTACGTGATTACATCCCGGCCCGATCCCTCTCCTGTCAGTCGTTTAGTGTTCTCAGTGGATCCACTTTTCTTTCGTCTGTTGCCCGGAGACAAATACTGTACAGAGGCAGCGGTTTGGGCCACTCGCTTTCCTCGGCATCCAGACGGCTTGGCATGCCGTGGCAAGTTTTGAGCAAAGATATTGTCTTCGGTGAGGTATTGACTTTCGCTCTCTCTTCCTTCCTATTCAGTTTGCTGTGCGGTGTGAGCGACAAAGAGACGTAAATCTCCTGAACTACCTGTTTGATAGCGGGCCAGAGGCACCCGCTCACCTCTGCCAAGCCAAAGAGGGGGAACTGTTTGGAGGGCTGAATTCAGTTATGACCATAATGAGGCTTGAACACACCCCCAACATCTTGACAAGTAAAAGGAAGAGAGAGTGTAATCACAGAGAAGCACCAAGTCTGTTCAAATTCTCGGTGATTCACAATGCAACCTGTTATCTGATATGATTCACAGAGTGTGTTGAGAAAGATGAGCGAGTGTGAAATTTCCTCCGCTTGGCGTTCTCGGCCTTCACATCCGACAAGATGGATGAGCTTGATGAGTTCTTCAGTTTCCATCTCAGCCTATTCCGCATTTGGCCTTCACGGTTTCTTTCTCTCCGTCGCTGCGGAGCCACTTTACGGGAGTCATGAGAAAAGCCGCCATCAAAGAATGACTTTGTTAGGATATTATGAGCTGACGTGAAGTAAGAGAGGGGAAGAAAGAAAAGAGAGAAAAGAAAGAAAACACTGGTAATGGATCATAAATTATGCTTTTTATGGAACGATGCGATTTGATCTGGGTGTCAGCCCTTCAGAACTGATCGGGGCGAGCAGAGCCAAAAAGGTTTCCTCAGGCTGTTTGTGCTCCAGATGATGAAAATCGTGAGGCGGACAGTTAGGCCCGAAAACAATTAGCCTCCACGGACCGGTCGGGCTGCATCGTGCCAAAGCTCCGCAGAAACGAGAAACTCAGACGTTCCCTCAGACCAAATGACAAATCGGATTGAACCGTTTGTGGATCCGGTTCAAATGTGTACGCATCTCTGTCTGGGAAGAGCTCGGACTCAATAAAAGCAGTCCCTCACGTCTCCCCAGTATCTAATAGTACTGAAACTGATCAGATGATTCATTACAGACTTGGAAAAGTAGAGCAAGTCGATCCCACTGAGAAAAATGTTAAACACGTGCAGAGGTATCCTCCTTTTAGTGACACTGTTTCTTTAATTTAATTTTTTCTTCAAAATTTTTATTAAGAAATCAATATAGTGCTGTTATTCTATTTATGGGAATTAGATGTTGTTCCATGTTGTTTCCAAGCATCTTCATAAAAGTCACATGAAATTTTTTTTCCTGTAAAAACAATATGAGAGTGAAATTTCATTCTTGACCTTGGACAATTGTCTCTGCCCCCAAAAAACGATTCAAGGTCCACTTACTACCTTTTCCCAGAGCTTTCAACCACATCTCACAATCTTCCATGCCGAATATCATCTTCGTACACTCTTGAACAATTTCCACCTCATGTCAGACCAAAGTTTTCTGCTTTGCTCCCGTGACGACTTTGCAAACATCATCCACTGATGAGGTCCATGAGCTGTGGTGGAAAGCCCCGGAGAAAGTAAATATCTGCTAAACTTAAAGTTGCACTAACGAGTATTTTGGTGTTCACAATAGGTCGGACTACTTATAATGGAAAAGGAGCCATTGCAGTGATGAACCCACAGAAGACGATCACCTGACTCTGCAGTGCCCCTGAGCGCTAAGGAGCACTTTAGCATCTTTCAGCTCTTTGTTTTGGTTTTTCTGGTTGCGGTTCTCTCTCATCCCTCTCAACAAGCTCATTTCCTGCAACAGAAGGCCACCATTTTGAGTAAAAAATAAAAAGCTCTAAAAATCCACTCTATGCCACCTGCCCAGCACCATACAACAGCTGGACAAAGTTAGCAACTAGCTGGTGAACATAGCGGAGCATTTAGCGGCTAGAGACACTGATATTTTTCTCAGGAGTTAGTGGAGACAAACAGTGAATATTGGACCTACATCACAAACATGACTCCACATAAATGCTAATGTC
This sequence comes from Xiphias gladius, assembly GCF_016859285.1. Taxonomy (NCBI): domain Eukaryota; kingdom Metazoa; phylum Chordata; class Actinopteri; order Istiophoriformes; family Xiphiidae; genus Xiphias; species Xiphias gladius. The sequence goes on along the minus strand of NC_053418.1, from coordinate 4,319,233 downwards.
CCCCCGTGTCTGCTGGATGTGTAAACAAGCAATATTTTGCTTCCCATATCAACTTTATGAGATATGTTATGTCAGTGTTGTGTTCACAGCTTTGTTGTGCTGCCTGAAAGCGGTCGCAGGTTAAATAGAATGTAGTTATTTCGCACAGTTTAGACTGGGCTACACAATTGTTTCCATGCGTCTTGTTAAAAAATTGACCAAATGTTTTTATAATAAAACGATTTAAATGACAAGAGAAGTTGGTTTTTGACCATGAAAAACAAAATGAAACACACACACACACACACACACACACACACACACACACACACACACACACACACACACAGACCATCTTTGAACACGGACAAAAGCTATAAATCTACTGAGATTTTTTGTGATCAAACTATTCAAAGGACCTTTACATGATTCCAAACCAGTTTTTAAAAAAAATCCGTGTTGTGGAATCTAATATGTTTGATAGCAAGCTTGTTTCTTAACTCTTAAAAAAAAAAAAAACATGCGCACTTGTAAATTTGGCAGATTTATATACTGGGAGAAAAAGGTCTTGAAGCCAGTTTCTCTGACAGTCCTGTGTTATTTCTTGCCAGCGCATTTTTATGTTTTAAAGTTTTGATACACTGAAGAAAATTATTATTTTTTGTGTGTGTGTTAAACACCTGGCTTGGATATTTTCTGAGGTTACATTCATCTTCTTCAATCCAGGATCTATCCGGACCCAACTCAAGCCAAATGTTCACATTCGTTCCCTCTGAAAGTGGAAGTTACATTTAATTAAATTATAATTTACATCGAAGTTTATTTGCTTCACCCTAGCCCAAAGGTTTTTTTCTCGCATCTCATCGACTGCCCTTTTTTATGTGAGCAACATGTGAGCAACACATTGTATTGTAACGCAACATAAGTTGAAGTGGAGGAATGTCATTTCCACATAATTTTTGTCGACGTTGGATAATAATTTTTCTGACTCATTTATCAAAATGTTACGACCTTACTGTAGCGAAACCCTCCACGAGGAGGGTATCGCATCCCCCCTGTAGTGAAGAACAAAACATCAGGCGGCTCAAGAAGAGTCTCAGCAAGTGCAGCCGCCGCATACCACATTTTAACAAGTATCTTACCACACTCACGCTGTAACCAAGTCAAACCATATGGACAAAAAGGGAGGGGTGGGTGTGTGGTGTGTGTGTGTGTGTGTGTGTGTGTGTGTCTGGGGGGGGCATGGCCCAACAGAGGCGTCCTATCTCAGGATCGAGCCATAAGTCATGTTGAAATACCTCAGAGAACAACAACATGTGGACAATTACTATCCTGGAGGTGGAAAACAAAAACCAGACAGGCCGCAAACAGAGAGATAACAGCTTTTCACTTTATCGGAATGACTGGAAACAGCCTCTGGAAACAGAAATTAATTAATTATTAATATCTTAACATCCAGTTTTCCCAGGTTGGTTTAGGCTACCTTTGAGTAGCTTTAAAGTTATAAAAATCATCTTATTTTGAATTGTTTGAGTGTATTTTTAAAAAAATTTTTTTTTTTATGGCTGCACCACTTCATCAAATGGAAATATTCTAGATGGTCTCGTCCATCATTTTGTACACATTTGGTGTTTGGTATCCCTGTGAATGTTGAGGTAACTTCTAGGATTTAAAATGATGTTCTGTAGATATGAACAAAGTTTGGCTGCACAGAACGAGTTTGCAGCTGCGTATTTTTTTAATCCTACAAATGCAGTGGTCAAGCATATTCCGGAAAAAAAAATAAATCATGAGGGCCAGAGAGAGTTCGGACTCAAAAAAGAGAGATGTATTTAGACAATCAAAACAATTTTTCCACAACATTTTGTTGTTTCTACCCTAAGTTGGTTTCTTTTAAGATATATTAATAAATGGTAAGTGCTATCAATAAATAAACATTGGATAATAAACATTGAACACATAATGCAGAAAAAAACACGTCAAGAATAAGAACAAGTCTTTAAAGACCACGTAACTTTTGAAAGAAGAAATGACACATTTGTCCTCTTTGAATTCAAAAGCAATAAAACAAACTCAGGGGTTCTTCCTGCAGCGACCTTACCTGGTCTGGTTTGACCAGCAGCTAATAGTGGCTAACGCTAGCCAACTTCAGATAGATATTACTGTGTAACTGACATTACCGTCAGGTCACTGTTGTGTGCTCATGTTCCTTCTGCACTTTGCCCGAGCATTTTCCATCACTGCATAACCATGACTGCCACCGGTGTCCAAACTTGCCGCCGGGCTCTCCCAGTTGCAACATGCCAGACTTTATTGTCTTTATTTATTACCGAAAGACAAGATGCCAAGAGGAACTGCAGATATTGGCTTTTTTTATTTAAGTGGTATACATTAGATGAGCTCTGTGTGTTTATGCAGTGTAAGTTACATGAGAGAAGAGTTGAATATGAATTGAATGTGGGAGTACATTCACCGCCTGACAAATATGTCAAATGAGAATCGTGCAGGCTCAAATCTTAATTGCGTCGATATCTGACGCAATTTTACGCTGACAGCATTGTTCAATTTGTGTTAAGTAGCGTTACATAAGACTAAAAGGTTTGAAAGTATTCTGCTTCAAAATGTAAAGGAGGAAAAAAAGGGCTCTCGTGTTGCTGATAAAGATAAAGAATTAGTCCTCCTGTTTGGCAGCTCGGTGAAAAATTGCGCCTCTGCTGACAGCTCCAGTTAAAAGTGTCTGTGGCAGTGAGTAAAAAATGACCTTGCTTTAAAATTGCCCAAACATTCCTACTACAGAGACATGCAAAACATTTTAGTTCTACAATGGTCAGCCACCTGGCTCTGCCTTTTTTTTTTTTTTTTATGTGGGAATTTCAGACTAATTCAGCCAGGAATGTCAGATGTGTTCTCAAGATGATGCACCTGATACTAAAAAGCACTTCACAAGAGCTCCGGTACAAGACGGATCGCTCCCTGGAGAGACTTGCTCTTCTTTCCATTCTACAAGCTACAACCCCCCCCCTCCCTCCTTTTTTTTTTTTTTCTTTTTCCACCAACAGAGACGCCTGCTGGTGTGCACTTCACAGCCTCCCGTCATGTCATTTAAATCTCAGAGATATTTCTGGTAAGTGGAGAACTGGTCCGGAGGAATCTCACATTATCTGCAAACATGCACCAGCTGCAAAGTTGGCAGCGCATACACATACGCATACACGTGTATGTATATATATATTTATTATTATCATTTTTTTTGACAATTAAGATGATGGGCTGGCGCGTCAGCCGGCCCAAGCTCAGTGGGGGAGCGGGATATATAGCGGGGTCTGGAGGGGAAGGTGGAGTTTTTTGGCAGCAACCTCAGAGAAGAAGGGACACCTCGGGATCAGGCCGATTAGGGCTTGCGTGCCCGTGTCCAGGTTTATGGTGGCTTTTCACTGGAACATAACCTTTTTGTTGGACACAAGGGTGAGGCAGGTGTGTCCCCCCCCCCCTCCCTTGGTCTCCCCTTCCCTCATCACCAGGCCATGTAACTCAATGAGGCCCCGAGATAGACACATATACACTTGAGGATGGGCCTTCACCTCTCTATACTTTAAACCAGAGGAAACATTTCATGTGTTCAGGTGTGAGCGCCTCACTCGCCTCCCGCTCAACCTTTCACACCAATGAAACAGAACAGAGCTTAGAGACGCGTCTTAACACCACCAGGTTACCACGGTGTGATGGGAAGTCCTGGAACAATCGGAGGGTTTATTGGACCACTGAAGGAAATAGTTAGGGGTCCAGGCAGTGCCATCGTCAGCGTCCTCCTCATAAAAATGGTAACGTTAGTGTCACTGCCATTGAAAACGACGGCATAGAATAATGCTTCGAGTAACTCTTGGTGGTTTTAAAATATACTGTATATTGGACTCAACAGGATCCAAATTAAGATTTGTTTTCTTTTTTGGAATCTTCTTGGTTCTGCAGCTATTCTCTAACGGAAGTAATGGTCCCAGGCCCTCGTGCGAACCGCTAATCCCACTCTGGCAGCTAGAAAACCACCACCACTGACGCCACGTTCATATCCACGCCGGAGTCACCGCAATTACCAGTTTCAGAGTTGTAAGTACTGTTCCCGTACTGGGAATCTGCTGAAACTCTTCAATATATTGTGCTAAATAATACACAAGTGCAGGCCTAACATTTCAAAGTCTGTTGTTCAAGGTAATTAAAACGCATATTTAATGAATATAATGCTAAATTGTTCGCAGTGTTTTAAACTCTCACTCAACCAACCTGCCACTTTTTTCCAAAGGTGCTGTAGAAATAAAGTTTTATATCATTATTATTATACACACTGTCATATGAAGGCACAGCTGAGGGCAGAGGTTCAATTCAGTCGTTAGTTTTAGAGGTATTCTGAGACCAGAAGTGGCGGACCGGTGGAAAGTTTTTTGACCTGCTTGAGCTGGAAAAAAAGACTTTCTAGAGTGAAACCGTGTCAGTGCCAAGTTTCATAGAAACTTAATCAAATTTTTAAATTTCGGGTTTGAGCTCAAATAGAAATAAAGTGATGAGAAGCATATACGGTATGTTGAGTTTAGTACGTATAGTGTGCCTACAAACCATTTTTGCTTTCATGGACATAATGTATACGTCCCGGTCCGGGTCAGTGTAAATAATAGTTACACGGTATCAGAGAAACAGTGACATTACAGTCATAACGATTTCGACAAAGCATTCTGTCTCAGACAGAACGGTACAGCGGTGCAAAACGTTTAAACAGTTCACATTCCCAGTAACAGAAACAAGTTATGATTGTTTCTATATTGTCGCTCTGAGTCCCAGAAGAAAAAACTGAAAGCATTTATTCAAATGCTATAGTTCAGTTTTAGCAGTTAACAGCTGTACTTGTCCTCCTGCAGTGATCCTTTATGCAAAAAGTAAACACTTGAAATGCCCCCTAGGCTTGTTTTAAGTGACCCTTTGCTTGACCTTTGCCCCTTAGTCAGTTATCCTTTTCATGACCAGTAGTGCTGTGAGAATATACACGCACATTATACGCGCCTCTGCTTGTAGTCCCTGGATTTTACCAAAAAAAAAGTACAACTAGGTCTTTATGCAAAAAAAAGAAAAAAAAGAAACCACTATTCATCTGAACTAGGTTTGTCCTGTTGTGTCAGGTTTTGTTTTATCTCTCATTGACCGCCCTTAACTCTTCCACGCAGAGCGAGTTTGGCATTTGAAGATGAAAAAAAAGAAGAAGAAGAAAAAAAAAAAAAGACACCTAAAAGCTTTTGGGTGGCCATATGGGGAGCGAGGCGTGAGCAAATCTGCACATGGCACAGTCTCCCACCACCAGAGGAGAGCGAAACAGGCCCAGCACATCAATAAAGTGTACGTCTTTCACATGTAGAAATACCAAACTATCAGTCACACAGCAGGCAGCGGGGCCAAGTCCACGGACTCATCCACACTTGAACTCACGTCCTCTCGTGTCTTCAAAATGTGTGCCACCTTTCTCTCATTCACACCCCTGTTTGGAGCGCACTTTGTTTAGACTATAAATCATATTTAACCGAATTTTTAATATTTTTATTTTATGCTTCAAGCCAAGTCACTTTTCTTTTTTCTTTTTCTTTTTCTTTTTCTTTTTCTTTTTTTTAACTCAGCTGTTCTTCTGACCCAGGCCTGCCCGGTAAGCACTGAATTGTTGATTGATGTCGAAAATGTGTAGATATCTGGGTAAAATCAGGGCAAATTTTTAAAAATCTTTTTTAGTTATATAGAAAGAAATCTGTGAGGTAGGCTGAAGTAAAGTAGCCTCTATTACTGCGGTATCATCTTGCTCGTAAACCCATGCGGTAAAACTGAGGTCTGCAGATTTGTTGCACATATACTACATACAGCACTTCTATGTACGCTGGCCTGATTGATTGTATTGTTTTATATGGCTATTTTATTTAGGTTTATTGTATAATTTTTCCTTTTCACTGTGTACTTTCTGCTTATTTTGTATATGTATTTAACTTTCATTTAATTTGTTTAGTGCTCTTGTAATGTGTTTTTTTTTTTTCCAATTATTTCTTTTGCTCTGTTTTTTTCCTTTTAAATATCTTCATCTGGTCTGGTCCTGATCTATATTCCACCTGGGGAAGAATAAAGTGGTACCTTACCTAAATGTGTAAAAAAAAACCCAAGGATTTTCGCCAGTTTTAATGGTTGCCCTGATGTTTTATTTTTTTTTTTACCTGCAAATCACCAAACTACCTGACAGATATGATGTTAGCCGCCCTAGAAAATACATAAATAAACAAATCAAAATCCACAGCTCTATGAAGTTCTGTTCATTTTAATTCACCTCAATGAAATCCACCTGTTTTTCTACAACCAAAATCTTTGCACATGTTTCTTGGCCCCGGAGAGGAGAACCACATTTCAGACTTCAAGTCTGTTGATTGATAATCACAAGCGTGCAAGAATTAATGAAAGTTAATGCTGGCCGGGGCCTCGTTGCCACACAACATTTTCAAACCCTTTTTTGTACATGTCAGACGAAATAAAACAAAGATGCTTCAGCCAAATATCGTCTTGCTTAACCAAGATATCTAGACATCATCTGGGCCTGTCTGTGGCTTCTTTGGAAGATTTTTTTTAACAGGTCACAAATGTAATATTTGATTTTATAAAAATGACTAAATAATTTCCCCAACCACTGCAGTTTTTAGTACAAACGACTCAAACAGCAGTAAATAGTCCATTTGTTGACAACTGCCAAAATCTTTTAATGGATTTGTTGTCAACAAGGCAAATAGAGAATATCACCACACGTCAGTGCTTACTGAGTGTGGATTCCCCTTTAATCTGATATCGAAAATTCATTGTGTTTCACTCGATTAACTGGTGGGAAATGTTATTGGAAACAAAGCTGACAAATGTCTGATACCGTGACAAACGTATTCTCCTTAGTAATTCCTGTGTAAAACCTTTTCTTTCTCAAGGAATCGTGTAAAGATGACATCTTTATTTTCGGTTTCACGCTACAAAAGTTGCATCCACAGATAATCTACTTCTTCGTGAACCTGCTGAACTAACTACAGAAGTCAGAACTTAAGTCATCTTTGTGCCACTGTACTCCCCACTACGGGCATGCAGGTATTTGGATTATATATGATAAACGATCATCATAAACCACCACCAAGGCAGATATGATTGAGGTGACAAGAAGAAAAGCTGACTGTGACCACGCTGATAACGACCCCAAACAAAAGGCCCGGCTGTGATAGAGGAGATAGCAGCGATGGAACCAATTTTCTAGGAGATATGATGTTTTATTTTACACACTTACGTGAGTAGAATTGTGTTAACATTTTGATGGACGACCGCGATCTTTATCTAAGTTACAAACTATCCAAATGCCATCATCCTATCACTTTTAGCATGAACGATAAACTGGCTCGTTGATTTGCAGATGGGAAAATTCCCCCGGTCAGGGTCTTCGCTTTGATCATGACCTCAGTAAGATGGCTCCTCAGATCTCAGATGTACAGCACCAACACCTGCGTCCATGTTGTTTGGCCATGCTCCATTGGCTGTCTATCAACACTTGTGCTGATAGACTGCCAAGGTCTGCCTTCAAAATAAATGACCAACAAACCTGTGGGAAAAAAAGCGCCCCAAGAGACACACGGTCCATGTTGAGAAAATATAACTTCAGTTGGAGAACAGTGAGGAATCTGCGCATGAGATGTGTTCTGCTGATAAGATATCAAGGTCGCCATTAGTCTCTAAAACTGAAAAATGGAAAGTAATTCTAGGGATGAAAAGCGTTTGTTTTCAAAACTAAACACTGTCTAACACATGCCGTTGGAATAACAAATATTAAACACCTTTCAAAAACTCAAACTTTAGGGAAGGGCTTCCCTCCTTTCCATCACCTCCCAAATCACTGCATGAGCTGCACAATGTCAAGCTGTGTAAATTAAGATCTAGTGAATGGAGATGTTGGAAACGGAGTGATTTTTCAAGACAGTTACAGTTTATTTGTGGTGTTCAATACAAATATCACAGGTATTAAAATGCTGTAATGCTCTCATTTGACTGTGTGACCTCATATATTTTCTAAAAGCTACATTTTCACCGCATTTTGGTTTTGTGATGCATCAATGATAACTATTCTTTGTGCACAGAGCTTTTACAGAACTGCAGACTGGAGGAAGGTGTTGGAGGGAGAGACGTAGAGAGCTATCAACAACAACTGAATGGTAGTTCTACTGTAAAATTGATATACATGATTCCAGTTCAATAGAAATTGTGAAAAGTGCATTGAAATCACGATTACTACTTTCCTTTAAAAAAAAAAGGTCAAGAACACAGTAATACTGCACTTTCCCGTAAAAAAAGAAATGAAAAAAAAAAAAAAAAACACATCTCCAAAAACAAAGAAGCAGCATTTTGCTGGTGTTAAAACAGTGTGTTTAACTCAGTTAAATCTTGGATTATGGGGACCCCTAGGTGTTGTAGGGACAGAATGAAAACAAAGCTTTTGTTGACAGTCATGATATAGAGAATATTACTTACTGACTTGGGTTTCTTTCATTTACATTTAGACTTTAACAAGGTGCAGTGTACAGTTAGGTACATAACTGACACAATTTTCGTAATTTTGCCTCTGTACACCGCCACAATGAATATGAAACAAAGCCATCAAGATGTGATTGAAGTTTAACCAGATGCGGAGTTTCCTCTCTTGAGATCCTCTGCCTGGCCTTTACTGCAGCCGCCTTCAGTTGCTGCTTGTTTGTGGGTCCTTCTGCCCTCAGTTTTGTCCTCATTAAGTCAAAACCATGCTCAGTTGGGTTAAGGTCAGGTGACTGAGTTGGCCCATTGAAGAATATTCTATTCCTATGCCTTGAGAAGCTCTTGGGTTGCTTTCACAGTATGTTTTGGGTCACAATCCATCGGTTTTGCAGCATTTGGCTGAATCTGAGCAGATAGCACAGCCCTATACACTTCATCTGAATTCATCCTGCTACTTCCATCAGCAGTCACATCATCAATAAACACCAGTGACCCAGTTCCATTGGCAGCCATACTGTACATGCCCACGCCATAACACTGCCTCCGCCATGTTTGACAGATGATGTGGTTGCTTTGGATCATGAGCTGTTCCTTTCCTTCCCCATACTCTTCTCTTCCCATCATTCTGGTACAAGTTAATCTTGTTTTCATCTTGTTCCAGATCTGGGCAGGCTTTTTTTGATGATTTCTGGCAAAGTCTAATCTGGCCTTTCTGTTCTTGAGCATTACCGGTGGTTAGCACCTTGTGGTAAACCCTCGCGTCTCTTGATTGTAGACTTTGAGAATGATGCGCCTGCCTCCTTGAGAGTGTTGTTGACCTGGATAGACGTTGTGAAGGCGGTTTTTTCCACACCAAGGAAATCATTTTCTGATCATCCACTTTAGTTGTCTTCTTTGGTCTTCCGGGCCTTTTGGTGTTGCTGAGCTCGTCGGTGCATTTCTTCTTTTTAAGAATGTAACAAATTGTTGGTTTTGCCTCTCCTAAAGTTGCTGCTGTCTGTCTGATAGATTTATTTTGTTTTTCTAGCCTAATGATCTTGTCCTTCATTTGCATCAACACTTCTTGGCAACCCATATTGAAAGTTCCCCTGAACAGCTACCAAATGCAAATTCAACACTTGGCATCAACTCCAGACCTTTTATCTGCTTAACCTTTCATGAAATGACAAGGGAACAGCCCACACCTGGCCATGAAACTGATTGTCAGTCAATTGTCAAATTACTTTTGAGCCTCTGAAAATGAGGGACTATGTGTAAAAATGGCTGTAATTCCTAAACGGTTAATGCAATATTTCTGTTAAACCCCTTGATTAAAGCAGGAACTCTACGCGTCAATCAATTCTTGATGACTTTGAGTTTCACATCCATCGTGGTGGTATACAGAGGCAAAATTATGAAAACTGTGTCACTGTCCAGACTTATGCACCTAACTGTATATCCTCATCTGTTTTTGGACATTTGGCTAAAGGCTATTTGTTGCTGTATGTGTTTGCATTATATTTAATGTACAGTATATATCCATGTGATTCAACCAATTGAGGTCATGATTAATATATTGGTCTCTTTCTGCCTGTTCAGCAGGATAGGTTACTTATGGAGGAAATTTAAAATCTTAAACTGTTACCATGTCCAGTTTCTTATAACATCTAAATTTAGTCAAGGATCTAAGTTAAAATACCCCAATAAAAGCTTTTACTCTCGGCCGGGTAGGCAAAGTTGGTGTATCGCAAAAAGTCGCAAAATACGGCAAAAGGCAATGACTGGAAACAGACTGAATCAAAGTGAGTGAGTGAATCAAACATAAAAGCCATATTTCCACGCTATGCCCTGTTGCCCTTGTGGTTCGCCATCATTTGAGCTCTGACGGAATTGTTTTTATTTTGTCGTTATATATTGTCATTGCATCCTCTCCTTCTGCGATGGTTTAATGGCACTTGGCTGGTGGAGTATCACCACCAACTGCTTATCTTGATGATCTTCCGCCTGATATTCACAACAACAGCAGCAGGTGAAAATTTGCATTGATTCGCTTTTCTCTGATTATCTGGAAATGTCGTCAAAATTGGGCCAAATTTGGACGGAGACTTTAAATCATTTATCTAACTAGGTGATCACAACAAAATCTGCAAGCTCCAGAATGTAAACGTAGTCTGCTTGTGTTTGCTTTGTGTGTTAAATACGGCAGGTGCGACTTGTTACAAGAAAAACAAATAAAAACGTTTTTTTAAATTTAGTTGTAAATTTAAAACACAAACAGTCCAACATAGTGAAGACTTGCTGCTCAGAGAGCATCAGATAAGCATTTGTCAGAAGAGCTTGTGCAGCTGCTGGAGCACTACAATACTCAGGAGTTTATGATCTCCCCCGTTCACCAGAGTGCTTCCTTCCCCAGGGGGTCATTACTGGGCTCCTGACTTCATATTGGTACTTAACATTACCAATAAAGGGGGATCCAGTGTCATTAAACAGCACTGCCGTTATCTTAACTGTTTCTGAGCACAGGCAGCTGCTGAGGGACTTGAATCAGAGGGGGTTAATCCAGGATACACAACACAGATTTTGGCAGATACACACCCTTCATGTGTATATACGGATTTGAAGAATCGAGTTTAATCAACAGCTCATAGAAGACTAACACTTGAAGACGCGAAGATGTGCGGCAGAGGAGGTTGATATCTTCTGCCCAAGTCTCTCATGCTGCCGGCCGATCAAAGCACCTGACTGTTGCAAAGAAGCATTTCTGAGAGCCCCCTTCCAAAGGCTCGGCCTTTCAACTTGTATCACTTTGGCCTGATTTGCATCGCTTTTGAAATAACACCTGATCGTATTTGCCTCCTGGGTTCATGAGCGTGACTCATTGGTGTTGTCTCTGGCTGTAGTTTCACGTCGGACAGTCAGTTGGGTTTTGCAACTGCCAAGATGTAATCTCTCACTCCTCGCTGCATGAAGGACGTGTGCAAGACACAAAGCAAGGAAAGCAATCAGGGGAGAAGTCAAAGCATTCTGTTAAATAAAATGAACATCATTTTACTGATATTTGACTGGTTGGAGGTTTAAGCACTAACTCATGCGTGTGCTCAGCTCCTGCACCAAACCCCAAAATATAAATGTATTAAATACAATCTGTCTGCAGCCAACTATCTCCAATTCTTGGCAAGTTCTTCCTGGCTCATTGTTGCCTCAATATTTCCAGCACTTTTTATTCTTCTTTTCTGTTTAAATGATACATACACTTGTTTATTCATAAAATAAAATCCACAAAGCACAGGTTTCGCTTTATTTATACAACAGCCTTTTATAAAGGGTACCGTTTCTTTCATCGGAAATTTCTATTTGACATCAAACAAGTGGCAGCGGTGGCTGTTGTGGTCAAACGCTGCCTGTGTATTATGTAAATATGTATTCAAGCTTTTCAGGGATATGTGCGACGGGATCTCTGCTGCTGCTGCTGCTGCTGCTGCCGCCGCCGCCACGCACCGAGTTACATTTACTTCAGGGTCTGAGCTCGACGATCACAGCATGGAAAAACACATGGAAGTAGCAACAAATGAAAACAAAACAAAAAAACACACAAGTTAGAGCAGTAAGTATTTGCTGCTGCATGTTTTACTCCAGAAAGTAATTACGGAGTGAAAAAAGGGACGGAAATTTAATACAATAACAATAAATAAATCCTATTCTATGTCCCTATGTCCGTCCCTATTACTCTTGCTGGAATACAAGTGGCAAACAACCTTTTCTCATCATGAAATGTGAAAAATATGTAATATTTTATTATTATCTTCTACTTTACCTCAGTTTTTCAGTGGCCTAACTACAAGACATCACCTTAATCCATTGAGTAGAACCACGTCTTTGAACTGACTGTGGGTTTTGATGGTTTTTGTATTGTATTATCTCAGTTATTAACATCGGTGGAAAAGCACTGACATATTTCCCTCATACAAAAGTAGAAATGCCACAATGGGAAATAGACTTCAATTCGAGTAAAATGCCGGCATTTAAATTTTAAAGACAAGTAATCACATTAAAAAAGTAGAGGTATTGTGAAGAATGGAGTGTTGTAAGGGTGTCAAATTTCCCAACAACTGGGGACGTAAAGTTAAATGAAAATATATTGGGTTCCAAGCCTGAACACTGAAAAGAAAAAGAAAAAAAAGTCTAAATTTTGGTTATCCTTGTGGTTTCAGATCATCAGAAGGATTTCCACACCCCTGAAGGTTGTTTGAGCACTGTCTGTCATGGTGACCGAGCCAACTCCATCCGCCGAAGGAGACCAGGAGATGCTCGTGTCTTAACCAGTGGATGCAATGATGGACCATGAACTAAGAGTTTTTCAAATCACACTGACAAGTTATGATCTTATCTCATGCATGTATTTGTATATTCTGTGTAATCCGTATAACTTGAAAAGTAATAATGGCTACAGCTGTCAGATAAATACTGCGTAGTCTACGAAAAAGGACGATATTTAACTGTAATGAAAAGCTCACAAAATCTGTGGTAAAGTACTTGACAGAACTTGAGGAAATGTACTAATTATTTCACACTTCTTGATGAACCATAAATCCTATATATCTGGCACGTGTTTCTGTTTGCAAACACTGAAATGCACACACTTAAAAACGACTTTACGTTGTTCATTTTGCTTCTGCAGTTCAGTAAAATCTATAAAATCTCACCTTATCTCAGATCTGAAGGTATTTAATGACATGACAGTTCAGGAATTACAATCTTCGCGCCAAGGACCGTGTTACATGACATTGTAATTATCCACGTTTTGCACGCCACAGGGGGAAACCGTGCAAATATTGACTTGCTCCCTTCAGGGCACCTGAAGCGTCCGTCAGCGTGGAAACTGCGGGGTCGCTCTATCGAGTAATCTGCACCATCGGTACAACATCACATGTTTCGCATGTCCACAACGTTGTTGATGCCGCGCAGCTCCACATTCAGAGCATGACTGATGCGTTGTTTGTGCAGTAAAGTACACTGAACCCTGCTCAATCCCCCTGTAGCAAAATGTCAGAGCAGGCCGGCACACGCTTAAAAATAAGACACAATATTGCAGTTTATACAGAGATATTTAAAAAAAAAAGTCTTCTCTGAGGCACCGCGCCCTATAAAAAAACAAGAAAACAGCTCAAGTGTTCCCATTCAACACCATTGTTGACATGACAACTTATTCTTTTGGCAGGCGAATGAAAAGGGCCTGTTACATGCTTCTCTGACACTTTTCATTGTCACCTGCACAAAAGCAACTGTGAAAGACAAGGAGGGGGAAGAGGAGGAAGAGGAGGCGGAGGGGTGAACTTGACAATATCCCCACGCTCATTCATCACAGCCGAAGGTATCTGCATCCTGCATTAGAGTCAATAAAACCTGGTGAAACTGGAGCTGATTTCTTGCTAAATTCCGCCATTAGTCACAGGCCCATATTTCAGGATTAGCCAATCCTAAAAGGGTAATTGTTGCACAAGGGGGGACTCTTTGGGCTGCCTGAAGCCCTGTGAACTCAACTTTTTTTTATAGTGTTTGTTTGGGTACAATTTTTTTTTAAAAGTGGTGTCACTCTTTAGGATTGGCGGGCTGTAGAATTCCTGAGTTTGTGGCCCTTTGAGGTTTTGAGTGATCTTGCTGCCGAGCACAAAAGAGGGACATCAGAGAATCACCGCACGGCGAGGTTCCTGTATGTTTTAAAAAGTCTAATGGTTACCTCCTAAAAGTATTCAATTGTCGCATGTAGCCAGTGTTTGCACTTTTTTTTTTCCCCCAGCAGCGCTTAGCGTGGGGCGATCACATTTCTTCGACGAGGTGAGACGTGCAGAAGACAGTATGACGCCGCAGAGCCACTTAAGATCCCCGGTGATATTTGATAGAAGCCTTAATCGTTATTTGGGGGCAACGTGGGACAATGGCGCCTGCAGGAGTACCGTCAGACTGAGTTCCTTTTTTCTTTTTTTTCTTTTTTTTGCAGTAAAAGTAAAATATGTATCACGCATGTTAAATCATTTGCAATTGAGGGAAATTTTCAGCGCTGGGCTTTACCCACAAAAAGAAACCGCTGAGAAATAAGCTGTTATTTGCAACTCTATCCCGTTTGATTTCTCTCTGCAGTGAGAGGAAATAGTTCCCATTGAGCTCTGTGAAACAAGTAAACCATAACATTTGGTCAGTCTCTCTCGTGTGGTTTCAGGGAAAACCAAAATATCCCATTCAGAACAGGCTTCCACAGGCTCAGGGTGCACGTTGAACTCCTTCTGAACTGGTTGTTAATGATTATAACCCTGATATATGCGGGTATATATGGTAAATGAGGGCACACTTAGGAAACCACAGGGGCCTTGTTATGCTTTTGCTATTTTCTTACAGCTTAAGGAGGTCCACCTGTTCCCCGTTAAGTCACACCATGTTACTGTTAACTTTGAATATTTTAAAGTAACACGACGAAACGCAAAATCGGTGCTGTCAGCGAGTCTGCTCCGACCGCTTTTGGACAAAGGTTTCGTCAAAAACAGATGAAAACATTCACTTTCACCTCTTTCAGACATTACAAACACCGGCTAAGACTACACCCAGAAACAGGGTGGAAAAGATGTGTTTTGTTATGGAACAAATTACGAGTTTCACCACATTTGTAGCTTTTTGATTCATGCATGTGAAGATCAGGTGATAAAAGACAGCAGCTCCATAGAAAGCCAATGGAGAAGTTGAACATGAAAACATTTCCGATGCTTTGACTGCCTCTGAAATGGGGGGTTTCAGTACAGGCCATGTTGCTGCAGTAAGTGGAAACCTTTCAACGCAGCTGAAAGGAGAAAATATGAAAACTAAAAGCAATGCATTCACGCTCACTTAGAGCTGTATTGAGCATCTGGTGAGCAGAGTATTCACATGAAGCAGTTTTGTCGTAGAATTTAACTTTTGTTTTTAATCCCTTAATCCTTAAACAAAGTAACAGCAAAGAGACGTGACAAATCTGTGTCCATAAGCCCATTCTGGTTGTTTTGGAGTGACAAGAAAATCCGAATAAACTTTAGTTGAGGGGTGAAAAAAAAAAAGAAAAAAGAGATGGATGTTGATATGTAATAGCCAGCAGGACTCACACGACGCTAGTATTCAGGTGTTTCTTTCTGTTTGTACCTGGTATGAACAACATACAAGGAAAGATACAGCAATAAGTCTGTCGCGCTTGGCTCAAGTTACAAGGAGGGACGTCCCATTTTGTTTTTAATCAATAAATGAACTTGAGTTATATCAAGAGGCCAGAGAACGTCCACAAATTTGTGTCAGAAGGAACAAATATCCATTTAACTGAAATAGATCGACTGGGCATCTGGACACAGCAAACCAAAACCAGTCAGACAGTCTACAGGCCGTCGACAATATAATAGTAGCAATTCTTAAAAAAGAACTTTCGATTTTTATGTAACTCATGAAAAGAAAACTGCTGCAAACCTTAAATCTCCTTAGTTTTGCATGTCAGTTAGCATCCATTTTCAAGTCGCTTCAGACTTAATGTGTCTGTTACTTTCAGCTGACTGCGGTTCCTCTTTTACGACGCAGCTTGTCTGGGTTTATTGTGTTGGTTTGTTAAATAATTTTGCGGCTTGCTTTTTGAGCAGCGCCGTGGTTTGGAAACAGACGATCCGGCCTTTTGGAGCTCGGTTTGCATATCTCGAGGCACTGAAAATGTCGTTATTTGTAATCAACCTCGATTTCAGAAACAACTAATCCAGCGTGTTCCCCCGAACGCTACCTTAAATGTTTTCCCATAGAGTCAAGAGCTTCTCTTTTATCAGTTGTCACTATAAATTCTGTTATTTTTGCATAATCTGTTCCTTAAATCCTTAGAGTGGGACTAAGATCACCTCAGCCTTAAGCGCTTTTGGGAAACAAAGTCCTGATCGGTTAATAGTGAAGAGTTAAATTCCAAACTCTATTGCTGCTTTGGTAAAGAAAAATCAACCTGCGCAGTTAAAAGGCTCTGAAATTAAAATATCATGATACTTACTTCAGCTTAATTCCACCCATCTTTGCACAGAGTGTGCATCTGTGATTAATTTACTCCAGAGTTAAAGGGGTTTACATTATTCTATCTACTCTTTGTAGCTGATGCCAACCAAACAGATCCCGCCACCTTGGCGAGTTGCTGGCACCGAATCTGAGACGGTCCAGTCACATATGGCTGCCAGTTACGGTAGGAACTTGAGGGAACGGACTTCGGCCAGTTTGAGTTGAAACTCAGCTCCAGCGGGAAGTCGCTCAGGCCAGCCCTGGGCCAGTGTTTGTGCCGATTCTGGCACGTGTTCGACAGCTATGCGACAGTGCCAGATTTAGGCCATTTTAAAAAAAAACTATCATCAAATCAAATTTGACTGAATTTAAAGAAGAAATTCATTTGGTCGGAGAATGCACAGGGGCGGTACTATAGCGCATGAAGTAAAAAGAATAAAGACAGTCCATGAAGAGTAGCATACCAAAGCTGAACATTTTTGGCTCAATGGCATCTAATTATTATTTTATAGTAAAATATAGCTCTCAGGATTGAACATGAAACCTGTGATGTGACGTCCCGGGTTTCTGGGAGAGTTGCCCATTTCTGCCTGACGTGTCGGCACCCTGAGGGTAAAGAGAAAGGATAGAAAAACCGTTGAGTTGACACATTTTTGACATTAATGACTAAAACTGAATTTCAAGTGTTTCTCCGCAGTGTTAAAGTGGCAGTAGGCCATTGGGTTTTACAGACAGTGTTCACACATTTCACCTTCTTTCATCAACAGGTTTCTACTGGTCACATCATTATCCCCTCGTCACTGCTTTGACTGCAAAGCAAATGCCTCTTGATGACTGCAGTGGGCCTGCTATGCTCTGGCTCAGAGCCAGCCCTGTCTACATTTCACTGATGGACTGGCACGGCAATTTGCCTGAACAAACTTATCCCAGCTGTACAGCTAAACCTCTGGAAAACGCATCACTGTGACAATTTCAGGCACGTTTGGCTTTTTTCGACTAGATGTTCCTTCCTGTAACTTGTGTTGTTTGAGTCCGAATAAAAATAGAATCAAACTGATCAGCCCACTTTTCAGAGATGGCGTTCAGTTCACGTGTGAGCCTTTTCGTTTCAGAGGAGTAACACTGAGTTCAGCGGAAACCTGTCAGGGGATGAATAGCAGGGTAACACAGGCTTTGAATGTATTACAAATGACACCGTCATAAATAACTTTTCCATAAGACGGAACAGACGGCTCTGCTATTGAAGGTTTTTGGAGAGTTTGACGTTATAGCTCTCTGTATATATAGTTAAAAAAATTCAAATGTTAAAACAACACAATGTTCACCCACGTCTGATGGTCTGTACTCAACCCTCTGATCCGAACAAATGAGGCTTACATCGTAAATATTACGCCATCAAATCTGTATTCATTTCCTCTTCATTGTTTAGCTTGAAAAAGAATTCTGACTATGTTTGGCAGCTAAAAAAAAAAAAAGGGAAAAGGGAAATGTGAGCAAATGTAAACAGCCAAGTTTGAATTTGCCAGAGTAAGCCCTGACCGGCCGGTGCCTGGTCTGACTTACTTTGTGTTTAATAACTGCAGCATGGGACACCGTGGTGGACTGGAAACAGAAGCAGCCAGAGCCACACGGGGAACGGAAGGGAAGTTGGATCCCAAGATGTTTTTCACTGAAAGTAGGCCTAGGCTGGAGCGTTCCATGCTTGGCTGCATTCTGACACATACGACCAAATGCCAGCTGACTCTCACTTTGGCCAATTCGTTATACAGAGCTGGGTTTTTGGGGATGCGAACTTGGGCAAACCGGGCTGAGAAGCTAACTACATTCACAACAGTGTCTCTCCGACACACAAGTCCGGTGAAGACAAAGGTAATTGCAACTAGGGACGTCTTAGACCCACAGTCCACTCAATTCCCCCCTCTCAGGACACTGATAAATTAGAGCCCAAATTAGACCAACGTAGTCGGGGTGATTTTCACAGTGCAGCATTCATCGAGACTTTTTTGCTACACACGGCGGTTTTCCACGAAAACTACAATTGTATGTATCACACACCACAAAGAGATATGAAAAGATTTCTTCTTAGTGTTACACGTTTGTTTTCTCATCCCATCAAAATAAAAATCCTACCATATCTACTTCTTTTTGGGGATGATTCTTATAGTGCGGATTTTTTGGCTTTTTTTTTTTTTTTTGCCTTTATTTGACTCAGGTTATGTGTCAGCACTGAGCAGACTGAAAGGCACGGCTCCCTAAAGACTTGTCAAGACAGACACTGTGCAGTAATCTGCGAAAACCTCAAAGAAAAAGCTTTGATTAAACAGTTGCTGGCTGAATCACAGAATTTGCCGCTGGCGATAACAAAGTGAAGCTACACCGCGTTTTCATGTGTGGTGTGCCGGGAGCAAGTCTGATGGATGCTGGGTGCAGCAATGTGAAGCAGTAAGTCAGCACCACCTCATCCTTTATGTCATAAGTCAGACCTGATCTATCTGCATCTACACTACAGCTGTAAAGATTTTTAAAAAATATATATTTCAGTGCCCTGATGATGTATCTGGCAATCATGCCTCCCAGTTGCCTGCGATATAATAGTTAAAATCCATTCATCCATTTATTTTTTTATTTTTATGTAATTCTCCATTCTCTGTTTCTGAATTCTGCAAACTGTCAAAGCAGAAAATAAGAATTAAACAGTTTTTGCCAAGCAAATGTGTAATGTGTAATCCCGCTCGTTTTCTACTTTGGTTTTTACAAGCAACAACCCCAGTGACACTTCCTTAAACAAAAATAAGAAGAGGCGACAATAGCGTAGATACTAATAGAGACAGAGTCTTCGCACATTCACATAATGCACCAAGCAAAGTGTATCAGCTCACACTTGAAGAGGTTACAGAGATGAAGTAGTCTGGATATGACCCGTTCACTGGGCGTCACTGACTCCAGTCAGATTATCCTGCGAACGTTCTCTCTGCTTAATACCATAACAAAACACGCGTCTGACAAATATGAAAGGCCAATCTGTTTGTGAGCAACAACAAGTCATCACAAGATTCCTGTCCAGGGTGAAAAAGTTACAAACACGTCTGCTGCAAGACAGAGAGACAGAGAGAGAGAGCGAGGGAGAGAGAGAGAGAAAAGGGAAAATGCCTTTTGAATGTACGGCCGAGGCCTTTAACTGCAGCTCGGAGAATAGCGAGGGGATTTGTATTGTGAAAGGCCTGAGAGGAGAGAGGTGGGGCACTTTGACAAGCTCTTTGTGAGCAGAGGAATCCCGTATTAATTGCAGCGAAGGGCGGCTGCCATCGCTGTCAATGGGCTTTGGTCTGCAGTGCCAGGTGAAATACCACGGGCTTGAAATCAACAACTAAATACTTATCTCCGGTATTGTTCTCTCAAAGTGAGTGCTGAGTCTCCAGTGAAAAGATGAAGGCTGATGTATCTGAATGCAGCGCCTGATCCCGTTTGTCAAAAACCCGTCTGTCGTTACCTCAATAATGGGTTAAGCCTCGAGAATCTGTCAAATGGCACAGGGCTGACAAAACATACATCATCTTCTACTTACACACTGTTAACTCCAATAAGAACGGTGTGCATTACAGCAAGTGATAACCTGTATAAATACCTGATACTAATAGAATGTGTGTGTGAGTTTAAGAATCACCAAAGTGCTACTATTTTGTTCTAATCAGTTCACTTTATAATCCACATGGAGAATTCAGTTTGCAACAATGAACAATAAACACAAAGAAACAGATGCAAATAAAATGAGATAAAATATTTTTGAAAAAAAAAAAAAAAAGCTAATACAATCAGAAATTATAAAAATATAGAGATACACTACGATGCAAACCTGACAACGAAGAAATTTATTTATGCCAAATACGAAAAAAAATCAAAATGCAGCTTTGAAATATATCAGATTTTGGTGTTTTAAGTAAGGAACAGAGAAATGACGGATAAGGAAAAAAACTGATGAAATTACAAAAACACAACAAACAGAGACAAAGAAACCCAAAACCAGACAGACACAGAGAAATATGACGGACTGCTCAGTACACAAACGGACAAATGAAGCAGAGTTTACATAGAGGTCAAAATCCATGTCACATATGTTATGTCATACCGCAATATATCATTTCTGTCAAGATAGTCAAACAAAGGATGCCAGTTATTGCACTTTTCCAGACTGGTTTGCTGCAAAGCTGCTTGTCCACCTCCAAGCATTTCAACTGTCTTGGTGTAATTTTTTTTTTTTTTTTTTTTTTTTGGTCACGTCAGACTTAACATTTAAGTTTTCTCTAGGTCACAAGATCAGACCAAGGTAGAAGACAAGAAATGTAATGATTAATCTAAACAATATTTTCGAAAGCTGTCTACTCAATAGGTACATTTTTTTGCCTTGATGTTCTAGATACCAATAAATAATTTACTGACAAGAAATTCTCTGTGAAGTAGTACCCCAAGGGAAAAGTTTTTAAATTTTGGGAAGTACACTTTTTCATTCTCTTGCCAAGATTTAGTTGAGAGGATCGACATAACGCTCACGTGCAGTAATATGTAGTAAAGGCTGGTTAGCTTTGTGTGGCGCAAAGACCGGAAACAAGGGGAAACAGCTAGCGTGGCTCTGTCTGACGGTAACAAAATCCGTCCACCAGCTCCTCTAAAGCTCGCTGATCATAGCTTCATCATAGCTTATGTGTTTAATTGGTACAAAAACCAAACTATTTCTTTGCCACGACCAGTAACTTCCAACTACACTTTGTAGTCTATGACTGAAAGTCTGTTTCCATCTGCCTGCTTTTACGGGCATTCTCAATTTGCACATAAAAAAAAAAAAAAAAATCTGAGTGAAAACGCTGGAAATTCAAAAAGAAAAAAGAAAAAAAAAGAAATGGAAACAGACTTAGCAAATAAATCATGACGTACATGAAGCGTGTGACTTAAACGTCCACTGAAGCTTCTGCTCCACTGAAGAGTCAAAAAAAATAGCAGCGGACAAAAACGTCAGATCTGTGTCCAGCCATGAGGAGACTGTGACTTTCTTCGAATTAATACATGAACCAAACACGAACGTCACAT
This sequence comes from Xiphias gladius, assembly GCF_016859285.1. Lineage (NCBI taxonomy): Eukaryota > Metazoa > Chordata > Actinopteri > Istiophoriformes > Xiphiidae > Xiphias > Xiphias gladius. Next base: position 4,297,594 of record NC_053418.1, on the reverse strand, counting down.
TTCCACCACGCTGTGCGCTTGAGTTTCCGTCGTTTGAGGATTGACTGGAGCTCTTTAAATCACGTCATCACAACAAAACCTGATGGTAAACAAAGGCATAGATTTTTCTGCAGGACTTCAAAACGAATCCTTTCAATATTCAAATGAGCCTTTTGATGGGCTGTGGAGAAAATTAACAAAACGTAGACTGGTTGGAAAAAATTTCATGGGAAGGAGAAACATTAGTGATAAAGACGAGTCCTAAGATGCGGTGAAAAGTGTGTTTCAGACAGAGCCAGGCTACTACAGATCCATTAGGCATGTTGATCTTTGGCTTTTGACATTTACTTCCAAACCACACATAGGTCAAAGACCAGGAAAAACATTTTGATCCCACAAGTACTCTTCTTCTATGATTCTCCCAAGCAGAAGCGGCTGCCTATTTGAAGTGTGAAGGTGTCCATTTGAATAGATCTTATTTTAATCACGAATTACGTCAGTAGTGGCCTTTTGGGTGTTTTAGGGATAGAGAATGATTATTCCATACACGAAAACTGTCCATTGTCACGGCTCCACATTAAATTTTGTGAGTGGAAACAAGCAATTAGTCCCAGCATGCCACACATACCATAGTGCACCATTCCTGAGCTTCTTGTGTCGTCTCTCCGCACCAATTCAAAGAGGAACTAAGAAAGAAAACACATTTACGCATTTTCTTCTTCAACACTGAATGGTCATACAGCAGCAGACACATTTCTTTACAAATACAGACAGACATATTGCACCTCTCTTTACACCTTCACACCACTAACCTCACACTCCTGTGGAGGTGGTTAAGATGAAGTGCTTTTAACAGATCACAGATGCTCACCGTGCGCTGATGGTGGGCAGGTATTCAGGGCTGACTTCACCCAACCCCCCCCCCCCCGAGCTGCAGCGATTCACTGTGACAAGTTCAAAACACATGCTGGCTTCGCGCGTCCACCTTCGCCTCTGCTACAAGTTGAAAGAGCAGAAAACACATTTGGGTGAAAAGAGCCAAACTAACCATTCTGCCCCGTTTCATCTGTTTCAGCCAATTCCAACCCGCGGTGGAAGAAGAGGGCACAACTCAATTACAGATGTCATTAATACACACGTATCTGAAGTAGTTTCTTCTTTGTAGTTCAAAAAATTGCGGTAAAATGTTAAATGCTCTGCGAATTGCTGCTGCTGAAATTGATCTTTCTTTTCAACTTTTTTTTTTTCAAAATTTTGAGCAGCCCACCTCACATCCCAGACATCCCACATCAATCAAAAGTCTTTGGGAAGCACCGTAGTGTCTTTCTCCTTGTTTGTTGAAGTTTGAAGTGCCATAGTTGGCAGCCTTTTCTTTATTTCAATCAGACACACTTTGATTCAATTTTGACCTCCAAAAAAATCCAAGCAGCAATAAGGAATCTGCAGGGAGAAACTGTCCTCCCCTTAATAAACACGTCCACTAACATTACATTTTAATCAGCAATACCACAAACATACGACGTTGAGCTGCAGGTTGGTGTGGTGGAGGGAGCTGTAGCAGTAAACGACACTGACATGAACGTACTTCATCAGCCAGGGAGCTGTAGCAGTGGAGGTTTTCAGTTTGAGACGTTTTATCGACCTCTCTTTTATAATGGTGGTCTATGGGAAAATGTGCCATCTCTCCATGTGCTTTTTGGGCCACAGGGGTACAAGCTGGGACCGGGAAAATCTGACAGCAAGACTGGGTGGTGGCACTGTATCCATCTCCCTTCAAACATTCACGTGTCAACCAAGGAGGCTGTTGCTGCTGATTGAAACACAAGACTGTTGCGCTACTGTTCCTGCTGTATCACTTCCTGTGCGCTAGAGTATTTTTAGCAATCAGGACGATTGTTTAACAGACATTAGACGTTTTGAACACCAAATTATTCATCATTCATTCTTCCTGTTTCCTGCTGTCATTCAGGTTTCTTTTAACCATGATCATGATTGTCCCTTAACTTTAAACAAGTAGATGTTGCTTTAGCCATGATGACAAAGGTCCTTTAACCTTAAGTGGTCGTTATTTCAACTAACCAAGTAATTTTTGTACCTAAACCTAACCAAACCTCAGCCATAGTAACCAACCAATTCAAATTAATTGAACTGAATTGAATTTAATTATGGTGTCAGATAAGAAAACTGTTTTATTTTTTAATTTTGGAGGACGCCAACAGCTGATGTTGTTCTGCCAATAGAGGCATCAGATCAGAAAACGTTTATATATGTCATTCTGGAGGACAGACGAACAACGTACTGTGGCATCTAATTTGGAGGACCGATTGATTCTGTGGCGGCATGAAGCAAAGTTGACATTTATTTACAAAAAACTTTTAGAGATTTTCCATCAGACTACTGAACAGTTTGTGCAGGATGCTTACTGCTGATAATCAACATCTGTGCTTATGTGTAATCTGTCAGAACAGATTACCAGGCAGGGTTAGAACTGATCATCATGTTGCCTTGGTCCGGCCCAGGCCACCAGATGTCAGGCGGGTTGTAATATTAAGCAGCGTGCTTTAACAATGAATGGCAGAACACCTGCAACAAAGGCAACTACAAAGAGGTTTCCTCTGACAGCATTTCCTCTCTCCTCAGCCTCCTACATGACCCCGGCACCATCTTGGAAAAAGATCTCAGCACCGTAGCTCTGGACCAGACACCAGTCCCTTGAGAGCGCTCAAAAGCAGCTCTCGCAAAATTGAGCACTGGCAGGCAGAAATTGAGGGTGGAGTAATGGAGGAGGGCACGGCGCACCTGCCCATAAATCTTGCAGAAGTTTTCCTTTCATGAGAAGTACTTGAAGAGCTAAATAACAAACACTGGTCAGAGGGCCAGGGGATAAAGCCGAGAGAGAGAGTAGCCAGCTGGCCAAGAAAGATGATTAGGAAATCATTTACTAAGCCAACACAACGGCTGGGGCCAAACTGGACACCTCTGAGATCCAAAAGTCAATCATGCAGATATTAAATGCCTGTTTTTTCCAACTGTCTGTTTGAATGTGCATTGCTCTTGTAATGTTATACCCAATAACTTTTGCAGATGACTAACAGATACACTTAAAGCACCAATAACTTGAGAATTTCATGATGAACAACAGAAAGAACTATATCTAATACTTCAAGTACTACTGTTATTTTCGCTGCTCCTACAAATGGTGATGAAGCAAAAATACTTGAACTACTTTGGCTAATATATATTATAACAATTGAGAGGAAAAAAGATGAAAAAGCTGAAAAGGTAGAATATCCCGTTTTTTTTTTTTTCTTACTATGAAAAGCCAAAACGTCTGCTGCGAAAAAAGGCCTATAGCAAGCCATCGTAACAGTCAACGTAGAGCGGGAGAGTCTTGAATGGAGGAAGCTAGCTTATTAGCTATCTTACTGCACCATCAACTTTTATTCAACCTCCTTTGTTGGAGTATAAACTTCTCCGCAACAGAGCAATGGTTTGCAGAGAGTTATTAGACGAGAGTTTATGGTAAAAGCACACCTTTTAAATGAACCGACTAGGCTAACTGGCTTGCTAACTGTCAGTTAGAAACTAACTCTTGCTAACTTCCAGTTAGGGAGTGAAAAAAATCCATTCATCTTCAATCCATTCACTCCTAAATATCATTGGATACAAATAAACCATATGATACACAAAGATTAATAATACACAGCTTTGTTCCAATGCAAGGTCTCCGCTACTTGACAAACTCTTAAAATTAAAGGTAGTAGTACATACTGTTAAATAAATTATGCTGATATTGTTTGATATTTTCAAAACATTAATTTTTGTGTTTCAAACTAACTGCTAGTTAATCCAGTTATTTGTTTGTTTCTCTTTTATCTTTTCATTTACAGTAAAATACATCAGGATATTTTTATTTTTATTTTTAAGTTGATCAATCTCATTTTCACTTAATGCTTTACTGTCTGCGTCTGTTTTACCTTGCTACTTCTCTCATAGCAGGATAAGAATGTAATTCTAAAACATTTCTTTAATTGTTTTAAATAGAAATTTCAGTGACATGTTGTCAATCGGTGCCTTTCTTGTCGTCTTGATCTTGATTTTTTTATTGTATGTATAGCAAAATAACATGCGTTATAATGTGGCATTATTAATTTGTGGGTGTGCACTGTTTTATTTTGTGCATATGTTGTGTATATGAATTTTGTAAGATACCCCATGTTTTTATATTTTTAGGGTGCCTTTTTAACATCTGGGCAGGGATAAAAATCTTTTAGGCCAACTCTGGTACATTTACAGTTTTTTTTCTCAGCACCGTTCCTATCAATCATACGAGTAAAATAAACAATAACATGCAAGACTGCCACTAATGATTTGTTTTGATTTGATTTAACTTAACAGAGATGAATCTATAAATAGACTGTTTAATCGTTCAGTCTATTAAAAAGAATGTCAATTGACAAGCTGTCCAACAATATATGTTCACACAGCCCAAAAAAAAACAAGCAACAACCCAACATACTGTGCACATTTTATGACATGAAAAGCAGAAACAAATGTTTAATCGTGGTAATAGTAATGCTACAACCAGCAAATAATCAAAAATGGTTGCTCTATAAATGAACAAAGTTATTTATACATCAAGTAGTTTTGCATTATGACAGTGTACGCCTCATTTAATTAGCAAATGACAGCCTCTAACTTCAGTTTGTGTTGCAGTTCGTTCCAGTACTAAGATGCATAGTTCCAGAGAGCAGTCTTTCTCAGTTCAGAGTCGGTGTCAGTAACTTTTAAAGCTATTAAATTGCTCTCTATTGCTGAAAGAAAGAAAGGCGAATTCAAGGGAACTTCTTTGCATCTGTAAATGAGAGTTCCATTGTTCAGCCCAGCTATTTAAAAATCTGTCAACTTTGAATAAAATGTCATGCCAGTGATTCACCTGAGCCTTTTAAAGAAGGTTTCAAGGTGAATGGAAGCCACAACCACTACCTCTTTCACTGCCAAATGACTGCGGCCGAGCCCTTTCCTGGATCGGTGAATCTGAAGGGGGTGGCGGTTTTAACCACAGAGTTAATTAGGTTTGATTATTTGGGTACAATTTACATTCAGGAACCCTGAGCACATCCTTTATGCAGAAATATAAGAAAAGGCAGATTTGTCGGGAAGGGGAAGTCAAGATCAAAGTTCAAATTTGCAGCTTTGTTTATTGATCTGTGAGGTATTCAAATGATGGGCTGTCAGGATGGAGGGCTCTGAATGTCTCACAAGGTCATCGAAGTGTCATGGCCCATGGATAGAAAGATAGCACGCACCAAATGAAATTAAGAGCTTTAAAATCCTATGTTTAGAATAATACTGACATTTGTTTCTTTTTAGAAATTCAGTGGGCTAAATCTGAACATATGCTCAAATTTATTGTAAAAATGGTCTTAAAATAATGATTAACTTGGTGCAAACCTCATTTTTCTCCACAAATTGTTAAAGATTATTTCGCAAACGTTATTTTCTGTACCACAGGCATATTTCTTGTCCTCCCTGAAGCTGAAGTCTGCCGTTACCACACTAGAGCATCCAGTGCGGTGTAGGTGTGTAAGATGGAGTCAGTGAGATTTAAAAAAAAATTATTTCCATGTGTGATTTTAAAAATCGCTAGCTTATACAAAAGCTAGACCTAAGAAAGGTTGCAGAGGGAAAAAAAATAACACTGGCATATTTCAGGCCTAAAAACGGGTATAATTTTCGTTTATTTAGATGAGATGCACTTGATAAAAATGCAGACAAATTATGAACTGTACAATGTAGAAACAAACTGAATAAACAAAACGATACCTCCATTGATTTTAAACAAACAAATGTCCAGTAAAAACAGGTTAATCATTTCATAGCGAAAACAAAACAAAGCTTCTGATGTCAGAAAGATGCAAATGGAGTTGGACTAAACCTGTGTGTTATTTGCATGACTTGCCTTTGAAACTCCACAATGCTATCATCAGACTTACTAAGTTAGTGTATGTAAATGTGGGCTGGCACTAAATCACCCTGCACTCGACCTGTTTGGGCTCAGATGCGTGTGGTAATTCCTTACCTGCCTGCCACTTCTCTGCCGCAGCACAGAGCTGCAGAGGCCGGTTTACCGAAGCAACTGCTGGTCACTGCTGCCATCTTGTTTCCACTTTAAAGACTGCACAGGTGAACACGTTCCACAACATTTTAGCCTCTGGATTTCCCTCTAACTAGTTGTAGCAGCCATGCAGCTTTTTCAGCCTTAAAAAATATGTCTCAACGTTATCACACATTTGTTTAATATTCATTTGTTTTCAGCACTTCATTGTAGCCTATATGATGCAGACATTGGGTGATGTTTTTCCCGTGACTCCAGCAGTACTTCCAATGGAAACGTTACAGATGCCTTTAGCACTTTTCTTTCTCATAATTCTCCAAACTTCCGCGTAACCCACATGTATGAAAACACCAAAAATATTAGGCTTCGTATTAAATGTAAGACATTCCCCTGGAAGTGTCTTTTGCTGGTATGATATAGGCTCCTCCTAAACACACACAGAAATATAAAAACAGTGTGTAAAACAGTCATATTCGATTTGATCATTTGATTCGGGATAGTAAATTCTATTTATAACATTAATTCTTTATTTGACTTTGGTGTGTGTGAGATAGTTTCAGGATTCCATATGTGTCTAAAAAACATGGGTGTCTAAAAAACAAGAGGTACTCAGATCCTTTACGTAAGTAACAATAGCAATACTACAATGTCATAAATATTCCATTACAAGTACAGGTTCATAATTCTACTTAAGTATGATCAGCAATGTGTACTAAATGTATCAAAAGAAAAAGTACTCATTATATAGCACAAGCCCCCCTCAGTATCATATTATTGGATTATTATTGGTGCTTCTTTATATAAAGTTGAGTGGCTTAATCTATTAAAACACATCATATTTTATAAGCCTGTGATACGTTTTGTATGTTAAATTTCAATCTGCAAAATAACTGGTAACTACAGCTGTAAAATAACTGTAGTGGAGCAAAAACTATATTTCTCTGTTAAATGTAGTGGAGAAGATGAATAAAGCAATATACTCAAACAAAGCACAAGTACAGAACTGTGCAAAATTTTTAGGCACTTAGATTCTTATCCATCACGCAGTACAACCAGGGAGGCGTCTGATCGGACCTGAATTCATTCTGCAGCAAGATAATGAACCCAAACATACAGCCAGGAGTCATGAAGAACTATCTCCAGATGCAAGAAGAACCATGAGTCCTGCAACAGGTGGTCTGGGCCCCCGTAGAAACCTGATCTCGACATCATGGAGTCAGTCTGGGACTATGCGAAGAGACAGAAGACACAGAGGCAGACCAAATTCACAGAAGAACTGTGGCAAGTTCTCCGAGATGGGCTAAAGTACATTGAAAAACTAGGGAAAATGGTGCTGTTTTAAAGACAAATGCTGGTCACAAGAAATATTAATTTGATTAAGTTTTTTTTTTTTTCATTTACTGCACTTTGCATGAAGTTGACTGGGATACAATAACTACGCATTATTTTTGAAAGCATCTTCACTTTATTTTAGTGCCTAAAACTCACAGTACAGTACAAAACAGTACTTTCTTATATTGCACCTGTGCAATATATATGTAACTAACTTTAAATAGCTATAATGTTAAGATCAAAATCAAAAGCAACGAAATAAATAGGATTTATTTATTCATTGTTAAAGGCAGGGAGAGGGTCTAGTACCGATGGCAGATCCAAACCGCTTTCGCAGTTGCAATGGCGCTAATCACTGTATTAAACTTAAGTTATTACAGTATTACTTTCATTTCATCATAGGTGCAGCTCCGAACAGGATTTCAAAGTTTGTAGTGAACTTTTTACACGAGTGTGGCCGTCTGGTTTGCAGTTGCAGCAACTCAACCAGAAATTTGCAGCTACACGCCCAAGAGCAAAATAAGATGATTGACGTGTGAGCCAGCCAATCACTGTGGAGGTAGGGGGGGATTTCCGGTGACATTGACAAATCAGTAATGGCGACACACAAAAAAAAACTTTAGCATGTCAGCAAAACAACACGGAGGGGGAGTGAACTTATAGATAGCAGTCATATTTTGTAGGAACATTATAATATTTTTACCTAATTGTGACAAGTTTCAGTTCAGCCGAAAGGTAATTTGACTAACTGCGCTTCATATTTGATAAATACTGGCATGTAACTATTCGGCGTTTTGCTAACTGTCCAAACTTTCTGACATGTAACAGTTCGGTAGCTGGAGAGTCTGTAACCAGAGCTAGCAGGCTAGTTGCTTAGCTAGCTAACGTCAGCTAGATGTTAGCCAAGTTCCCTCGTCGATCGAGCGGAACAGATCGCGTAAAAACGTCCTTATTGTTTGTGCTATGAAACTGAGCTTCAAAATTTCATATTAAAGTTTATCTTTGTCTCTACAAATGTTGCCAAGGTCATGTCAGGAGCTTGACTTTCACCTAAACTTTCATTTTTTGTATGCTTATCCGTGATGGCCACCAGTTTTGGGGAAGCCATGATCCAATCAGAGTTAGTTGCACAGAACTGAAGCGTACAAGGATTGACATAAAACAGCGATGTAACGCTAGCCTACTTATGTTATCCAAATCACGCTATTTATTCTATATCTTAGTGGTAATTTGTCATCTGTTTTAACGCAGTAAGTTAAATACTGTTTGTTTCTGTTTTTTTCAAACGTTACCGTTGCGGGAAATGGGTTGACAGTATTGCCAGTAGTCAGGAGTGATTACGGTACCGACAGCCTTGTTCAGAGAGGGGTCATTGTGTTATGCTTAAAACAAACAAACAATATGTGTGTATATATATATCTATATATATATAGATATATATATACATACACACGTCTTTTAACGTCAGTTGAGACAAATAGGATCAAATGACTGATTTACACCTGTGCACCAGTCCTGTGCAGGAGCAGCTATGGCTCTGAGGGTTGACGGCTGTGAATGGAAAGATGTCCAGTGATGGCACAGTCTGAGCAGTCACCAGTGATAACCTCAGAAGCCAGGCATTTGTTTACATTAAGGTTTGCAGTCCGGTTACTCAATGTAGCTCTGTATGTCTGTGCAAAAGTTTTAGGCACTAAGAATTAAGTGAGAATGATTTGATAAACTAGACTGGCACTCAGTAGAGCGCAAACCAAGGTGAAAAATGCCCTGTCTTGCAATATTAAGGAAAGTGATTAAAAAAAATTCTTGTATCAGCCCTATTAACAAGATCTACACCAAAATGTACTGAGTTCTTCCCTGTCCCATGCCCCATCCCTCCGACCAAGTTTGTTGCAAATTTGTTCAGTACAAACAAACAGACATGGGTGAAAACACAGGTAATAATGCCATGAATAGTTTTTATACATCAGTTAACTTCATATAAAGTGCAGTAACTCGAAAAAAAAATCCTTTATCAGATCAGTATTCGGTGTCACCACCCTTTGCTTTTAATACAGCACCAGTTCACTTAAGTACTTTTGCGCACAGTTTTTCAAGGTACTCGGCAGGTAGGCTGTTCCCAGTAGCCCATCTCGGAGAACTTGCTACAGTTCTTCTGTGGATTTAGGCTGTCTCAGTGTCTTCTGTCTCTTCACGTAGTCCCAGACTGACTCCATGATGTTGAGACCAGGGCTCTGTGGGGCCCAGACCACCTGTTGCAGGACTCCTTGTTCTTCTTGCCTCTGGAGATAGTTCTTTATGACTCTTGTCTGTATGTTTAGGTTCATTGTCTTGCTGCAGAATGAGTTCAGGACCAGTCAGATGCCTTCCTGATTGTACTGCGTGATGGATAAGAATATAAACATATAAAGTGCCAAAACCTTTGCACAGTAATGTATATGTTATGGTTGATTTAATGTCCATGTTGCTTTTGTTACTCAGGGGTTTTGTCCATCAAAATAAGACTTGAAAGTTCGTTTGTTTTTTACAGGAAAATAAATTTCACCATGTGTCAGGTCTTAAGATGCACACTGTCTATATGAAGCACTGCCTGTGATTTAGGTGTTCTTTGAGAATTATTGCCTTTATTGACGGCGGACAGTAGAGAGGGGAAAGAAGGGGGAATGGTCTGCGACAAAAGTCAGTTAAAGTATACAGTATGGTACGTGGCTTAACCACTAGGCCAAAAGAATGCCCCCTCATTAACATAATGTTAAAATGGTAGGGTAGCATTAAAAAACAAAACAAAAACAAAAAATTGAATTCTTTATCAAATTATGCTTAATTATTATTATTTTATTTGTATTATTATTATTATTAATTTAAGTAATAAAGGGACTGTACAAGTCAGATAATAAATGAGTTGTACAAAACAGAATTATGAATATAATAATAATAATCATGTTATAAATGATGTTCTTCCTTTTTTCCCTGAAGCTGTCTGGTATCCTTCCAGCAGTTCAGTAGATGTCCACCCCCTCCGACACTTCAGGTGGTATGTCACATCCTGGCCCTTCTCCGGGGGCAGGTCTGTCCCCAGGGCCCATCTTGGGCCCAAGCCCTGGACCAGACCCCTCACCCGGCTCCGTTCACAGTATGATGGGACCCAGTCCTGGACCTGGAACACCTAATGCACCTCATGGCATGCAGGGCCAGGGGCAAAGTGATTATTCTCAGGACAGCATGTATCCTATGCACAAGGTAGAGTGTCCCTACTGCTACAGGTGTCATTTGGTATCATTGCTGCATATGTTACTCAATATGTAACAAGAAATTGGATTACAGAAATACCAAAATGAATATAAAGTTATATAGAAACAGTTTCTCTGTAACATAGTTTATATGCCTGAAACCAAGGACTAAGTTCTTTTTTTGTTTTTTCTTTTTTTGAAGATATATTTTATATTTGTAATGTTTTTTATGTTAAATTTTAATAACAAAAGTAATAGCTTACGCTATATTTGTCACTTGTCATTTGTTGACATCACAAATCACAAAGACAAAACTGAAAAATAAATATCCAAGGTATGATTTGTGGAATCTATAAGTGGAAGTATATTTCTTCACTTGTATTTTATCCTCTTTTTTGATATGTTTATCTGTCCCTTAGCTGGAGATTCTTAACAATTGTTAGCCGGTTCAGTTATCGGTTCAATTCATTGAGCCCCTTTTTAACAGTGTAATGGCCTAAAATGAATAGAAAGATACATTTTACTTGGTGCGAGAGGTAAGATGAGTCATTTGGCTTGAATATCCACAATAATGGTATTTTATATGTGGGTTGCTTGCTGGATAGACTTTTCATCACAGTCTTCAGTTTTGTAGGTGTTGATTTCAGGGTTGTGTTAGAAATTACATTTTGGGGGGGGTTGTATACAATGAATGAATTTTAATCTTGAATGTTTTTTTTCCATTTTCAGCCCATGGAGGGGATGAATGACAAGACAATGGCAGACGCGATGCATTTTAGTCATATGAAAGGTGTCGGAATGAGATCTCTGCATAGTGGGATGGGGCCTCCACAGAGTCCCATGGAGCAGCACAGCCAAGGTATCGTTTTGCTTTCTTTTTAAAACTAAAAGCAGTGGGCTTTCTAAGCAGGCTTAATGTTTTATTAAGATTGTAATAAGGATTTTTTTTTGCTCAGAAGGATCACAAACTTAATCAGTACTTAAAGGTGGTTGTTGCCAACCTTAATGTCATACTTTACTAGTCATTAACAAGAAAAGAAGCCATGATTAGATTAAAAAAATTCAAAAAAAAATGGCCAAGTTTTCTTCCAGAAAAATATGTATTTTCTGCTCTTCTTTCTTGTTAATATCTTGACTCATTTGATTTGTTGTACATCCCTTAGATGGGCTCAGACCCATAGGTTAGAAACCACTGCTTTAACGGTACCAACTTGAATTGTCAGAAGAATTAAAACCTCTTCCTGTCTTCTATAGGATACATGTCTCCTCATCCATCCCCTATGGGTGTCCATGAGCATGCTTCTAGCCCCATGTCAGGAGGTGGAGGAGGTGGGGGCCCCACACCGCCCCACATGCCTCCCTCGCAGCCAGGTCCTATGATGCCCATGGATCCCCAGGGAGGCATGCCCAGCATGTCCAACATGGCCCAGCAGGGGCGGGGACCTTCTGCTTTCAGCCCGGTCCAGCTGCAGCAGCTCAGAGCTCAGATCCTGGCCTACAAGATCCTGGGGCGTGGGCAACCCCTGCCTGAAAACCTCCAACTGGCTGTTCAGGGCAAGAGGAGCCTACCCACAATGCAACAGCAGCAACAGCAGCAGCAGCAGCAGCAGCAGCAGCAACAACAACAACAACAACAACAACAACAACAGCAGCAGCAGCAACAACAACAACAACAACAGCAGCAACAACAACAACAACAGCAGCAGCAGCAGCAGCAGCAAGCACCTAGCGCTAGTCCTTACAACAGGCCTCCAGGTAGGAGATGAAATTTAACAAAGATACAAACTGGTTAACGAGACAACATGGGTTGCTTTATTATGAGCAGGTGAATCAACGTAGACTTTGTGTTCTGATGCAACAGATCTGATCACACTTTAATGTGAGCCAGGCCCTCCTCAAAACATGGATTTAGAGTTCATATCTTAGAGTCAGAAACCACTTATATCAAGGAGATAATGCAGTTTGTATGGTTACATGTAAGTGATCGGTATTACAGTGGCTGTCTGTTGAATCCAGAAACCAGAAATGATTATAATCTCACATTTTATCAGATTTATCTCAGGTAATATTGATTTTGCTGTTGTTATTTCCCACTTTTTGTGGGGGTCTTTTGGCAAATGATCTAAAAGGTGTCTTGTATTTCCACCCTAATAACAATAAATTCTCAAGCATAAACATTTGTTTTTTTGAGGGGCTTAAAAACTGTCAAATGGGAAGTTACTGGATACCGATAGAGATTTTTGGGCATCACTTAAAAATATTTTAGTATTTTCATCTTTGATTAATCTGCTGATTAATTTTACAATTCATTTTACAATTACTTGATTAATTTTACAATTATCAAGTAATTGTCTATGAAATGTCAGAAAATATTGAAAAATGTCCATCACATTTTCGTAGAGCCAAGTATTCAGATAACTTGTTTTGACTGACCAACAATCCAAAACCTAAACCTTTATTCTTTTTACAATGATATAAAACAGAGAAAAGCAGCAAATCCTAACATTTTGAGAAACAGAAAACTGTTCTTGGAAAAAAAAAAGTTATTTTCATTCGATTGATCGCGAACAAACAAATAAGAGAGTAAAAACACTTTTGTCAAAATGCAACTATCACCTCATCACAGGCTCATTTATCTTTTTAGGGTCACGAAACATGCTTAGGAGTAATGTTGCCTTAGAGATTGAAAATACAACTGTGGTGCATGTGGAGACAGAGGAATAACAAAAAATACTCTTATGTTTTTGAAAGGTATGGCAATGGCACCTATAGGTGGACCCCAATCAAGTCCTTGCCCAACCCCAGCCATTCAAGGACACAATCAAAGCACAGGACCCAAGCCTTGGTCTGATGGTAAGTACTGTATAAGTGTACATGGAAGACCAATTGAGCTGTAGAATGAACTGTACATTTAGACTAAAGCCACAGTGAGCTGCATTAGTCTTGACTGAAAGTACACCTTTTCACTCCATACATCATAATCCAGTGTGTGAGTGAAAGTGAAAGGTTTGAGACTGAACACGCTAACCATAGTCTTGCATCAGATTCTCAAGGCAGTTTGAGGGTCTGTTCGGAGCAGCTGCATAATCTCTAACCAGTTTTTCGTGTTTAGGCAGCCAAAGAACCGGTTCTTGGCCGAGAAAACTGGTTCAAGGGCGGTACCAACATTTTGCCGCTCTAGAACCAAGAACCTCTTGCAATAAGGGCTGGGGGCAGGTCAAAATAGCAATATGTCCTGGAGGGGACTCTGATGGCAAATTGGTCCCAGGTGAGGGACCAGATTCAAAGCGATTCAGAGACATGGAGGTTTGGATTGAGAAGTGTCCTCGGACAGGGGGAGTCCCCCCTGGAGCTGGGAGGCCTGGGAGGGGAAAGGCCAGTAATATTATGTCAGGTGTCAGGTGCTTTGCAAATTTGTCTTTAAAAATGAAAAAAGTGGAATATCCGGTGGATATGCACTCTGCAAGAACATTTTCTTTATTTTGATCATGTCTTTGTCAACCTGCCTTACTGAGAATTGACCCAGTAACAGGCAAAGTCTTTGGTCTCCAGGACAGGGCGGTGAAAATCAAGCCAACGCTCAGAAGCACCTCACCCCTGCATCAAGTGGACGCCCGTCCCCTGCACCACCTCAGGCCACAGCAGTACCAGCCGGGCCCATGCCCGGCACTTCAGTGACCCCTCAGCCTCCCGGGCAGCAGGTGTCCCCCATGCTTCAGATGCAGCAGAAGCAGAACCGTGTCACTCCAATCCAGAAGCCCCAGGGCCTGGACCCAGTGGGGATCCTGCAGGAGAGAGAGTACAGGTAATTATCATCCGTTTATGTTGCTCTCACCCTTCTGCATGGAAAAACTTAATGCACATACAGTTCATAAACATTTCTTGTCTCCACTACCTTCATGTCATGAAATGACATTTACAAATTTGAGATCCATCATTTAGTTTCGTTTTTCCGTTTCTAAATCAGCCACATCATCAGGCCTAATTTTAACACAATATAGGCTGTTATGCTGTCAGATATCACCGATGGGTGACTTCAAACATCAAATGTTTTTTGTCTTTAATTTTGTTCAAAATCAGAGTATTCATTTCAAAGGATGTCACACGAGCTCAGTTTTGATGACAAACAGAAAATACTCCCTTTCTGCCAATTAAAAACTGTCAAGAGGAATAAATGTCGGTCTCCACCTTTTTATTGAGATCATTAGAGAGCAACAATTTAAAGTTTTCTATTTTCACTCCCCCATGTTGAAAAAAGACGGCAGCAACCTTTGGATACTAAATGTACTACAAAAAAACATGAAACACAACTTTTCTACAAGTTATAGACTGAGTTTGAAGGTCAGCTCTCTGTACAGACTTTACGCTTTCCTGAACTAGTCCTGAGTAAAACAGCTCAATGGGTACCTACACCATAGATGTCAGGACACCGAAATATAGGAGCAGGTCAAAGTTGTGTTTTGAGAGTTGTATGAAGATCCTGTATGAAGATCAGCCCTGAAAAAGTTTGACTCACACTCACAGTTCACCGTAAACTGTGACTCCTCACGTTGTTTGGCCATAGTAGGTGAAACCAGGCACAGTGGATAACTAAAGTGAAAAGGAGTCCTTGTGAAGTGGTTATTGTATCTTTCCATCATGCACTGCCAGGGAAAATGGTACTTTTCTGAAAATACATTAAACTCTTTAAAGTTACTGAGTACAGCTGGGTGACAGTAAAAAAGATTACAGCATTATTCAGCAGATTTATTTTTCCAATGTAGAATAAGCTATTCTGATCGTGATAATGATACTGGGAACTCCCATAATGCCACTCATTCTGATTTGATTTTTTTTTAAGGCCACTGCTCTAATATGTGCCAACAATTATCAATTATTGTTAATATTAGCCAACAGTCAGCCAGTTAATAAGTTAGTCAATCAACACAGGACTGGGTTTGTAAAAGTTTACAGGCTGCCATGTTGTTATCCTGCATTACTCTGTTTACAATGATACAGCTATATTGATAATAAGAATTAGTTGCAGCCCTAATAATGAAAATTAACTTGACCTAATGTCCTCATGATGTTCTTCAGATTGCAGGCTCGGATTGCACATCGAATCCAGGAACTAGAGAGTCTGCCAGGCTCCCTGCCTCCTGACCTGAGGACTAAAGCCACAGTGGAACTCAAGGCACTGCGCCTGCTCAACTTCCAGCGGCAGGTACGCAACAGCTGCCACGTTTTCCTGTTTAATGTGACTGCAAGAACGTAAAGCCATACCTAGAATGACTCGAAGTTGAGCGGAAGGGGTTCATTGTATTTATCGTTGATGGTGTGTTAGCGTTCTTGCAAGTGCAATATGAGTACTGAGAATGAGTATTTTTACCATTGACTCGTACTCACTGAATCCACACAGTAGATGTCATTTTTCTGCCTGGAGATTATTCTCAATGGAATATTTAGGACAGGTTGAGCCAGAAATTCTTTTTTTTGTGGCAGTTGTCTGAGTCAGTCTTGTCTATTTTAACTGTCAATTATACATATTAATAAATAAATTCATGCAGATAGAATAAAATAGTGATTTAATTTCAGTTGGATTGTATTTTGTTTTTGGATTACTGGCCTCCCCAGACTTAATAATATTACCATATAGTAATATTTACTTATGAAATTCATCAGCATCCTGTCGATAACATAATACAAAGTTTTAAAAAATAACGTTCAAGTCATTTTTTTAATGAGAAGTTTCAGGCCGTGTGAAGGTTTCATGATACTTCGTAAGTTGCAGATTTGCAGTGTTATTTGTCAGCCATATTTACTGTTCACATGAACAGTTTCAGCAGTATCTGTATACCCAGACATTGAATTCGATGTGTGAACTGTAAATACCTTCAGCTGAGGCAGGACGTGGTGGCGTGTATGAGGCGAGACACAACCCTGGAGACGGCCCTAAACTCGAAGGCTTACAGACGCAGCAAGAGGCAGACGCTGAGGGAGGCACGCATGACTGAGAAGCTGGAGAAGCAGCAGAAGCTCGAGCAGGAAAAGAAGCGCAGACAGAAACATCAGGTGATCCACACTAGGTTGTTTGTACTAAATTTCAGAGAAGAGCGGTGTCAAGGCTGGTTTGAACCACCACAGCAGCAACACATGTTCTTTTGGTTGTTGCATAAATTTGCCATGAATGCCCTGAAGACAAGTGCTTTCATGAGAACTGAGATTTTGATAAAAAATACAGTTGTGAATCCCAGTTACTTTGAGCTGATGTTTAAAGAAAACTTCAAATGTTTTCTGTAAGCTGCAACTGAAAAAGTTGAGATGAAGACAACGTTAAACCAGAGATCAGCGGCCTGTTTCTTTACAGGGGACATCAAAACTCAAAACAAAATTCAAAAATTTCCGAAAGGTGAAAACAAGGCAGCAGCATCAAACAGTCCCTGCATGTCGACATGAATTGATCTAAAGTACAGGACAAACTGACAAAGAAAGTGGAGTCTGGTAATACAGCTCTTAATGATATTTCTCGTGTGCTATGTATTCAAAATAGTATTAATACTTCAACAATTTTTACGATTTGTTTTTCAGGAATATCTCAACAGTATCCTTCAGCATGCTAAGGACTTCAAAGAGTATCACCGCTCAGTGTCCGGTAAAATGCAGAAACTCACCAGAGCTATTGCCAACTGGCACACCAACACAGAGCGGGAGCAGAAGAAGGAGACTGAGAGAATCGAGAAGGAGAGGATGAGGAGACTTATGGTAAGAGCCTGAGAGTCACAATAAATTGTATCACCTCTTTTAGAAATAAATCTACGACAGTCCTAGAAGCTTTATGCTTGAGCTTTTTCACGGCTGTCTCTCGCCTTATTAAAATAGACTTCACACAAAACAAAATCAGAAATCAGTATCAACTATTGGTGTATTTTCGATTTTTGTTTTAAATGAATATACAACTGCTGTAGTTCAGAATACACTTTGTATTTTGTCCTCAGCTTAGTTGACTGTAAACAGGTGTACTTATGACACGTGTGTCACGGCACAGGTTGTGCTGGTAAAATTATTTGTTGTTCGGTCCGAGGGATTTTATAACTTTGCCTAATATGCTGTTGGTCCTTTGCGGTATCTGGTAGCAAGATGTTAGCATGTGATGTTAGTAGATCCTTTTAAGTCCTATAAGTTGTGAGGTGGATGGTTCAGACTAGCTCCACGCGCATTTCCCAACACGCTGTTGGCAGTTCATGTTTTTTTCCTCCTCAGAGCACTGCCGTAATAACCGTGTGGCCTTTGACGTAGTCGCTCAGATCTTTACACCTGGCCATTTTTCGGAAATCCAACACATGGACTACATAAACCGATTGTTTACTTACCACCGAATGTGTCCCACACCTTGACATGTGCCGTTGTTATGATTAATGTTCTTCCCTTCATCTGTGAGTTGTGATAATCTTTTGTCTCATCGTGTATATTCTATGAAGTTTGTAGAATTTTGATGTTACAATTTGAGTGAATGTGGCTGCTCGTGTGTTTTTTTACCCGATAAAGGAATTGAAATGTGGCAAATACAATGAGTACAAGTGACAGACAGTGTGTTGAACTTTCACAATCAGAGTTTATGATCCGCGGCACTTGTTTGTAAGACATCTAGAGCTTCATAGTAAGTGTGACTAGTCAGTCATGAGATTGACTAGAAAACAGTATTTAATATGGATAGGTATTGATAACTGATAACCATTAAATAAGGTTAGTATTTACACCGACACTGATGTGGTATATTGTATTGATGCATTATTACACCAGAGCTGCTCTAGTCATATAAAGCGCAAACCGACTAGACATTATTAAGCTGTACGTAATATTTTGGTGATTGATATCCTTAAAAAGCTCTGGTCCTCTTCCTCCATCAATCTCCTGTCATCATCCCCCTCTCAGGCAGAAGATGAGGAAGGCTACCGAAAACTAATTGACCAAAAGAAAGACAAGCGACTGGCCTACTTGCTGCAGCAGACGGATGAATACGTGGCCAACCTCACCACCCTGGTGTATGAACACAAAGCTGCCCAAGCTGCCAAGGAGAAGAAGAGGAGGAAGAAGAGAAAGAAGGTAGGAAGAGAAATGTTAAAGTGGTAATTTTTTGTTTTTCCTATTGAAAAAAAAAAAACCATGACAAGAGATAAATCGTTAATGCATTAATAAGTCTCTCAGTACCTTCTGGGTCCTTTACCATGTCAATGGCAGTCCACCCTAAACCCATTCTTTCCTACAGAAGATGTAAATCTTTAAAAATTGGTCACAAATACAGTTTTTTTTTTTCATTACACCTCGTCTAAAGCAGTAAAAAATGTCAAAATACAGCCAAACCCATTATCAGATAGGTTGGTATTCGTGGTGTTTCTGTGTTGCCGGGTTCATATCTTGACATACAGTCTATCTAGCCCTCCGTAGGAGCATGGACCACGGTTTAACTATGACATGAATTATTCTTTGAAATCTCCCTAATCTCTTCCGTCATATGGCCTCCTTGTGATTTAAAGCATTAAAGGGTATCTCACTGACGTGGTGGGCTGAAAGTTCACACTACCCCACATGGTTTCACACCTTCTGTCAGACAGGCAGAACTAATCAGTGAACTCATCTGGTGTCGTCTTTGACTGGAACGAACACCTGCAGACTCTCAGTCATTCATTACACTTGATGTGACGTCCCTGACACTCATGTTAGCCATTTGAAAATCCTTTTTCTGTAACCACATACTGTGCTACCTCAGTTGACCACGTGTAAAGATGTTTCTGGGAATAGCTTACATGACTGGTAGTAATGCTGTTGGAGAGCTCCTTTGTAACCACTGTGAAAAGGAGGAATGGACCGGAACTATGCCATTAAAAGCAACCATACCCATATTAGAGCCGCTCCTTTGAGAAATGACCTAATGCTGCCGTGACTTACACTTTAACATAACCTGTTCTGATATAGAATGACAACACTTACAATGTGTCAACAATGGGTTTATGTGTTTGATGTCTAGAAGGTTGATGGAGATGGCGAAGGCACCAGCGCAATTGGACCTGATGGAGAGGTAAGCTGCAGTGCTTTTCTGTATGCTATTAAATTTTCCTTTCTGTTGGTAGTTTTTTCCCATCCTGGTCATTTAACTGTGTATACTTGTTATCTAGCTGTCTGAGATGTCTCTTTAAAGCAGCTTTAACCAACATTCCGATAATAACAGTGTATCAAATTACAAGATGCAAAAACTGTGCAGCAGACGGACACAGTTATAGACTAGCTGGTGAACATAGTGAAGCATTTAAGCATTTTCCCTCATGAGTTGGTCGAGACCAAAAACAGATTCAGCTAAAAAAGCTAAAAAAAAAAAAACTGCTAAAGGAGAGTTAGTATTGGTCTTAAATTTGCCAGAAGGCACAAGAATGACTCCAAATGAATAATAGTGTTGCTCCGTAACTGCTGGTTTGCCAATAAATCCACTGCATCAACTTAGATAATGATATGTCATTGCTGTGTTCACAGCTTGTTTCCACCACCCCCAAATCAGTTATTGCAGGTTTAAAGGGTATTTCAAGTTTCTAAATCCACAGCTGGATCTCAGGCTGTAATTTTGTCCCTTGTCCTCTGAGGATATTTATGTTTCAAGCAAAATGTGTTATACTGATATTTGTTGCTCTCTTGCTTTCACCCATACTTGCATTTTGGCTGCTGTGAAACCAAACCTGCACTCTTCATCATCCTAATAATGTACTCTGGCAAAAATGAAAAAAATAAACTGAACATGAGATCAGAAAAACAGTAAATCCCTTTCAGATGCAAACCGGTCCCTGGATAGTAGGGCTGAAGCAAATTGAATGTCTTGTAAATAATGCTAAAAAACCAAATGGAAATTTTTGTTCTCATTCACAACTTCCCAAAGCTTTTGAATGCATTCTCCTCCTCTCTTCTCCTGTCAAATAGAGATATGCCTCGAAGGCCATTTTTGGAAGAAACAATATCGCAGTGGTTTTCCATCTTTAAAAGGGGTTTTGGAAGTCCCAATTGTTAGATTCTGAGGAAGGGGGTGATAAATGGTTTGGAACTTGGAGTTATTATCCCTCCTTTATTTTCCAGTACCATTTATAAAGATGAATTAGTAAAGCAAGGACAAAACTCATATTCAGGTCCATCAGAATTGCCTAGACAATATGTTTTCTATTTCATAGTATTTGTTTCTCTGTCCTACCATAGGGACACGCTCCCTTGTGTATTCACAGAAGATGCGTAACCCTCAGAGAACTGGGGCTATGCGAGTAATCGAAAGTTTTATCTCATATTAATGTGATTTACGGGTCAAGTGATTATCCACTCCCCAATCGGTAATTAATTTTGTTTATATCAGTATTCCTTTATATTAGTGCAGCCAAGATAACAGGAAAAAATCTGTAATCACTGATTAAATGAAGATATTGTATTTCAGTTTTATTAATGCACACGTTTCTCTTTGTGGTTTGTTTGTCCGGCAGCCCATGGACGAGAGCAGCCAAATGAGTGAGCTGCCAGTCAAAGTGATTCAGACAGAGACTGGGAAAGTTTTGCAGGGAACCGATGCTCCCAAATCCAGCCAGCTGGAGGCTTGGCTCGAGATGAACCCTGGGTGAGGAGGCACATTACTGCACTATTCTGTTGTCAACCTCTGATATCTCTTTTAAATTAAAGTGATGTTGCTGTTTCGTCTTTTTGGAAAGTATTTATAAGTGACTTTTCTGAGTTTCGGGTGACAGTCTTTTTCTGTTTAGCGAGGATGGCTATCACTGCTTTTCCTACCTAGTTGTGTGTTTTTTAATAACAACCCAATGTCTCTAATGCTTGAAACAAAATGCTCAGTCCCTTCCTCAAATTGTGGATGTAAGGCCCTAACAGGCAGCCCCTTTTTTGTACATGAGCCAACACTGACAGACCTGAAATAAAATGGTCACTGTTGTGGTCACAGTCCTGAGACCAGGATCACTTCTGAAAGATACTTTTTTTGAGAATTACAGGCCTTTTCCTTTATAGGAACTTAAATACCCATAACCTGGAACTTTCCATAACCTGAATCTGTAAGCACCTGCAAGGTCCTGGTTTTAGGCTCTGCCATGATTTCTCTCTGTGTTCCCCACACCAGTATGTTTCAGCTATATGTAATTGAAAAGGCAACACTATATGGCGACAGCGGGACCAACAGTGGCATTTTTATGTGGTATTTTGTAAGCGAGTGTACAGAGTGGAGTTCAGTTGTGGGACAAAAAACATTGAAAATAGGGGCGCTAAAATAAATATTCTTGACTTTTAAATGTCAGTATCATTACATTAATGGAAGAACGCCACCTGCAGTAGGAGAATGACAGAGTGGAGCAAAAACAGAGTACATGATTACTGGTGCCACACCAGCTCCCACAGAGCACAGTTGACCAGCTCTCCAGAGTTCGGTGCATCCCTCAGGACTGGTCTACTACCCTGACTTATGCACCAGAAGCTGCAGGTCCTGCTCTCTCTCTCTCTCTGCTCCGTACCGTCAGAAAAACATCCCACTTCCTAAATTCATCCAAAATTAGAAGAAAAGGAAGTGACGTTTGAAGAGAGCATGGGGGAGTTATTCATTTCTGATAATCATTTCTTTTCATTTTCTTCAAGAGAAAATATAGTAATGCAGGTTTTCAGTTGCACTGCCCTGCTACTAATTTGGAAAAAAAGCTCCTGCAAATGTTACATGATTTTGAAAGAGTGTTTTTCAAAAAACACTACCTGAACGTTTGAGTTACTGGGAAATGTAATTAAACTTTTAACATACTCCCCAACACAGTTTACAGTTCACATGGACAAATGCGTAACATTGCAGTAAAACACGCATCAGATATTCTGAATCAGACTGTCTCCTGCATATTGAGACACACATCCTTGGAGTGCAAATCTTAACTCACGTCCTGCGCTATTAATTGTTGTGTTTGTAGCGTTGCAAACCACCTGTTGCATTTCTTCCACCCTAAGGTACCTGGACCTCGGTTAGTAGCACCTCCTGAGCAGTGCCAAAAGTTATGTTTGCCACCAAAGCAGAACCTGTGACAGTGGCTACACTTAAAGTTAATGCGTGATTCATGCTTTTAAATGTATTTTGTATTTCCCTTTTTTTCCCCTCTTCCTGGTGATTCCACCTTTGAAAACCAGGTATGAAGTCGCCCCGCGATCCGACAGCGAGGAGAGTGGCTCCGAGTTTGAGGAGGAGGTCAGTGACTTTCTCATTAATGAACTCCAACAGTGGAGGATTTGAGATGAGCCTCCCTCATCTGCAGTTCTTCAAATCATGCAAATGTGATTAAATGGGATTTAGAGTATGTCTCAGTCTAACAGTCAGACCCTCTCTACACATGCAGTACACACACACATCAAAATCCACCAGGGGGCTGTAGCTGTGTGCACTTGAATAATGCTACTGCTGATGATTTGGTTTTTTCTCCATCAGAGCTTCTTCTGTGATCGTCTTTGTACTATTATCATTATTTTATGTATAATCCCAGTTATGTATTGTCAACTTTGCCTTATAAGGACGAAGAGGAGGGGGCCAAGGCAGAAACAGAGGAGAAGATAATTGATCCCAATGGAAATGAAGTGTCTGTGAAGGCTGCCAAGCACATCATCGAGTACTGTATTCCTTCCCACTATCCCTCTATCTCAGATTTACTCGGCAGGAATTGTGTCAGTTAGAAACGAAGATAAAAGAATTAATTAAATGTCCAGTTCTTGGTATGCTGGAATTTTAGTGTTGTTTGATGGAGTACTTTTTACCAGGCTGTATTGTTTTTAAAAGATATCAAACATTAAACATTAAATTTGGTTCTACGAAGAGGAGTCTCACTGTGGGGGTAAATGAGTCAAAATTCCAGGCACTCAGATGAAAGAAAAAGGTGCAACAAAATAAATAAGTAAAGCTCTGGTAGTCTTGGTAGACTTGTAGTCTTTTCCAGAGGGACCCTTAGTGAGGCGCTCAGGCTGTCCTCAGGCTGTGCTCCTGCTGCCAGACCCAGCTAAGGCTTGAAAACTGATCAAATCGATGTGTTAGGGGGGTTTCAAATGTGTTTTCTGTCTTTTTTAATTTTTTTTTTCTTTTTACACCAAACACACATTCAGCTCGGCCAAGCAGGATGTGGATGATGAGTACAGTGTTCCTACTGGACAAACCAGCTCCCAGTCCTACTATGGCGTTGCCCATGCTGTGATTGAAAGGGTGGAGAAGCAATCGTCACTGCTGATCAACGGCATGCTCAAACAGTACCAGGTACACACATGCACACACACACAGTATACCTGCAGTCCCTCTTATTTTGTAGACTTGCAGCAGCGTTTGGGTGCTTTTGCTGCTCACCTTTGAATTGTGGTTGATTTTAGATTGTTTATTATTTTTTATCCACGTTGCTTTAAATTGGTTTCCAACTGATTGTTTATCACCTATCTAATGGATATCCTGTTTAATACAATAAGCGACCACCTTCACATTTTCATTTTCACTCATTATTTCATATTGGTCTTTAAAATGAAACGACAGTAAATTAACAGCCAGAACAGAGGTGATTGTAATGGAAAAACTGAAATGAATGCAAATTAGTCCACTTTGCGCTCATGAAGTACTTGGAGAGAAAACACCTAGAACAACTGGTATGGTCCTATAGAACCTTCTGCTGTTTTCCAGTATTATGCCGTGCGACATTGTGCCACAGTGTCAAACTGTAATATTGTGATATACTGCTCTACGTCTACACCAAACCAGGCTCTGTGTCAGCTACAGCTATCTTTTAATACAGTACAACATATCTTTTGTGATTTACAACTTGTTCTGAAAGCTGACAAAACAAAACTCATGATGTTTTCAAACGCAAAATCAAAGCCACTGAACCTTCCATCAACCTTCTGAGAATGAGCCTGTATCTCAATACAAATATACAGGTATTGTAATTCATGACTTTTCTCTTTTTCACGCCTCACGTTCAGCATGGGTGAAAAACCTGAAGTTGAAATTGGGTTTTCATTTTAGAATCCGGTCTTCCCTTTCCTTTGCCACCACCTTTATGTCTATGCAGGACTATATACGTGCTTGCATCTTCGCAGTGCTTACACGAACAGGTTACTGTCTACTATGGAGCACTGAGGTTTTTTCTACATCTATAGCCCTTACTCACCATTGCTCATTGTATGCTTGAGTTGGATGGTCTGCCTTGTCCGCCTGTAGATTTAACCATTGGCATATTCTTCTTTATAAGGCTGTTGTATAAGAGATTTTTGATGTCAGTTGGACTTTTCGTGGTTCAGTAACACTAGACAAGTGTCTGATTTGTTTCAGTTAATGTTGAGTAAAAATTTTTATTTGCCCTGTCTTTTTCAAACTTTTGTAATGATCATGTGCGCTCTTTGTTGATGGGTCATTGTACTAAAATAAGTCAGGCTGCTTAGTAATTAATTGACAGTCTCTTATTAATTTTGTTTCAAGAAACAGCAGATTACAAGAACCTAGCGCTAAAACAATTAGTCGATTCATTGATTAGGCAGCAGTTTGGATAATCACTTATTAGTGTTAACAATTTTTTAAGCAAAAAATTCAATGGCTTCATCTTCTCAAATGTGAATACTTGCTGGCGTTCATGTGGGGGATTCATACGGAAAACAGCCCTGCATTAAAACAGTGAAGTGGGTTGTGGCGGTGGGGGTGTGTTGTTTGAAGTCCCGCTAGACAATGAAAAACAATCCAGGAAGTTGGAGCAACAGATTAATGGGTTTAAAGGCGTATAAGACACCAAAACACTTCACAGCGGTTCACAGTATAACACTCACAGACAGGATTGTACAACTCTGGAAAGTTAAGAGCAGAAACTATTTAATCTTTCAGCACAAGGATCGCAAGGTTAGTGGTAGAAATACAGGTTCACGTTAGAAAATAATCCACCAGGAATGTGCGCTTGCATGTATTTGCTGGATGATGTCGTATTATGTTGCAGCAATAGTTCAGCCAGGTTAATCTTTTTTTTGCTTGACGACCAGGTATTGTTTTGCCGCAGCCACCTTGCACTGGCAGCCCTGCCGGCCTCATTCGGTTGAATGAGAGGGCGGCGTGTTTTCACGCAGCGCCGAAATTGGTCTGGATGTGGCCTTAGTCTTCTGTGATAGTGAATTGTTGAATTGTTCTTTGGACAAAACAAAAGATTTTAGAGGTGAAACATTTAATTAGTTAATCAGGAAAACAATAGGCAGATAGTTGATATTAGTTAGTTGATATTGAAAATAATAGTTAGTTGCAGCTCTACGAACACCCCTACGTTTATGTTCTTCAGTAGTAGTAAAAAATATTGCAAAGCAAGATGATGACTTTAGTCGCCTGTCTTTTGTGATGATGTGTATATGATGTGTGTATCTATTTATGTAGTGTTTTTGCCGCTCCTCTGGACATTCACTGACTCTTATTGAGCTGTGGAAACAGGAATCGGGATCCCCTCTGTCCCTGTCGGTTTGCCTCATGCAGGGTTCCTGAATATTTCTGTGCAGTGTGAAAGCACTATTAGTGGTCATGTGGCTTTGGTTATGGATCGAGAGACCAAACATATCTGTTTAGCTGCAGGGCAACTAAATGCTCAATAATTTTAGTCAAGCTTAAAGACAATCTGTCTGCTCATAACGACAAAACCACGTTTCCAGTGTGACACTATAATCCCATCTCTTAGTGGGGATAAGTGGGGATAGCAGTGAAAAATAGTATAGTACCAGAGATATGGAACTGGCAAATTGGGTGCTGTTCGTGTTTTCTTTCTTCCAATCAGGTTGCAGTCCTAGCACTCCTCTGATTAATGGTGTGCCAGATTTTAAATGAAATATGGTGGTAGCTCCTGGGAGAGATTTCAATTTCAATTGGATCAGCTGCGTGCAGTAACCACAGCAATATGTGTATCAAACCTGAATTTTTAGCAAGAATTTACGGAAGCTGTGAAGTACTCATATGGGACAATTTTAAGTTTATTTTAAGTTTTATTGATTTTACCCACAGCCAGTCGTTTCCTCTGAAGTTAGCTCTGCTGTCAGGTGTTAAGTTAACTATGCCCTTAACTAATTGGTCCCTTTTTTCTGCTGCCAGTGCCCCCCTGCCCTTTCCTGTTTCTCCATTCTGTCTTTTAGTGATTGTTTTTGCCAGAGGCGCGTTGCTCAGTTGGTAACACATCTGATATTTTGCTACGGTGCTTGAATCAGTCGGGATATAAAATGCCACAGTGGCAGTAAGATCAAAGTATATTTGCAGAACTTGCTTTGAAATGCATCAAGTTAACTTATTTAGATGTATTTAATGGTTTGTACCATCACATGCAGAGATGCAGAAGAAATGCTTATTTTCTAGCATTTTTTTCTTTTAGACTGATGCAGCTAAAAGTGACAGGAGAGATTTAATAAGAAAGAGCAGGGCATGACAACCACCATGTTTTTTTGTGGTTATAAATTATTCATGGTACCTGTCTGAGCTGATTGTCATACTTGTGCTTTAAAACAGTGTAAACTTTTGCCACTTAAAACATTTTGTCTCTTTGACATGCAGCATGTAATTTTCCTTGATATGGCACATCACTGTTCAAAGTGTTGTCTTTTATGATTGGTGGTTAAGGAATGATACATAAAAGGTTTGGAAAGACATGAATTGAGGAATGAGGTTTTCTCTGCAAGCATATTTTCAGGCTCTATTTCTGTGCGTTATCTAGATCCAGGGGCTGGAGTGGATGGTGTCCCTGTACAACAACAATCTAAACGGCATCCTGGCTGATGAGATGGGCCTCGGCAAAACCATCCAAACCATCGCCCTTATCACCTACCTGATGGAGCACAAGAGGCTCAACGGTCCCTATCTCATCATTGTTCCTCTCTCGTCAGTACTCCTCAGCTGAATTCCACCATGGCTGTTATTGCTCAGTGTCATGACACCCTGAAATGTTTTCAGCAAGGGACCGACGAGCACAGTTTTTGAAATTACTCTAACAATTAAATTTAGATTGAAATAAACCAACCGGATCAGCCCAAATTGCAAGATAGAGCTATAATAGAACAGGGGAGTCAGGAGTCCCATCCCTGACTGAGACACCGATGCACCTGTTAGCTCAAATGAAATTCAAGTGTCAGGTGTGCACACTCATCTGCCTACAGGGAATGATGAGTCAAAGTTAACAGCAAACACAGACTGTCTCTAAAGCAGCAGTGAGTTACTACTTTGGTCAGACAATAGTGCATTCACCAGTGCTTTATTTTAATATCCAAAACCTCGAAAATTTTCATATAACATAATGTAAATCCCACATTTATGTTTGTGTATTCAAAATGTGAAAATGTCAGACGTTTTTTTCACTGTTGGCGTTTTTCAGCTTTCGACACAACCTTTTGACCTTCATGGCAGCAAAACATATTACATGAGCCGTCAAAAACTCCCGCAGAATAAACAGTGCTTCCTAAACACGTAAGGCCGAGTAAATCTAAAAGACTTGAGAATAGCAACAGTAACACTACAAACACCCCTTAAAGCAACACTCTCTATTGTTGTTCTCTCTGTATTATTGTTACACCAATACTCTCCTCTTTCAAAAATAATATCTGATATTGTGGATATGTAATTGTCTAGTCCTTGAATGTAATATGATCTACACATCAAATGTAATTTTCAGAAAAAAATATCGACTTGTATTTGGACCAGAACGGAAATTACCACTGGTTGCCATAAGGAGCGTGCAGGACTTGAGCAAAAACCTTCCAAGCTGAAAAAATCGCATAAATTTAAGCATGCAATAAAATGTTCCAACTCATAAATTTTATTTTCAAGTGTCAATTTAAAAAAAAAAAAATTGAAAATCGTCCTTTTTTGCAAATATTCTCCATCTTCTGTTGTTAATTTTGAGATGAATATATGGGAATCTCTTCAATCATTCATTCAGCTTCACAGAGCGTGTGTTTTTCCTCGCATTTTTCACGCCATTGATCCCTTCAGGTTCTTCAAACACCTTCAAGCACAAACCACTCCAACTCCTAACTCCCCAAAAAACAGTATAAGTAGGTTAATGCTCCTGGGTTCTTTTCAGCTTCTATAAACATGGCAGGTGAAAACACCCTTAGTACTCACATATTTACCTTTTTCAGATTTAGAGTGAAGGGAAAACTGTGTTGTAATTCCAAAGTTCACATTTCACCTAATTAGTATTTCTTTTTAGTGATAATTTACAACTGCAGGTGTTAAAGGATTAGAAGGAAGGATGGGTTTGTTTTCTGCAATACCCATTTTTTCATCATAACTGAGTTGTGAAACTGCGTTTTGTAGTCAAACAGCAAAGCACAGGCTTAAATTTGACCTCAGGGTAACTGTGTGCTTCTTAATGTGGAGCAAAGCATTAAACTCTTCCTCTTTCACTTGCAGTTGTGTGTTAGGAAAATAAAGTTAGTAGGCAGAGACATTGATCTGCCCAAGGGGCCCAGTTTTGAACAACATTGTTCTAAATTGAGACCACTTTCTAACATGTGACCTTCTCCACGTTTGATGATTGTCATTGATTTCTTTTTTTAAGGACTTTGTCTAACTGGGTCTATGAACTTGACAAGTGGGCACCCTCTGTTGTCAAAATTGCTTACAAGGTAAGAAAGAAAAGTCATTTTCCTCTTTTTTTTTTCTCCATCCAAGACATTCTGATTCCTTTGGCGGACCTACGACAGAAAGTTGTCTTTTCTCTGTGTCTCCCCCATTAAAGGGCACCCCTGCTTTGCGCCGTGGACTCGTGCCTCAGCTCCGCAATGGAAAATTCAATGTCTTGCTGACCACCTATGAATACATCATCAAGGACAAGCACATACTGGCAAAGGTGAAAGAGATCAAAGCTCTGTCCTCTCTGTATAATACACTTTCCCACTTGCGCTCTGTTGCCAATTCATACACTTCACATACACATAGTGTCTCACACATTTTACAGATACATACTCTTTAATTCACCTAAAATTTTACAGTTTTCACCACAACTTTACTAATCAGTGGTTAAATGACACCGCGCAAGTGCCAGAAAGACTTTTCATGACTGACCATCTGTATCTTAACTGCTCTGCACTTACTGCAGAATTCAAGGAGATATTAATGGCAGCTTCTAGGTAAAATAAGATCTAAAAAGGTCAGTTGTAGCAGCCACTTATAACTCCTCAGATCAAGAGAGACACTATTTGGGTCAGTTTGCGTCTAGAAGGTGTTTCATCGTGGGTCTTTGTCTTGCGTCTGTGCGTTCACACGTATGGATACAAAGTAGTTTGTAGTATCTGGCCTCTCATGAATCTGTAGTTCTTGAGGTCTTTTGTGTTGAGAACATTCTTTACATAATCTGCTCTGACTGGACAGTTGTTTTCTGATGTATTCGCCGCCGCCAGACAGAATAATGTCGGTGTTTTGTTTCCACACGCCGCTCTTTTGAATGTCCTGGTAATTTGTTATATGTCATAGAGAATTGGGAAGCTAGAGACTGCAACAATCAGCTTTTCTGCCATTTTGTTTAAAGTTAAAATGGTTTGAAGTTCCTTCGTGTAGTTGAGTGCAGCAGTAAACAACACTTTGTGCGTCAGTTTGAGCTGGAATCAATCACATTTGGCTCTCACCTGGCTGTCGCTCGCACTACATCCGAGAATATTTGCATAAAGTTGAGTTTTCTCAACTTTCCCCTGTAGTGTAGCTGACAACTTTTTAAGTTTGGGGGGTGCAGGGCTGCAATGGGAAATCCAGTGTCTTACTGACGACCTATGAATACATCATCAAGGACGAGCACATACTGACAAAGGTGAAAGAGATCAAAGAATGAATGGTTGAATAGCAGCTTTTTCACAGCTCTCTGAATCTCTGTCTGAATAGTCCATTAGTTTTACGTACAGTGAGCAGAGAAGCTGGGAGGACATAAAGTACCATACAGCAGCATGTGACATTATAATCTGACAAGTTTAGTCATTTAAGAGTAACTTGACTCCAGTTCTGAAATTAAAAACACGTGAAGTAATCTCTTTTCTTTGTTCCAGTTAAAACCATGGCAGCAGCAGTACCCTGCATGAGCTGTAATTGATTTAGGGAATTTTCAGGGAGACCTGAGAACAATCCACTACAGAAGTCGACCATGCTTGTAATAAATTAACACACAAGCTTCTGAGTATCTCAAGGACAAAGAGCCTCGCTTTTGTTCTCTTTCGCTTAGAAGATGTCTACACCAGTGGCATAGTTAATTTTGTGATTTGCAAATAAATATGCAGTGGCTGCAACTCGATTGTACGGTTTGCAGTCAGAATCAAGAGATTCAGTTGCCGTTTAACAAAATGTGAAGAGGTCTGAAACCTCCTCAGTACAATTTCTAATAAAGACGTTGGGCTTGGGTTAGACTCAGCAAATGTGTGGGTTGATTAAATTATATTTCAGTATGTGTCATTAAGTCATGTTTTGGAGGCTGTAAGCTGTGGTCTCGAATGCATGATGTGTATAATTGTGTACACAGTCAGGGCTGCAGGAATTTTTATTCCTTTTCACTATTTACTAAGTAGAGGTACATGTTAATTTGGTACTAGTTAGAAAAAAATGGGTTCACAAACACTTGTTGTAAGAGTAATAATAATAGAGGAAATAAGAAACTTCTCATTTGTCTGCAGTAAAATCTGCATTTTCTTCTCTGCAGCCACTCCTGACCTCCTTTGTAATCATATCCATGTCAAAGGCAAATTTGGTCATGGCATTTTTGTGTTCTCACTATCCAAAAGTGTAGAAATAGGGGTCCAACCAGTCTTCTTCCACATACAGATTCGTTGGAAGTACATGATTGTGGATGAGGGTCACCGCATGAAGAACCACCACTGTAAGTTGACCCAGGTGTTGAACACCCACTATGTGGCTCCCCGCCGTCTCCTCCTCACTGGTACACCACTACAGAACAAACTGCCTGAGCTGTGGGCCTTGCTCAATTTCCTCCTGCCCACCATCTTCAAGAGCTGCAGCACCTTCGAGCAGTGGTTCAACGCACCATTCGCCATGACAGGAGAGAGGGTAAGTACTTTGAGAAACAGCCTGGACTCTTTTAGCTTCCATTTCATTTTGGTGAAATGTTAACATTTTTGGGTGGACAAGGGTCATAACATACATCAGATAGTTTTTTGCAAATGCTCTTAATACATTTTTTTTAGCCTGCTTCGTATTGTATGTGATGTTTATCTTGAGTACCAGAATCCAAGTAAGAAAACAGCGATGCTCAGAGATAAAACGATTGGTTGAATCTTTGGAAAACCGAATTCCAAAAATTCAACCAATTGTTTTATCTCCTGTGGTTAGAAATTGGCTTCTGATCTGCTGGGAGCACCCTGAGTGAGAATCAGTGCCATAGACTGCCCAAACTCCAAGTCCAAAACTTTTTGAAATATTTCTAAATCTGAATACATACAATGTAAATTGCAGTCTTTACCATGTAAAGGGGATCCATTTTTTGCTAAACGTGGAGATACTGTGCATCTTCTTAAACCTGATAAAAGGTTTCTATAAATGGATCTGTCTTTAAATCTGTCACCCTAAGGACTTTCTTCCCTTCGAAGTAATCACACTTGTCATTTCTCCTGAAAATAAAGCAAAAGGAAGTTATTAAACGTATGTAAAATATAATGTTTAGTACACCGCTATAAAGCACAAGCTTTTACAAAGCTCCGTTAAAGGCACGAGAAAGATATATTTTAAACACTCAATGAACACTCAGGAAATGTTCACCATAAGGATGAATGTAATTGCAATTTACCCTAGGGAAATGTTTTCTGCCCTCTGGGAAGTTAGAGCCACGCTCAATTACAGACTAGCATCCTTATTACTGATTCAGGGTCTGCTACAATATGAAACCCCTTCTAATTTTTTTCCACAAGTACTGTTAGTATTGTCCTCTTCCCTTACAGAGGGTCACAATAGGTTGAGCTGTCCACATTGAGATGCCATCTAGCCTGAGGCTGAGGAAACCTCTAAACCCACTTTTAAAGGAAACAAAAAAGGAAAGGCTTATGTTTCCAAAACACAAATCAAAGCTGCCGAAGATATAAACAAGAAGCTGCTTCAGTCGGCCAGTCTCTTCACAAAATTCTCTCCAACATTCAGCTGAGACTTTCAGGTTGGGCTCTGACTGAAGAAAAAATACAAATAAAACGGAATATTAATTTTCAGATGGCAAGCTTTTGAGCTCTGGAAGGCTTTGACCATTAGATTAATATTAAGGGTGCCATGTGGAGTTTTATTGAAAAGAAAAAAAAGTTAATGGGCGAACCCGTAGTTTAAGGGTTAAGATGCTGATCATGAAACCGTAACATCCCTGGTTCAAGCCCAGTTGGAGACTTATGTTGTATTTCCGGTTGGTTCTCCACTGTCTGTAATGAAGACTTAGCCCATTAAGCCCGTTGCAATTTTTGGGGAATTTCTACATAAAAAAAACATACCCAAATTAAATCAGTAATAGGTCCACAACCGTACGGCCAAAATGAGCAACCTTTGGCTCTGTGGATAAGGGACATTTGGAAGAATTCTGAAATACAATAATTCTCCCTGTCCCCATCACCAGGCCAGAGTGAGATTTGAAAAACTTGAAATTTTTACTCGTGCCTAACCAAAATCGTAAATTAGAGAGTGAAAAACACCCCAATAACAACGAATCGGGAGACACTGATCCTATTGAACCAGTTCTAAAAATCCTGAACTCTATCGAATTTGATGCAGAACAAATATAAAAGCACAACAATGCAATACAATGTCAAATACATCTCCTTCCTAATATAATATTTGCAAAACCTATTTTTAAAATTATTTTAATTGTGTAATGTTTACATTGATTTTTACTAGCTTGCAGTCTTGTCCACCACCTTTTCACGCCCTTTTTTGAGTGGTACCACTACCAACTGTTGATCAGTGGAATAGTGTGAAAACATCGGCAGGGCTGTGCACTGCATCGACGTCACGTGTGCATAGTACACGGGCCCCCACATAAAAACACCTTAATGGGACAACTGGCCATAACAACAGTACCACGCTCAAAAACGTCTCCAATCTCATTAAACATCCAACCCTCAAGGAAAGAGGGGCAGATTCGAGCACAGTCCCACAAACTGTTGATGTATATAAGATTCTGTTTATGTATTGTTATTTTAAGTAAGAAGGTTAAACCGTGTATAACCTGTGGTGTATCATCACATATACTTTATGACCTGTTCAGGTTGACCTAAATGAGGAGGAGACCATCCTGATTATTCGGCGTTTGCATAAGGTGCTCCGCCCCTTCCTGCTACGCAGACTGAAGAAAGAGGTGGAGTCTCAGCTGCCAGAAAAGGTGAGATCAACACCAAGCTTTGTGTACTTTCATTTCATGTAGCATGATTATATATGTTACATGGTCTGCAATGCAGAAAATCTGCACTGTTGTTTGATTAAATTACCATAAATCCAGGTACAAGTATGTTTATTCTTATTTTGGGGCAGTACACTCTCTAAATAAAGACTATGTGGGCAAAATCTTTGCCAGCCTTGAAAGCTAGTTTTTAACTTAAGCAATAATTGAAGTCGTAGCCTTGTAACTGCTGAAACAATCAACTTTAAGTGCTACTTAAGAATAGTGATGAGGCCACTATGTCAGAGCTGTGCTATTATCTGAAAATAATGTGCACCCCTTCCTCATAAGGATGACATATTCCCCATGCCCCGGGTATAAAATAATGTAGCAAGGCAACACAAATGCCTTGTTAATAACTTTACTTCCGACTATGAGTGCAGTCTTATTTCTAAAGGATACACTGAAAATATGGTAAGTAAAACCGATATAATCTGGATTAAAGCGATAATGACACCAGGATTTTGTTCTTATGTTGTTACCATCCACAGTTGTAAAGCATTCAAAAAAGCCGGGCTACCTCACCATTGAAAAGACATCTCTGTGTCACTGAAGCTTTGCTTTTATTGTCATTCACACAGGTGGAGTATGTCATTAAATGTGACATGTCTGCCATACAGAAGGTTCTGTACCGCCACATGCAGAAAGGCATCCTCCTCACCGACGGTTCAGAGAAAGACAAGAAGGTAAATATAAAAAGACCCCCATGTCTTCACTGTATGTCTACACTTTCTTTTATCAGCGTGTCATGCTGGCAAACTGAGCCATATGGCCTAGAGCTCAATGATATTTACACTTCCCTTCTGTTTGACATCAGAAGGTCCCTGAATTTTGTTGTGTAATTGGAGTTACAGTTTCATTGGGCTTTTGCTTTTAAAAAAGCGCTGTGAAATGAACAAAACGCTGTGTTTGCTAAAGATAAAGAGTAAACTGTCAATTTTATTTAACTTCAGAAGCTTCATCTTGGCTTTCAAGTTCAAGTGAAGCAGAATGACTATTATCCAAACCACTTTGGAAAGCAGACTGCATAGATTTTGAGAAAAATTGGAATACACTGTTCAAAATCCATTCAAAGTTCAAAGGAGTGATCAAAGCTTATCATAGATTTGAGTGCAGTTTAATAAAGTATAAGAGATATTTTTTATCATGACAACTTGAAAACATTTTGACAGTGTGAAAGGTGTCTCGGCTTTACAGAGTTTCATAGTGAGTTTCGGCTCATTGTTTAGCAGCTATTTTCAGTGAAAACAAATCTACAAACGCACTGTTCACTACCTGCTCAGCACCAAACAGCAGACGGACACAGCAGTAGTGAACAGAGTGGAGCATTTCGGAGCTAAAGAGCCAGATATTTCCCTTTTAGGAGTTGGTAGAGACCAAAGACAGAGCTAAAAGAGAGTTAATTTGGGACTTACATTCATCAGGTGGCCAGAAACATGACTCCAAATGAATGATTATGTTAATCTGCAAAGCTAAATGTATAAATAAGCAACTATTTGCCAAAAAGTTTTTCATATTAACTTAAGAGGTGATGATATGTCAACGTTGTGTTAGCAACATGTTTCCGCAGCAACCAACTTGCCCCCCCCAAAAAAAAAAAAATCTGTTATTGCAGGGTAAACTCACATCATGACAAGAATCATTGTTCTGTTCGGTAATTTAAATTTCTTTTATCTATGAAATAATTTTCTCCAGGGCAAAGGAGGGGCGAAGACCCTGATGAACACCATCATGCAGCTGAAGAAGATCTGCAACCATCCATACATGTTCCAGCACATTGAGGTGAGCACGGCTTGGCCTAGACCACTGGTACTGGCTGTTGAGAACGAATTACTAGAGCTAGTTAAAACTTGATATTTGTTTCTGCAGTACTTGTGCATGTTTGTCTCATTTTCATAATCATCAGCTAATTGCAAATGTATTACCTTCACTAAAATAGACCTCATTTTGAGAGTTTTCTGCACTCCCTCGAAATTCTTGCATGACATCCGAAGTTATATTTTTTTTTCATTCTCAGGCCTTAATTTCATCCTTATCATCTTTGTTCATTTCAGGTTTATGGTTTTTTCCTTTAACAGCCTCTAACATTTTGGGTAGTGTCTGACATTGTTTTTGATCTCCTTGATTAGACTGAGGTCATCGAACAACCATGCAATTCATAGACCGGCTGATTATAGCTTTAGATTTGCCCGACATCACTCTGTACTGAGGGAGAGATGTCGTTATCTGCAGGCTTAGAACTTCAAAACAAGTCCCGTGTGTGAAAATGTACATACAAACACATGTAAACATATACATATAATTTAAGGAGAGACTGATAGGCAATCTGCTTTAACAAAACACCACGTTTTATGAAAGGTCAGAAGCTTTTTTTGAGGTCTTTCCGCAGTACAGTCAAATTTAAATATAGGACTTAGTTTCATAGTCTCTCCTTCTTTAAATGAGTAAATGTTCTCTGTTATAGGAATCTTTTGCGGAACACTTGGGCTATCCAAATGGCATAATCAGTGGGTAAGTTGTACAAAAAAGTTCTTTTGTCCTTTACACTTACACACTTCATTTTACTGTATTTGCCCACCAGGCAGCGGATCTCTCTGATTTCCCATCCTCGTAAACAGCAGCTGTGCTTTCCAAAATACCAGAAACAGCCAGTTGTGGTGACAGGAACAGGACATGACGTCTCAGCTCTCAACACCACTGCACAGAATCATTAAAAAGAGCGTGCAGTATATCCAAACAAGAGCTCAGTACAATACAATAGGATACAACATATTGTTACAGCTCTACTTCAAACCCTTTTGAAGTGAATAGAGTAAAGTAGCCGGAGAGTCTTTGTGCTTGAGCTCTCCATCTGGTGCGGCTTCAGGCAGGAGGATTTCCTTGTGTGTGTAATTCAGTATCATATCGCTCCTGTGCTGTGTGGGGGCTTACATATCCACTCCGATCTACCACATACACAAAATCTCTTGTGCCAGACCTTGAAATTTATATAGCTGGTCTGGATTTTTGTTGTATGCTGATTTGTAAAGAACATTCCTCTTTTGTTAATGACATATTGCTTAAGCCACAGATTTACCATGTGTCATTATCAAATCTGCTAATAATGTTTACTGTTATCACCATCAACCTAGAGGCCTGTAATTCCTAAAATCATTGATCGTTGTTTGGACAAACATTGATCCTGTAGGTAGAGATAAAAGTTTTACAAGTTTTAATTACTGGAAACCTCCATCACTTCTAGATAGTTTCTATTGTAGAGCATTTCAGTCATATTTATTTTACAAAATAACTATCGAATTTTCTTTTAGGTTGTAATGTTTCTGTGTTACAAAGGTGCCCGGAGAAGTGCAGGACTGCTTGAAAAGTGTAATTTTGCTCACTATTGGTAACACAAAGCCTTAATCCCTGTCATTGCGTTATGTTGACACCATTCTTCCTGGATGTAGGAAACAGTTTTTTTACAGAGACAATATAACGAGGCTACATCTGCCATCAACCAACGAGACAGTAAACGATCTCGTTAACTTGTCATTGCATCACTGCACATAGCATCGTGGCATTATTTACCGATTAAGAGTATTAACTGCTAACCGACTAGAGGCCACAGAGACTTTAATAATCATCTGTGTTAATGACAACATGTGACACACTTTTGGTTTCATCATCTCCACTCCAAGGCCGGACCTGTATCGAGCTTCTGGGAAGTTTGAGCTCCTAGATCGCATCCTACCGAAGCTCCAGGCCACCAACCACAGAGTCCTGCTGTTCTGCCAGATGACTTCTCTCATGACAATCATGGAGGACTATTTCAGCTACCGCAACTTTCTGTATTTACGTCTTGATGGTAAGCTCGCCCCCCATAATAATGTTTAAAAATTCTACAATCATCAATACTACAGATGATTGCACCTTAATGATAAGTATAATGTAGAATATATAGTATATGATTATTAGATAAATAAATGTCCCAAGCTGATTTGTAAAGGTTGGTAACTGAGATGATCCACAATTTGTGGCGTATGCTGTTCCAACATATTTTTATTCATTTCTGCCTCTGTTCTGACACCCGGGTTGGCAAAATAACGTAACTCAGATTCACTTCATTCTGATGGTATCAAACCCGTTATCTCTTCTATTTCATTAGCAAAGAACAGTGCACAAAACATTCAGGTAGCAGCGTCCCATTTTTAGCCAACGCTAACTGCTGCTTTCATTGTCATACCCGCCGTCGCTAACCAATCTTAGTTCCTTGAGTGACGTGATAACAGGTCATATTGAAATTTGATTGTTGTCAGGTTAAAGTGCTGTCTGCAAGCTGGCGTCTGTACTCAGCCAAAGATCCTTTGTGAGGGGGGAGGCTCCACTCTGTAACATCACTATTGTTCCAACAACTCCAGCACAGTGATGCGTTTCCTCCCGAGCCGACCACGTGACGTCAGTTTTAAGGAGTCACATTCTCCCGATTAAACTTTCATTCATATCAATAATTTGATAGTTTTGAACCAGGACGTCCAGTATTTCAATGCTTAAAAGCTTGTGAAAAATAAAGTGGGTCATATTT
This sequence comes from Xiphias gladius, assembly GCF_016859285.1. NCBI lineage: Eukaryota > Metazoa > Chordata > Actinopteri > Istiophoriformes > Xiphiidae > Xiphias > Xiphias gladius. Next base: position 4,258,960 of record NC_053418.1, on the reverse strand, counting down.
AGATATTCCAGATATTCCAAGTGTCCCAGTTATACTTTTATACCATTCACACAGCACTTTGAGAAACAAACTAGATTAAGATACTTGTCTCTGATATGCAGTTTGTGAGCCTCCTTAGTTATCATTATTTAATCACACATATACAATGGTTATTGAATGGTTTCATCATATTTTGAGCCCTGCTCAATTAGAGCCGCTACCGCTGAAACCTTTTTAATTGGTCACATCTGTGGCACAGTCAACATGTTTCCTGAAAACGATATGCTTCTTATCAGAATAAGTGAAGAAGTGAAAGCCGACTTTTCAAAGTTAATTTGACAGACTCTGCACTTCAAAGTGATCATGTTTGATGTTTCAGGAACCACCAAGTCTGAGGACCGAGCGTCCCTGCTGAAGAAATTTAACGAGGAAGGATCTCAGTACTTCATCTTCCTGCTCAGCACAAGAGCCGGCGGCCTCGGCCTCAACCTGCAGGCTGCTGACACTGTCGTCATCTTTGACAGTGACTGGAACCCCCACCAGGTCCGTCCATCACCATATTTTATTATTAAAACCTGTAATGACATTACTGCTCATGGTGTGAACGCATGATTGTAGAAAGTGTTCAGTATGTTTGTTATAGCGTTGGCTGTTTACGGTAGTTAACAAAATAAAACCTCTAGACAAGCACATTTAAAGGGATATTTAGAAGAGATTTCTGTCCCAGTCAAATAGTGTTTGTTGTTATTTACTGAGGACCACACTGAGGTTTTCTGCTGGTAAAAAAGAAGAAAAGTAGCACCCTAAAAATTGTGTTTGGTCTCATGTATTTTAAGGAGGGAAATGGAAATTCAGACAAATATTTGCTGCACCTGATTTTTCCACTGCAACAGAGGACATTGTGGAAAAAGCAGGTGTAAAATACACACAAGGAGGGTGGGAGACTTAAGCCAGGTCAAAGCAGTGAGTGAGAGCAATGGAGAGAGAGAGAGAAACACAAATGAAACGATGTATTACCGTACCTCTCCACTCAGCACACACAACACAAAGACAAGAGGCAATACAACATCATCTTCCTGTTTGTTTTTCCTGACTTTAAATGGCTCCGGTCCAGTGTGATATGATTGAAGCAGGCAGTGATATTTATTAAGTGGGGTGCTTTTATGTTATATCATTTTTACAGAAATAAGTTAGTCAAAGAGTAAAAAGTCCCCCCCCCCAACACACTCACACACACACACACACACACACACACACACTTATCATAATGCATTATTCAATCAATGATCTTTTTGTTGAGCCGAACACATCAAGCTTTTTAACTTGTCTTTCTCTGGCAGGATGAATTCATGCCTGCAGTCCCCTTCAACTCATATTTCAACATCAGCAACAGAAAACACTTTTGTTTTGTCTTCCATTGCATTCCGGATATAAATTATGCAAATCAGATTAACTGTGGCTGAGCTCATTTATAATAAACTGAAAAAAGTGCAGTGATGCAACATTTTGGGCTCCTGACAGTAACTTCTGACAGGCTCAGTGAATATCTGCTTTAGAGTTTGACTGCAATTCATTGTCTCGTTTTTACATTCAATCCAGGTTTCAGTAAAATGAAGAAGTCAGGTATGAAGTACCTTGTATCAAGATGACAGGAACAGCTCAGAGGCCATTACATGAGGTGCTGCTGGGTCCCTGCTGAAAGTGTGGCCAGCCTTTAGTTTCTGCGATGTGTTCAGCGCCATTGGCTCTAGTCAGCCTTTATTAATGGCCGTTAAGATAAACTGGACATGTTGAACTGGCAGAGGTAACGCTGTCAGACTGGCTCTTAAATCTAGCGAATCATTTTGCATGGTTTCTCCAAACAAAAGAAAACAGCGTAATCACACCTATGTAATGCAAAGCAAAGAAAAGTAAAGCTATATTTTAAAGTGTCCTTGTCCAATATCTTCTCCATATGACTGGACAGATTCACAGCAGAAGAAAAGTGGTTAGTTGTGTTTGTCTTTCTGTGATGTTTTTTGGATTAGGACACAGACTTTTGACTTGAGCAGATAGTTCCTCTCAAGCGGAACGTACGTGCATGTTTTTAAGTACAACTTGTAACAGAAGTTGTGCTGACGCAGTAGCTTTGATCAGTCTTTCTTTGATTTTTGGTTTAGTGGGTCAGGGCTTTAACAGGCAAACAGGAGTGTGAATGATACAGGACTTTACGTTTGATTTCATTTCATGTAATTCAGAGAAAGCATAGGTGGCCAGATGTGCTATGTTTAAGAGGAGTATAGGTACTTACTTACTTTGCGTATTGGTAAAAGGACATATTGGCTGTTTAATATTGAGGCAGTCTGAAATGGTCTCATATTTCTCTTTCATCTGCTAAATCCAGGACCTTCAGGCTCAGGACCGGGCTCACCGCATTGGTCAGCAGAATGAAGTGCGTGTGCTTCGTCTCTGCACCGTCAACAGTGTGGAGGAGAAAATCTTGGCAGCTGCCAAATACAAATTGAACGTGGATCAGAAGGTCATCCAGGCAGGCATGTTTGACCAGAAGTCCTCGAGCCACGAGCGCCGTGCCTTCCTACAGGCCATTTTAGAGCACGAGGAGCAGAATGAGGTAAATTCTGAGTTTGTAAGTTCTGTTTTTGGACATTTATTATATTAGAAGTATAAGCATCTCGAGAGCGGGATGAGGTGTTCGTGCATGAGCAGGCATCTTTATATAATGAAAGTAGGAGGCTTCAAATAGATTTTTGTCCCTCTAGTTAAATTATGCATGCTGGTTTTGATTGAATTACCTCCGGCCCAGAGACAGCTCAGTTGGTATGATCAGCGAGTTAACCATCTTTCACTTGTAATATTACATGGGTTTGTAATGCAGTTTCAGCAATTTAATTGGTATTTAATCTAATCTGTACACTTGACAGATTTGTTTCGAACTGAGCATGAGAAGCTTCTGTTTTGCTGCAATAGTTAAAAGATTGTATTGTATTTTAACTGTTTCCAGGAGACAGTCTTTTCATGTTTTTCTCCTCTTGTTATATTAGGAGGAAGATGAGGTACCTGATGATGAAACCCTTAACCAGATGATAGCCCGCAATGAAGATGAATTTGAGCTCTTTATGGTAAGAAAAGTCCACATTTTTGTGGGATCTAGCTGATTTTTTAAATTGCACAGTAAAACTGTGAAATGGCCAGTCTTAAAATATTATTTTGCCAAAAGAGGAGTCGCTGACAGCTGGTTCTTTTTTCTATCTACCCCAAAGTAATTGTAGGTTGTCCATCATGTCAGGACCATTATTCTGGTTAGAATTCACCATTTGTTCAGGCACTTTCACGCTTCGCAACAACTGTCCCCTGCCAGATGTTTGTTCTTGCATAGTGAAAGACTGACGTGGAGACAGGACTCACAGTCACCATGTCTTTCACAGTACACCACTTGACAGTTTTACAGTCCATAACCATGTCTGTCTGATCTGTCTTTGCAATATCCTGTACAGTTGTTCTGTCACTTGGCTCAACTACTAGTTTGTGAACAACACGCAGCGGAAGTTTAATGTTGTGTCTTTTGTGTGTTCATAAACCTGGCACTACACAACCTGAAGCTTCACTGGTTCCTGGTGGTGTTGCCCCGTCTTCCATGTTTCAGCCAGCTCTTAATGGCTAGCCCCATGACTAAACTTTTAAAAGAGCTTTAATATTACTCAATGTAAGGTTGAATTTATAGTTCTGCATTAAGAGGTTGTATGCACATGCTCTAAAATAACTACACGTTGTGGCCACTGAAGCTCCGGAAACTGCGATTCGTTAGTTCGGATCCGTAGTTACACACTTTTTTAGTTGCACACATGTAACAAAACCGTCTCCACTGCAAACCCTATGCTCACCGCGATTCCAGTTCACCCTGAATGAATGGACATAAACATGTCGATTGCATGGCAGTAGTCTCCTATTCAGTAATGAGACAAGGTGACTTAGTCTCATGGCCTGTCACGTTAAATCACAAGCTCAATGAAAGAATGTAAACACAGTCACTGCAGGGAATATAATTAAAGCACAATATGGCCTGATTATGTACGATAGATCCATCCAGTGATGCGGTGGTGATACCAACAGGAGAAATCCGATGCTGATATGTAAATCAAAACCTACGCCATAGGTATCTAAGGTAGAACTGCTGTTAAGCCCTTGATTCAAGTACAAATCCAGCTTATGGGTTCCATTTGTGTGGTATAACATAAAAGAACCAAGAATTGTGTCATGTGGTGCTTGAGCTGCTGTGATTTTCCTGCTTTTCTCCTCTAGCGCATGGACATGGACCGACGCCGGGAGGACGCAAGAAACCCGAAGCGTAAGCCTCGTCTAATGGAGGAGGACGAGCTGCCCTCCTGGATCATCAAAGATGATGCTGAGGTGGAGCGGCTCACGTATGAAGAGGAGGAGGAGAAGATGTTCGGCCGAGGATCACGCTGTCGTCGGGATGTGGACTACAGTGACACACTGACTGAAAAACAGTGGCTACGGGTAAAGTCTGAGCATACGTTGTACCAATCTCTGAACCTTTTTCTCAGAAATAAAAGTGCAATATATATATATATCAATTTATCTTTTGCCATTATAATAATGTAGTAAAAAGTTTATATAGTGATAGTACTACTTTGGAAAATGCGTTGATGGTACAAATTAAGGTGAGAGGCAACTACAAAAAGACATCCGTACGTATTTCTACACATGCCCAGTTAAACATGAGGTCCTGCTACGGCAGCACCTCATCGACAGAAGAATGTTTTTTTTTTTGTACTTGAAGAAGATGAATGTAAACTATGGGACTATTTAAGGTGTTAAACAACTACATATTTTTTTGGACCAAGCAAATTATTATCTAGTGTTAGCAAAACAAGTCTTAACCACAATAGGATGCCAAATTTTTTTTTTTTTTTTTTTCACATGATACAAATGGGACCCAGTCACCCACATCAAATATACAGTGACACATTGTCCTGGAGAGACATCTCAGGCCTTGCAGATCCATTTTATTGACTGTGACTCAGGTGTTTCAGGGGAAACAAGAATAGAACAAAGAAACTTGGAGGCCGAGCTGTCAGTATGTTGGAAGTGTTAGCTGTGGTTCAGAGAGACTCTAATTAAAAATGTAGAAACTTGTAGGCTGCCTGTTTTCTGATCATTCTGATTTGTTCAAAATCATTACTTCAAGGTTTTCTATCACTGCATGATACCCACTGAGCCTGTTTTTCATTGGGTTCAGAAATTTGCAACACGCCCATAAGTTTATAAAAGAGTGCAATCCTAATTCATGTCATCATTTAGCAGTTTGATGTGATAGTGAGCTCATGGAGACCTGCTCTATTGGAAAAAGCCAAGAAGAAGAAAACGACCGTCTCAAGACAGCTTGCGCTAAATGGAAAAGTTGATCTTTCAAGCTTGGCTGAGTTGGGGACAGACAGGGAACCACCGAAGTTGAGAAGAGGATGTTCTGACTTGACAGATGATGCCACAGTTTATTGGCATCACCAAAAGTACTTCTTGGTGAAATATAGCTTGCTTCACAGTGTTGTGATCCCTTCAAGTCGCTTCCCAACAGCAAACGGAGACACTCACCGTGGATCATAGATACAGAGAAAGCAAGGGAGCTTACAACATGCACAGGAAGGTCTGTCAAGCCTGGACAGAAGTGGTGTGCCCCATGTTTGATAAAGGACTCAGGATTCACTGCTGGAAGAGAAACTGATGAAGATACACACATGACTGAATACGACGAGTATACACGAACATCTGCAGCAATCCATTTTCCAATAATCCGCCTAAACCTGTTTCACGTGGGATTAGCCCAGACCTGCAGTCAAAATATCTTTAAAAAAAAAAGTGTGTTTTTCAGCTCTGATGCTATATTTAGCAAGATCTGTGGCATTCTTTCTTTTATACAGGACCAAATAACTTCTAGTCGTGATAGGACTGTATTAACACCACACAGAATCAAAATTTGTTTGCAGGAAAGTGAAAACTAGTGGAGATATACATTTTTGAAAACAAAAGACTTTTCATTTACGTAAAAAAAATTATTCCTTTTTTAGTAATTTGATCACTGTAAAGCATTCAGCAACACTTATTTACATAAATACATGTTGCAAATTATCCTCAGGGTTTCTTGGATGTTCAGTGCAAATTTCAACCCAGTCCAGTGAAAAATAAGTGATTTTTGTGGCTTAGAATACAGAAGAAAGAATCGCAAATATGAGGAAATTAAGCTCCAAGGGCCAAACTTCAAAAATTCATAACTAAAAGAGTATTTGAAGTAGAGCTGTAGGATTTTGCAAGGTCCCATGAATTTAATAGAGGTTTTCACTTGATCCTTTTTAACCATGTCTCCGGTCTGGCTCCTTTCAACTTCAGGCCATTGAGGATGGAAACCTGGAGGAGATGGAGGAGGAGATCCGGCTGAAAAAGCGCAAACGCAAGAGACGTCAGGACAAGGACTCGTCGAGCCGAGACGACGGAGGCAGCAAGGCCAAGAAGCGACGTGGACGTCCACCGGCGGAGAAACTCTCCCCCAACCCCCCAAGACTCACCAAGCAAATGAACACCATCATCGATACAGTGATCAACTACAGAGATGGGTAAGGAGATTTATTTCCACGAGTTAAATCAGACTCATTGGCCATTCTATGTCACTGCATTATTCCGTCTGAAATGAGTATGTTTGCCATTTTCTGTTTTCAAAGGGATTTTTTTTCTTTTTTCTTTTGCCTTTGCCAGTGAGCGGCAAACAACATCTCTGTCTTGCCAACGTAACTTTTAGTTGACACAGAAGTTGCATCATAGGTTGCCAGGAGCAACATCGCTTTATGGGAAATTGAAGAAATTTGCAGATTTAATTTAATTCAGAAATTGTTATTTGTGTTAGTCGACCTAAAACAACCTGTGCAGCTGTGTTGATCTCATCCCCATTCTTGAGAATGAATTGGTTTTTGTGAGATCCCAGTGACCTTGAAGAAGCCAAGTTAGTAAAATGCATTAATGGGATATGAATGCATACAGATGGAGAGGGAGAGATGGAGAGAGGAGGCTGGTGCATCATGGGAAGTCCCCCGGCAGTTGAGGCCCATAGCAGCATGTATAGTGGATGGGTCAAGGCAAGCCTGAGCCAGCCCTAACTGTAAGCTTTTTCAAAAAGGAAGATTTTAAGCCCACTCTTGAACATGGAGAAGGGGGTCTGCCTCCTGGGCCCAACCTGGAAGGTGGTTCCACAGTAGTGGGGCCTGATAACTGAAGGCCCAGCCTCCCATTCTACTTTTGGAGACTCTAAAACCGGTAACTGGATGAAATGTTGTGGCTCATCAGTGTGTATGAAAGTAGGATTTACCGCTACTTGTTGCATTAGACTGCATTAGTTTTAGGCATGTGTACCTACTGAACCGGCAGCCAAGTTTATTTCTGGCGTCATCTTCCTCACGTTAAATTAACATCCACAAATCTGGTGTGGAAGGACAAATCGCTGGTCGCAGTGAGTGTGCTGACATTTTCACACAGTGTCACAGTATTTGACAGCCCTCGATAAAACCAAATTTGTTTTCAGAAATACAGTATTCTGCCGGACCCTTGGCTCTTTGCCCAAACAGGATGCTCCAGTTGTCCATCTGACTGAACAGATACATTTCAATATGAAACAGCGGGGCTGTCTACACCCTCAGCATAATGCCTCATGCTTGACACGTAACTGCAGCCTCAAACAGCGTTGATCGCTGGGCTGTAACGGTGGTCAAAATGATTCTGTGGCTGAACACATCTTGTGCAGAAACTGATGGAGGACTGTAAATATTACTGTTGTGCTGCTGACATGCTTCTCTCACTACGTGGCCAGTTTAGATGAGGAGTAAGTCCCACTTGACGTTCAGAAGTTTAGTCCAGTTTTACCAGGGAGACGTCTTCTCTTCGCTTCGTCTGTTATCAACAACAAACTGAGACGTTGAGAGAAAAAAAGGAAAGTAAAAGCCACAAGTTTCTGCTCCATGAAATCAATTTTACTTTCACAAATCTCCATTAAATCCTCATGTTTAACTTCTGAGCAGCATGCTCACAAAGGAGCAATCTGCCCGTATGGTCCTGCTAATCTCGTGCTAGCTTGGTACTGCACTCTCCGGCCGAAGTTCCACTTTTACAGTATCACTGGTTTGAAGCTCTCTGTTAACTGTAAAGCTCTGTAGATAATAAACTTAATCTTAATGGTATTTGATGCAAAGGCGCTTAAAATGTGGAATCCTTTCATACATCACAGTCTTATACACGGGTTTACAAGTGAGGTGCTAACACAGTAATGGCGGCTTGCGTGCTTTCGCCTACTACCCAAATTCATCTATAGTGGATCAAAGAGGTACGAATCTGCCGTTCTGTCCTTGTTATGATACTTCTCTAAAAATGTACTTCTCAGTTCTCTGTTCATGAGACTAATGGAAAGTACATATTTCTACCTGGTCATGAGAAAAAAAAAAAAAAGACATGAAGTCATGTCTTAGGAACAGTACAGTGAGATAAACATCCTTGTATTCTTTCAGTCCAGCAGTCCTGAAAGTGTATTTGTATGTGTGTGTGTGTGTGTGTGTGTGTGTGTTCTGTTTTGTTGTGTCTGAGTTTTTTGTTTTTTTTCTCTCTTGCAACTATGTGTGTCTCGTGTCTCTGTCATGTACACCTGTGCATGGTGAAACATGTGCATTTGTTTTCCCATTACTCAGATATGCACTGGCTGAGTACTATTTCGGAGCTTTTCCAGGAAACTGCTTCCTGCCTTTCCAGATGTCAAATTCTTTCCCCTCCTAGTTGATGGTTGCTCTTACCAGAGCATCTCAGTCATCGCTCTGGCTCTCCTCTCACTTAACTAGACTGGGAGATTTTCGGAATTTCCACCTCAGGTTGCAATGCTGTTTCCTCATAAAACAAACTACACCTCTAAAATGCAATAAGCAAATGTGAGTGCAACTTTAAATTGATTTGGAGCTTCCTGGAATTGAATAAACTCTTACCTGTTCAGTGGAGCCTGGCAGCAGTCGTGGCTCCACGTCCTCCATAAACCAGATTAAGGTGTAACTGTGATGAGATCTCTAATAAAAATGGCAACAGAGATCACTGTGATTTCCAATGTAGCGTGTCGAACACGGATTGTTTTGAAATCAGCGGTTGTTTTGCCGTCTTGCTATCACAGTCCCTGTCAGTAGAAACCCCTCTATTTCAAAGCCTGCGAGATCACATTTCCGTTAATTCCAGTGTCTTTCGCTTAAGTCAACAATAGGGTCTGTTTCCCAGAGGTCCCGGTTGAGATGCAAAAACTTATTTCGAACATACCACCCACCTTTGTGGTTTCAGCACAGTTTACACAGTGGATCTAAGCTCACAGTACGTTCAGAGCTCAGAGTCGAGCAGTGGGGCGATTGTACAGTATCCAAGTCATCTGAGATCAGCATCCTTTAAATCAGGCTGAGCTTCTCTGCTGATGCAGTTTCAACGTTTAGGTGATAGTGTCTGCGCAGGGTTTATTTTTCAGTTTAATTTTTTAAAGTTGACTATGACTATGATATTCTGCATCTTTTTCCAGTACAAAAACCACCACATTTTTGGTGCATCCTGACATAAAACCCAGGAAAAGATGTATTTGAATTTAGTATTTGTATCTGCTCTTTAAAGATCTGGTAAACAAAGAGCCGTGCGGTTAATATTGTGTTGTCATTTTATATGTAGAAATGTTTTCTGTTTTCATGCGTCGCAGGGACTCGGTTGAGTGATTTCCTGTGTGTTCTAGATGGAATATTTGTTTAGTATTAAAGTAAAAAAAAAAAAAAGCTTATTTAGGTTGGTCTTTTGCTGATAAATAATGAGTTTGTCACCGCATTCGATGGCCGATGGACCAAACTACATTTCCATCCCTAGAGTCAAGGTGCTACTGTGGCTAAAGAATTGGCTCAAGTCAGTGCAGAGTGATTATGTGTAGGCAGCCTCATAGTGCAACTTTTATATTAAAAGTAGACCTTTTTGTCAGGGGCGTCTGGTGGTCTGCTGATTAAACCGCGATGTCCACAGTTCGATTCCCTACCGGGGGACCTTTGTTGCACGTCGCACCCCTCTCTTTCCCCTTGTTTCCTGTCTCTCTTTACACTGTCGACTGTTAAATATACGCAAAATGCCGAAAAAATATGTATAATGGTATTAGAACTTTTGCAAGCTGTTTTGTAATCTGAGCATTTGAGGGCAAGACCAGGTTTATTTGTATAGCACATTTCATTCACAAGAGCACTTCAGAGTGCTTTACATGAGGCATTAAAAACATTTATAAAAAAAAAAAGAAAGAACAGCATACAATAAAAACAGCAATAGCATAAAAACATTAAAATGCCAATTAAGAGTATGAACCTTTTAAAGGAAATTAAAAATTTAAGAACAGACACATATATACAAGAAAGGAGGGTAAGATGGTTCAGGATGAGTATTTAATATTCAGTCAAAAGCAACACAGAGTATAAAAGTTTAAAACCTGGATTAAAGGTGCACAGTAGCTAAACTCTGCTTCTCCGTGTTTGGTTTGCACTCTGGGAACAATTAGCAGCCCTCTACCTGATGACCTGAGAGGCCCAGAGGGTTCACATGGTAAAAGTCTAGTGGAGATGTACTTTGGTCCCTAAGCCATTAAGAGATCTGTAGAGAAGCCACTGCTAAACTCTACTTTAAACTCTTATTATCTGACACACTGGAACTCTACTTCTAGTGGTCACGAATCACTGCAGATTTAAGGTCACACTAGTGTGTTTCCAGTGTGGGGAAACAAATGGCTCATTCACTTTTCTTGCACAGCTTTTCCCAGCTAGTCCAGGATCTGAACTGTTCTCTTTCAGGCCAGAGGCGTGCTTACAGTATCTGGCCTCTGGCTTGCTTATTAATCGGTGGGGGGTCCTAACAGTCAGCCAAAGAAGCATCAAGTGGATCCTTAAATGATCTCCATGTGGCCGGACAGATCAGTTTAAATCTACTCAAGAAACATTAGAGTTTATACTAATAAAGACTAAAAACACAACAGTGACAGGTCTTGGCAGATTTTAACCCCTTAGAAAGTAATCAAGCATTAATAATTTGAGGCGGATGGATCAGCGTTGAAGAGACCTTGGCGTTGGCACAGAAAAACCTTTTGTGGGAGGAAGCAAAGCAGATGAGCATGAAATAGTCTTACTGACATGAGCAATCAAGATCATGTGTGTTTACAGGGTTGATGTTAAAATAACTTGAATGCTCATTTCTCACTTACTTGTCTCCTTTGATATTTTCCCAAACTCTGGGGAAATCAGTTGTGGAAAGATATTGCAGTAAGAGACAGACCCCGTCAAATTTTTGCTCTCTCGTTAACGTGGGCTTGTTGTTGCAGCTCGGTGTGTCGTTCTGCCTCAGAGGAACCTTCGAAAGGGAAAGAGCACTTAACATATTTAGTTTATCAGTATAATCTCACTGGTGAAATATGGAGGGAAAAGGTGTGAAATTATCTCTGCTTCTTTGATTTGAAGCAATCCTCAACTTATTGCTGGCAGTTTCCTTTAAGTATTCAGAGTATGGAGTCTATACACACGCGGCTCTGGAAAATGAATAGATGGAGCCACAACAACTCACACAGCTCTATTCTCGTGAATCCTATTCAACATCCTATTCGCAGAAAAGCTTTGTGGTTTCTGAATTATCATTCTAGTTGCCACATGGCCAACCTTCCTTTGTACTCAGTCGCTTGTAGTGAACTTCAGTAACTCCTAAACAGCCAACTCGGCCTCAAGCACAAACACTTCTTTAATTAATTGTGATGAATCATTTTTATTTATAAAAACAGATATTGTAACATAGCACACTTCAAGAGGCCAATTTGCAGTTACACCCAGGAAAGGTTTGGGACTTCAAGTCACAGAAAACACAACTCACAATTTATTATTATCAATAACAAACATTTCTTTTGCATTACTTTCAGTGTTTGGGTAATCACAAAGTTTTAATTGTTCCTGCTAACTGATGATAACTGAAGAGGCAGACTGCAGGTTTACAATTAAGACTCACCATCTCACTTGACAGCTATGTTTGCAGTCACTGCAGGAACTGCTCTTCTCTGGAGTCTGGTTCCCGAACCTGATCACTGCTATTAGTCTGATGAGCTGTTTCTAAATAAAGTACAATTCCCATACTTTTCGTAATAAAGGAACATGTCACCCAGTGAGACAGTGGGGCTCACTGATGCGCTCTTAATAGTTTTTGGATGACAATGGAGCTCTACAGAAAAGACGAATAAGCTAAATCAGGCTTTTGATACACACAATCCTTGTTAGTAGGATATATTCATTGCTGGTTTTGGTCTTTTCGTGGGACTTGCTGAAAATGAGAAAAATATAGAAAATCACCAGCCTTATCCTTTAAGGATTATGCTTTCAAGTTACGATCTGCAAGTTGATGCGGTAGAGTACGAATCTAATTATTATGCTCAATTACTTTATGTTCATTTCCAGGTCAGGAAGACAACTAAGCGAGGTCTTTGTCCAACTACCATCCAGAAAGGAGCTTCCTGAATATTATGAGCTGATCAGAAAACCTGTGGACTTTAAAAAGATCAAGGTATGATAAATATGATAACCCAGCATTTAACAGAAATGATCAATGGGAACAGAAATATGCGTCTGACAGTCCAATGATATTGTAAATGCTATTTTATACAGTAGTTATAATAGATTAAATATTTTATTTATTTGGCCGTGCAGGGATGAGTGTGAATCAAGCTGTTCTTCCATGCTGGTTTTTTTCTGTCAACAGGAACGTGTGAGAAATCATAAATACAGGAATGTGGGAGACCTGGAGAAGGATGTGATGCTGCTCTGTCACAACGCCCAGACCTTCAACCTGGAGGGATCCCAGGTCGGAAGCCCAGCGAATTGCACCTTTTCTCATTTATTTTGTCTAATTAATCTTTGGTTTTTCGTGTGGTGTTTAACCATGTGTGATGGAGAGCCAGAGCTCTGACGGTTTTTTACTCTCACGTCGTGGAGAAACACTTAACTACTTAATCAATGGACAGAAAGCTCACTCGACAATTTTGATGATTTGAGTAATCAAGTAAAACTAAAGGTTACTTTAGGTGTAACCCTGGTTCTCTGAGTAGCATGATGTTGATGTCACCTTGAGGCCTTATCCTGCTTTTGTTCCCATGGTGGTTAACATATGCTCAGTAGTAGTACCTTGCAGCCGTTTCACTCTCCACCGTTCAGTTATGCGGAGGGATAAGGTTGCATGTGTTGCACCCTGTTCAGTCAGTCTGGGACTTACATGAAGAGACAGGGGACACTGAGACAGCCTAAATCCACAGAAGAACGTTGGAACAATCTACCTGCCCAGTAATTTGAAAAACTGTCCGTAAGCGTACGGAGGAGAATTGTTGTTGATTTAAATGCAAAGGGTTGACACAGCACATCTTGATATGATTTAGGTTTTTTTCTCTTCACTGCTCTTTGTATGAAGTTAACTAATAAATAAAAGCTAGTCAAGGCATTATTTTTGAAAGTATCCTCACTTTACCGTTAGTGCCTAAAAAGTTTGCACAGGGCCTTCAGAATAAGGAGCCAATTGTTTGTATCGTGGGCCAAGCCACAAAGGGGAAAGCCCATTACCAAACAAAGACCTCACTGGTCGTTGGACACTGTCACATTTGCCTACTTCAGTTCTGAAGTTTCTGCCAGGATTACTGCAAACTGCTTGTCCCTGGGGTCTTTATCACTGCAGCATTTTATTGGTTTGACGTCTTCAAGCCTGCTTCGTGCTGTCCTGGGCGCGGGCTCCTCGGCAGACTTGCGTCATCCACAGTGTAGGTGGATAAGTGGTCAGTCGTCTATAAGCTTGTCCAGCAATACTTACAGTAAGTCTCCATTATTATTTAGTATAGTTATTTGCATAAACTTGGTTCTCCGAGTAGGAAAGTGTAGTGCCTCGGCCATATATAAAAAGGGGAGGCCCCAAGTGCAGACTTATCCCTTCAAGGCGTATCCCTTCATTGAAACGAATGTTATAGAGAAACTCCAAACATTTTCTAGCTCCACCTTCTCTAATGTGAAAACGTGTTGTTTTTTTTTCTTCAGTTTCATATCATTGTAAATTGAATCCACTTGGGATTTAGACTGTTGGTTGGACGAATCAACACATCTGAAGGCATCAACTCGGGGCTCTGGGAATGTGTTAGGGGCATTTTATAGAGTAAAACAATAAACTGGTCAGTTTAAAAAAAAGAAAAAGAGATAATTATTTGTTGAAGTACCACTTGCTTGTTCCATGATCCATTGCGCATGGTCTGACACCCACACACAGTTCTTTTTTTCTTCTCTTTTTTTTGTTAAAATGCAGCAGGTTATTTCAGATTAGTTAGCTCAGTTTAACTATTTACAGTCTATTTGTAGCCCTTTATCCTCTAGTTTTACTCTACCATTTTTTTCATCCATTCTCTCTCTGTCCATTAATGTTTAATATCTTCTGTCTTACTATTCCCACTCATATTCATCTCTCTATTATTATCTTTGCCCTCATCCCTCTTTTGCTCGTTAGGCTCTTCTCTCCCACATTCCCAGTATTACACAGCATGTCGTTCATGCTGTTTGAAGAATTGTTTATATTGTCCGGTCTCCTTTCTTTATTTTCCTGCAGATATATGAGGACTCCATCGTCCTTCAGTCTGTCTTCAAGAGTGCCAGGCAGAAGATTGCAAAGGACGAAGAGAGTGACGATGAAAGCGACGAGGATGATGACGACGAGGATGAGTCAGAGGCTGAGGGTAAGATGTTTCTGTTACTGTTTCTAGGGCATGCATGCGAAAACACACACACACACACACACACACACACACACACACACACACTTGTGCCATCTCATTTAAATTCTACACTGTAAACCCAGTGAATGCTGATCGGGTTGGTTGATTCACGTTGCCGCCGTCCCACTGGGAGCAATTTGGGCTACTGCTGCTTTCTAACACAGAGGAAAAATATAATGTTAAAGATAGTAATGAAGAATACAATTGCAACAACTGCACTTGGGGGGAAAAAAAAGGTTTATTTTAATTGGGCATCACGATACATTCTTGACCTTTGAGACATTTGTTTAAAAAAGAAAGAAAGAAAGAAGGAAAAGGTCCACTTCTTGCTTTTTTTTTTGGAGCTTTCAACTGGCCTCCCACAGCAGCCAAAAAAAACTGGCTGAAAGCTCCAGAAAGTCTGGGATGAAGACTGATGCGGTTGAAAGCTCCAGAAAAAGCTTTAAAGTAGACTTTGAGTTAAGAAGAGTTTATTATATTCCTGAAATCATTCACAAATGTCATCTCAAATGGAAACATGATCTTTTTGTAAGTTTTAAAAATGCCTTTTATCTGTATCTTATCCATCCGTTGCAAAAAAACAGTAAAATATTTTGAGTAAAAATACATGCGGATCAAAAATTACAAAAAAGCAAACAAGTTTTATTTTTGAGCACAAACACGTAATGTGTCCAGTTTATCTTTTTGTTTACCAAAAATAATAATATTAAAACATGCTATTTTCAATTGACATTAGGGCTGCAACAAATTATTTTCATTTTACTTACTCTGCTGATTATCTTCACAAGTAGTTGATTAAAAATTGGTTATAAGAATAATGAAAAAGGAGCATTTTCCAAAGCTAAAAGGTCAAGTTTTCATTATGTGGGTTTTTTTTTTGGCCAACAGTCCACAACCCAAATATTAATTTAAAATGATATAAAAACACCACACACACACACACACACACACACACACACACACACACACACACACACACACACACACACACACAAAAACAATTTAAACAATTACTGATTATCAAAATTGTATGAATAATCAGTCAACTGACTAATTGTTTCAGCTCTAATCCACATAGATTCATACAGTAGCTTCAGGAAAGTATTTAGACCTCTTCACTTTGCAAACTTTGTGTCATAGATTTAATTTACCTGGGGAAAATTACCATTTTTCCCCATAAATCTACACTCAGTAACTCATAATGACAAGTGAAAACATGTTTTTATAAGGTTTTGCAAATTTATCAAAAATCAAAACTGAAATCTCTCATTTACAAAAAGTATTGAGACCGTTTGCTTTGGCACTCCATGCTGTGGTCAGGTGCATCCTCTTTGCTTTATTTATCCTTGAGATGTGGCGTCCACCTGTGGCAAATTGAGTTGATTCGACATAGAGTAGTTTAGAAAAGGCACACGCATGTGTATGCAAGGGTCCGACAATTCTGCCGAGGATCTGCCAGGAAAAATGGGATAAACCGCCCATATCCAGGTGTGCAAGGCTTGTAGAGACTTGCCCAAGAAGACTCCAAGTTGTAATTGCTGTCAAAGGAGTTTCTACAAAGTACTGAATTAAGGGTCTGGATATTTTGTAAGTGAGAGATTTCAGTTTTTGATTTAAAGTTGAGAAAACTTCTAATTTTTTTGTTTTTGTTTTGATGGGTTACTGAGTTTAGACTGATTGGCAAAAATGCAATTTTATCAATTTAAAATTGAATCTACAACACAGTAAACATAATTCAATGATTCAAGATATAATCAACATTTCTTCTGTGCCCAGATGTGGACGGACACTTAGACGAGATGAGTGTAATTTATGTTTTCTGACTGAGCAACCAGTGATGAAACCAGTTACGTAACACTCTGTTTGGTCGAACCTCACAGTTACGCCTGCTTTCCCCTTGTGCTTCATTCAGCCAAGTCAGTGCGGGTTAAGATCAAGCTGAGTAAGGAGATGCGGAGCCACGACAAAGGCAAGAAGAGGCAAAGCCGAGGGAAGGCCAAGCCGGTGGTCAGCGACGACGACAGCGACGAGGACCAGGATGATAATGTAGGTCGTTCCACTCTACAGCATTTTACCGTGTCATTGGTAGATCTGAACAATAATCCAATGATCCTTGAGTCAGAAAAACACCAATACGTCACTGTCAGGCAAAACTGACTTTCAAACTCAGCAGGTCTTCATCATGTGAATAAAATTCTGAATGGGCAAATGAGAGACGTGACTTTATATGGAAGTGACACTGACATAAATTACAACTATCGAATCATTTTAATAACATTTAGCTACAACAGCATAGGGAAGCTCATAGTCGCAGCGCATCCCCCATGTTTTGGCACGGAGCACGGGGAAATAACGCACTGTGTGATGTTGGCAAACTTTCTGAAGCACGGTGGACGATTCAAGAGTCGCGCTGGTTTCCTTCCAGCTGTTTAATACCTGGGATGCCAGGTGCAGGCGAAAGACTGGGCTCGCCACCACTGAATGTCTGAGGGGGTGTTTGAAGACATCAGTGTCACATCAATAAGTAATCAGGTTTAGGTTTAAAGCATGTGAAGTGAGATCCAGGTATTTCCTGCCAAAATCCACTCTTTTCAGCGAGAACCGCAGGGACCCTGTTTTTTTTTTTTTGCACGTTCTGAAGGCTACTGTATGTACCGAGTAAAACTGCCTCCCAAAAACTCCTACATCAGTGCATGTCAATGAATCTTTGTTATTTTATTTTTTTTTGAATAATCAATTAATCGTTTATTCTATAAGAGTGACAAAATGCCCAGCACAAGTTCCAAGAGCCTAAAGTAATGGTGTCAAATTGTTTCGTCTGACTAATCGTCCAAAACTCAACAAAATTCTGTGAAATAAAACAGAAAAGCAGCAAATCATCACATTTAAGAAGCTGAAACTAGCAAATACTTGGTATTTTTGCCTAAAAAAACGACTTTATTTATTTATCAGTTATCAACATTGTTGATTAATTTCCTGTCAACCAGTCTAATAATAATATAATAATAATCATGGTAAGTTTATTTATACAGAACTTTTCATAACAAAGTTAGAAAGTGTTTTACATTGTTGAACCACGATTAAAATATTTCGGGGCTGCATTGAATGAAAATAGTTCAAATATAAAATTGATTAAATACTCAACAATAATATAAGATTTAAAAAAAAACAATTAAAGCATTAATAATATTAAAAAACAGATAAGACGTGTTTAAAAACGTTTTGAGATGTGATTTAAAAGATGTTACAGATTCTCTCAGCGCTGTGTACAAGTGTCACATACTGACGAAAGATATTACAGTAATAAAAAATAATAATTATTATTAAATAATAATTTGGGCAGTAATAAAACTAGATTAAGTATTCAGTCTGCACTACATTTAATGCTAACATGGTTCTCTACATTTCAGATGGGTTTCATCGTATGCTCGAGTAAATGTCAGTGAGCCACAGAGCAAAACCTGTAAACTTAATACCGTATCCCCCAACTTCTATAATGTTTATCCTATTCAGTGTACCCGTACAAACAGCCCAACACAGCATTCAGTGAAACCAGTAATGGGAAATTAAAGCCATGACAACCGCCACTAATGTACCTGACTTCATATAATTAACACCTAATAGATACCTTCCCCTCCTGCTCCTCCTGCTCCTCCTCTTCCTCCTGCTGCTGCTTTTGCTTTTGCTTCTGGTTGTGTAAGTGAAACCCTGGCCGCACTGATTCATTCATACACACCTCAGAGAGGTTTGAAGTTACCTTCATTTGATAAAAGCAAACTCCTCAAATGTAATACTTTTCTCTCCAGATAAAGTGTAGCTATGTAGCAGGTTATTCTTTTTTTTCAGTGAACAGTTCATTTGGAATTTTCTTTCCACATAAATTTTATTTCAAAGAATACAGAAGTACTTTTTTTTTTTTTTTGCTCTTTTTTGTATATATATATATTTTACTAGAAGATGTGTGTTTTGTAAAACAGCAGTGTCTTGTAATCCCATGTGGGATGGGCCAGATGTTTAGCATGACACAGAAAGGAAAATAAAACTAATAAATTTAAAAGATGGAAGTATGAAGCAGCATGGAAGTAGAGGATATCTTCACGTTACGTGACATTTACTGTGCAGACAAAGTTATGAGGCCCCTGCAGCAAACACCATACTGTATATATTTGTGTTGCAGCTGATGCTCACGTTTTTTAAACAGTTATTCAGTTTACTCCACCAGAGTTCATCCCCGTAGATGAGCCATGGTCCCAACGTGTGTCAGCGTAGTCCCATCTGCCTTTTGATGCTGCCACTCTGTGGGGCAATCTCTCATTCCGTCAGTAATAACAGCTCTAATGATAATAGACTTCTCTCTTTCCCTCCATTATGACTGCTGTGCGTCTTCCCAATAAAAACAGACATCTTCACATTTATGGACCTATTGATGGGCGAGTTCTTGGGTCCTAAAAAGAATTCTTAAATAGTTCTTCATTTAATCGGCAACCAGTGAAGCCTGTAAGAAAAACACAGAGATAGTGTGATAAATACAGTAGCATATCTACCACAGCTGCCAAGGTAAAAGACAGCACCTGTCAGATCTAGGTCGTTTCCAAGTAAATGAGACGTGAAAAGCCCCTCTCACTATACAACTTTCATAGATGTATTTGATAATTTTATGCTGTCTACAATACATTTATATATTTACGACATGAATATGAACCAGTGTACACAAAAACAGGGCGCTAAAACCTGCTACAGAGGGAGTCCCAACGCCACAATGTCAGAACACACAACTGTAGCTATGTCTTACTAATTATCATAAAGTACTGAATAGCAGTTGTCTAACATAATCCGATTTGTTGATGTTTTTTTTGATGCTGTAAAAGTGAAACAGTCCACGGTGTAAAGAATTTATCGACGCCTGTACTGTGGTTAGAGTGCTGGACGATTGCTGCAAGCTTTGTCCCTGCTGCCAGTTAAAGTTGTCTTGATCGACTCATTCACCGGGAACTGACATGGTCGGGGTTTTATTTTTTTTAAATTTTTTGTTCTTTTCTTTTGAATTATTCATTTGGGCACCAACCTGAGATTTGGAATTTTGGGGAAAGTCTGGCCATCTTGTCGTTTTCTATACAATGAACCAGAAGTCTAAAAATTCAGGCTAGTAGTTCCTTTACTTCTCACCCACCTACATTCCTAATCATTACTTTATTATAACCTAAATTAATGATTCAGTCCAGACTAATTAAAAAGGACCTTTCCCCTGCTTTTAAGAGGAAAGACTTAAGTAGCATGGAAACCTCTCAGGCTGTAACACCCCTCTATGAACCTATGCACAGAGGGGTGTGGGGGGGGGTGGATCATACATGTTTGGACCATATTGAGCTTTATTTATATTCCCCACGGCTACTGTCTTTAGAGTCTTTCAATCACTTTTTGATACAAGCAACTTAGGGCTGTGCGATATGGACCAAAAGTCATTTCTCTGTATTTTCAGGCTGAATGGCCACACACGACATATATCCCAGTATTTTCTGCGGAGTGGGCTAAATGTTCAGTTGTAAGTTCAAAGCCAGATGTGAGCAGTCACAAGCACTTTCATTAAACCAGGCTGTGATAAGAATAAAATGCAAGGACAGGGTTTCCTTCCCTGTTTGAAAATATACAGCTGCACAACGCGTAAATGAAAAATTATATAACATAAGTAGCCTATATAAAATAAGCCTCTCCAGTGTTTCCCCACAGGGTGAGAATTCCCTTGTGGAGGTGGGTGGCACGGCGTGTGACAATGTGCATGCAGACTCCCTCATAACATCTGTTACACCATTTTATTTTGAAGGAAACAACAGTGTTGCTCACTTGTTGAATGTCGGTCCGGCAAAACAACGCAGGGCTGTCTAGCAGAAAAAAAAAAACAAAAAAGCTGAACCTGGCTCAACTTTTAAGCGAGGCAGTGCGACGTCGTCCAGCGAGACGCTGCGCTGGCCACGACCATGTTTCTGTTGTTTAACCTGCGATCGTGATGACGACGGATAGAATAGCTGCTGCCATGATAACTTGTAGAATCCAGTATAGTGAGTATTACAACCTGCTGGGCAGTGTTTTGGCATTTAATAAGCCTTCTACCACTTAATTTGCTACCTATTGGATCGCATTTCATGTTTCAGCGGTGCCTCAAACAACATGCTCTCGCCAGCGCCGGTTCTCGGTCCAAATCCCCTTGAGTATAAATCAGGAGCAAAACAAATACGTTTTGACATCGTTAAGAACAGCACTGAGCGCTATCTTAATATTTAATCTACGGGGATCAGAAATAGTTTCCCCCTTCATTAGATCTAAGTCAACTCTCAGCATGTGTTTTTATTCGTGCCGAGAGTGATACTGAACTGCTGGCTGTTTGAGGTTAATGTAAACAGCTCAGTCAAAATAAGACCTTCACCAAAGCATGGCCAGAAGCCACATTACTCTGAATATAAATGTAGTGAGTGATTTCCACAGCTGTCTATCAGTCACGGCGGTAACATAATCTGCCTTTGTGCAGTGTGTTCAAAGGAAAGCCCGGTCTCTTTCTGTCTCTGTTTATCTCTCTCTCTTCTCGCTACAGATTACAAACTGAACTTTCCCTCCTGAACTTCTAAAAGGTCTTTTAAACCTCGTCATCCCTCTTCAGCGCTCTCCTTGTCAGCTTCTGCCCAGAAACAGACTCTAAACAGGGGGAGAGGATCTAAGGAAAGGGCACCGGCTTCACCTTCAAACCGTCTCTTCCCCTGGGGAGCCTTCTTGCTTATTTTGGGGTGTTGATATATTCAGCTTGAGATGACCTCCGCTGCCTCTTGTTGATGCTCCTCTACAGACAATAAACCTTCATTCAACAGCGTTATCCCTCTCTAATCTGCCTTTTAAGTCTCCCTCTCTCTAAATGCTCTTTATCCCCCCCCCCCCTTTCTCTTTCTGCAGGATCAGTCAGACAAGAGCAAGAGCGATGATGAGTGAGAACGGTGCGATGCCAGGATGTGAGGATATTGTTTATAGCACTTAAACAAAAGGACAATATCTTTCATTACTGTCGTTCAGGTGCATATTCTGTTTTTTCCTTTTTCTTAAATTTGAGTTCATTTGTCCTCTTGGTCTGTCTGTAGCACGTATTGTTGTCCCTTCTACCACCAGCTTGGAAATGTATTACTATTAATCGATAAACTACAGCAATACCAATCTGCTTATATTCCTGTTTTTAAGACAATTTTGTAGTATATTTTTTAACTCTGTGCTTTAACTAAGATTTAAATTCTGTATGAAAAAAAAGGAGAAAAAAAATATGGTAATGCAACACATGCTTTTGCTTTATTTGTACTTGCTTGCACTTTTAGAAAATGAAATCTTAATATCCAAATTTAAAAAAGTATGTAATAAAAACTATATTATATATGTAGGGGAGAGAGAGAGAGAGAGCCAAGGACATCCAATTAAATTTGGAGAGCCAGTGGAGATTTAAAAAAAAAAAATGGCAATCACGTTTTAGATTTTTTGATTTCTTGTTCCACCTCATGCAGTGCCAAAAGTTGAAACGTAGAGAAATCGATCGTTTGCTAAACCCCGCCCCTGACCAGAGATTGTCTAATCATAGCTCGGCAACCGTAGCTAGGTACGGCAGGCCTGGCAAGCTTTAGCTAAACCGCATTTAAAACAATGTGGAGGGTGGTAGATGTATTTTTTGAATAGATTACATAGTGGTTACCTGCTGTTATGAAAGCCCCAAAGGTTACAATATCCGGTTAATTATCTTACTCACTGAAGTAGCAACTAGAGCTGAGATGAGTCGTCGATCGGCGGAAAAACAACTGGCTGCTGTTTTGATAGTCGATGAATTGTTTCGGTCTTTTATTTTTCTTAAGCAAAATTAGTGGAAAAATTGCCCAATATTCTCTGATTACAGACTCTCAAATCAGAAGATTTCCTGCTTTTTTTGGTCATACATTGTAGTAATCTAAATGTTTTTTTAGACATCTGTGAAGTTCTGACGGGCATTTATGACATTTCACAGACTAAACAATGATTTGAAAATAATCTGCAGATTAATTCCTTATCATTAACTACCCACATTTTGTCTGTGGGGTAATCGGTTATGTTTAAAAAGCTTTCTGCAGATTAAACACTGGTAGCGACGGTTGTCTTTTCGGCAAAAATCGACGGTCACCAGCGAGAATCTTGAAACGTGCTTTTATCCATTTCTGCCTTAAAGAAAATACCTGTTTAGGGCTGCAACTGTTATGTTTATTGCCAGTTAATCTGCAGATTATTTCTTTCCAGAGTCCAGGGTGATGTCTAGGACTCCGGACGTCACCTTGTCACGTCTTCAAAACCCAACAGTCAGTACGACCGACAGTCCAAAACCCAGATAATCAGTTTTTTCGTGACATATGGCAACGAGAAGTAGAAAGTCCTCCCATTTTAGAAGGTGAAACCTGAGAAAGTACAAAATTTTCTAAACTATTTTCGCTTGATAAAGAAGTAAAAACGATTAATCCGTTTTACGTCAACGTCCATCGACTAATGGATTAATTGACTAATCATTTCAGCTCTAGACCCGTTGTGTAGAAAACTACTCTTGAATTTGCGAAGGCTTGTCAGACGTAGCGTCAGTAACTGAGGGCTTAGCGAACGGTCAATTACGAGATTGTTCAGACAGATGTGTCAAAAATGTATGTATCTTAGAGCCAATATGACAGAATGTCAGCTGTTGCCTGATGATTTACAGATTAATTTGGGGTGGCCATAAATGCCGAATGCTTTTTTAAATTGCTTTTACTAAGAAAACTGTAACCTTACATTGTAGAGGCGGCACAACATTTAGTCCATGTGTTTCATGTATCTTCTAATGCTTTCAAGTTGTTGTGAATCAGAGCAGAAACTCTGTCTCCATAATTTTCTCACGTAGAAAAAGGTGTGTTTTTGGTAGTTTTGAGTGCGAAACTGGCCGTTCAGAACAACATTTTATCCCCGGCAGCGGATCCATGGCGAAACACCTTGTTTTGTTGAACCCGACCAGCATCTAACGTAGCAGTACATGTAGCTTTTTAAAAGCGTCTGAATACGTTACACCAGGCAGATCTGTTGCAGCAAACAGAATGTAAAGAACCAAGTCTCTGCTGGGTTTTTGGATATTACAATGAAAACAGTATTCTGATTTGAATAACATTGAATATATAACAGTATATTTTAAAAAATGTATTGATTTATACATTTGGATTGGTGTGTTTGTGTCGCTTGTGTATTAGTTTGGAGCCTTCATTTTATTGGTTTATATGTTGTTTGTAGCATGAACTCTTTTGACAATATACGGTGTACATGCAGATATATCATTTCTGTTTGTGTAATATGTGCTTGCCGATTCTCCATAAGTGTGACTTAATCTTTGCTCTCTTTGCACAGTGTCTTTGTGGTTGTATCTCATAGCCCAGGGCAAATAAAATCTCACAGATGTTCAGCACAACAAAAACAAAAACTAAAGAATGTTTTGCTTATTTATTTATATTTTGCTGGGAACCATTTTTACAATCTGTGACAGTTTGTGCACGTGTAACGGGTTTTGCGGTGCACGCTGCTTATGGAATTTATTGTACACGCTGTTTAAAATGGAAAGTCCTCGGAGCCCTGAATTTCATTCATTGTTTTAGTTAGAAAGCTGGTTTTCGGTTACAAAACTGCAGTGGTAGAATGTAACAAAGTACATTTAAAAAGTACTGTAGTTAAAATACAAATTTGAGGGACTTGTACTTGAGGATTTTCTCCTCACGCCAAGACATTTTGAAAGTGTCACTTTGGGCTTTGGTTAACTGTGAAACATTTCTCACAATTTTTTGAATGTTTACAAACAAAACAATCGATTAATTAAGAAAATAATTAGCAGGAAATATGGAATGGAAACAATCATTAGTGGTAATAATCAAATGAGAAATAATTATATTTTAGTCACAGGGTCCATTTTTCTGCATAATGAGTACTTTCACTTTTTATACTTCTGTACATTTTCCTGATTATACTTACAAACTTAACATTTTTATTGCAGAACATTTACTTGCAGTGGAGTACTTTTACTTAAGGGTCTGAATACCTCCTCCATCACTGCAAGACTGTGTACCTGTTACTGCCTTTTAATGGAGTTTAGAAACGGCACGTATGCAAGTTCTGAAAAAGTCTTTGTCACGTCATGACAGTACATAAATTAATTAATATGACATGTAACATTTCAGCGTGCTGATCTTTGGTTGAGAAATGAGCGAGCAGCCCGACCTGCTTTCCGGTGATGCTGTTTGTGTTACTGCCTCTGGTAACTGCCATTACAAAACTTTTTAAAAGTCTTATACCTAATCTGAGACAACTTCCTGTCTGAGGTCACTCTGCTCCAGGGTTTCTGCATCAATCCCCAGGTTAAATGTAAGACTTTTAAGAGACTTCTTAAATACTAAATAGAAAGTATGTAAGTATGAAGAGAAACCAGTATGGAATATATGGTTGGGAATTCTTTATTATAACATAATTTTTTTCAGCACTTCACATCAGTTTTTGCGAACAGTTTATGATATAATTAAATAAATTACTGTGACCTCAACCCAGACAAGTGGCATGAATTGGAAGGGTGGATTAACTAATTAAAAATGCATTCATTCGAGTTTTGTTAAAATAAACACTTGCCCATTATGAAACGATGAGGTTCCAAGCTACTGTAGCAGCAGTAGTAACAGCGTTTGCTACAGGTCTGAAAAAAAAAAGAAGAAAGGGTTGAACAGCCTCCGGCAGCACAATACACTGTCACAACAATCCCACTGTTATACAGCCCGCGCCAGAAGCAGGAAAGAGAAAATCTATGACTTTCGTACATTAACCTGTTACAAGACACCTCTATCTTTGTCACAAGCCCGAAAAGAATTTACCCAAAATAAAAAAGGTAAAAAGGTAACTGTTCTTCAACCCTTTTGATTATAGTCATAACCCTGGTCTCCTTTCATAGGTAACTCTTTTTAATTTTACAACCAAAATGTCAGAATGAGTATAAAACACAATGAACCGAAGTTACAGAGGCAAAAACACGCTAGAAATGCAAGGTTTATTTTGTTTTTTTTCCCTCGCCTATTCTTCTTTTGTATAAAAAAAGGGAATATTAAGCCTATAATAGGCCCATTTGTGTGTGAAACCATAGCCCCAAGTCTGAACCACTTCTGTGTCAACAGCTGTTGCAGTGAGATGGGGATCCTGAAATACTTTGCACAGATAGAATCAGGAGACTTGAAGCTCTCAGACAATGTGTAATTTGTCAAGGTTGTGTAAAGACTGGGTCCGGTACAGACCAAAACACACCTAAAGTAGTGCTGCCAAGGCCAAAGCGTCCCACGAGTGGGACGGTGCATTTTTTTAAAGGTTAAAGTCAAGACGTTTTATACCTTCTGAAGCTTTTTTTTTTTTTTTTTTGAGGCAAATGAATTCACTGCTTGAAGACTTAGCAAGACTTGCAGATGCTCTTCAACCATACATGTTACCGCCATGTCTGTCCACACAACTGTCTTGACACTATCCAAAAGATTATATTGAGTTGTGAGCATCAAAAACTTTGGAGGAATTGAAGCTCAGGCACTACTCACCTCACACACCGATAGCAAATGTATGCACTACCATCTTCTCTATTACCTACATTACCAATTAGCAAACCATGGATGCAAGGAAAAAATGGCTCAGAAACTTGTTTTACTATTACTTTTAGACCTTCCCATTTTAACAAAAAATGTATAAGTCAGATGTTTACTGGCCGATTTTTTTAATATTTAAAAAAAGAATATTAGTGCGCTCCTTCAGATGACTCTAAGTTAGACCGAACATATGATCGGGGTAGTCAGTGAGAGATTTCGCCACTGATTTAACTGTTCAGTTAAAACATTTATTTAGAGTACAGTATTCAGATGTCAGCTGATGCAACTGTTTAGCAAGATAAGGAAGGAAAAACTCACAAGCAATACTGTTGTCTCACAGTAATGCACAGGGCCTGGCAGGATTCACAGATAAAGAAATTCATGCAGTTGATTGATAAATCTATGCTCTCAAATCAATAACTCGGGCCCACAGGATATTGACCAGCAACAGCAACGAGGTAGAGTTTTTGCTTTCTTACATGACATCTGCCGGGCTCTCGTTAGCCAACAATGGGTCATGGGTAATGATGACATTTATCCTGGTTTCAGTTCAGTTTCCTGTAAAAAGCAAAAAAAAACCCAAAGGCAACAAATTAAGTTAAAGTCATTATGAATCCAGCATTTTCCTTAAAATCGAAAATAAAACTGAATTCTCTTAATTTTCTTGTGAATGGACATATAAACTCTAATGATGCTACAGCTGTTGGCCACTGTTTTCAACTTTATTCTATTATCATCATCATCATCATCATCATCATTATTAATTTTGCTTTTGGACACTGGGACACAAAGTTCACTCCTGACTTTGGAAACAGCAGATTAAAAAAAAAAAAAAAAAAAAAAAACAATCTTAGCTCCAAGGTCCATTTAGTACCGGTTCTGGGGTTTTCAGTCATATTACACGGTCTAAGAAAGCCTCGGTGTATCTGTGTAGACTAAGCCCTGAATCCGAGAGCGAGGGATTAAATACACTGCACTGCAGCTACTTATTTGCAGTGTGTGATATATATTTGTAGTATTTGCAATTGGGTTAAATGTTGCATCTTGTTATGTATGTGAAACAGTGCACACCTCGGTGACGCGAGTTTGGGAAAAAATATTCTGATAATAAAGTGAAATTAAAATCAAATCTTCCGTAGCGGCTGGAGTTTGGCAAGTTGTCTTGGAATAGCAGATATTCCCATTTTCATTTCTGAGCACTGTAAGGACTTCTGAATGTCTAAGCTGAAGTTCAAAGTTCACGTGATATGATCACAAACAGCTACTAAAAAGGAGACATGGAGAAGCCGACATGGACAAAATGTCCTTTAAGAGCTCAGAAAAAAAAGAAAAGGAAGAAAGAAATTTGAACGAATCGAATTTCCATTTTGATTTTAATCTACGATTCCATGACATCTGCCAAACGCCGTTTGATGATGAAGACCGTGTGGAATGACTGAAAGCCCCCGAGCAGCTAAAAGTGGTTGTTGTTTAGTTGTTTTTCCAGTCGTTTTTGAACATTCCTGTGGAAACGGTTTCGAAGCCTGAAACCGCAGAGTGTGTGTTTCTCATGACGGCAGAGGAGCTGGTGTTGCCTTCAGACCTGCTGTCAACTGGAGGACTCAAACTGCATTCACACAGACAGTGAAAGCACAGATGTCTATTAAATTAAATGCAGCCATCTATTGAAACCGGTCTAAATTTCCTTTGGATCATAACCTATTTCACCGGTATATTTAACATATAACAGGTTCTACAGGATCATATTTCTTGTCAAAAGCAGTTAAAAGGTCCTTTTTCATACAGTACATTACAGCAGTGGTTTTTGGGTTTTTTGGGGATGCGACCACCTTTTGAGGGTGAAAATATTTTGCCCCTGTATTTTGCGTTCGAAAAGCACAGGCAGATTTGTGCCTCATGTCGTTTCTGCAAGTGCCTCAGAATCCTGAAGGCTTTAAGACTGTCCTTTGCCAACACGCCATCCGAGGTCTGAGTGAAGCCATACTCCAGGTACTTTTCGTCATATGTCCTGCTTCCTGCCTTTTTTTAAGTGTCAGCATCTTGGGATTTCATGCTCCCACACATTTAAAAAAAAAAATAAAAAAATAAAATAAAAAAATCGCTCCATATCTCTGCAGACCAGCTACACTGGTGAAGTAACGTGTGCAACCAGGGGTTACAGGCTCAGGAGTCAATGTGTTTCTATCAAGCGGCCTATAGGTGGTGCCAGTATGTCACTATTTCATGCATTTATTCAAGGAATGAGGGGGAAAATAGTAAATAAATAAAATTTAAATTCCCCCTTTTTGGTATTTTACAGTTTTGACCACAAGTTATTTACCACAGTCATAACAAACATCACAGATATGCTTATACTGATTTCTTAAAATGAATTTAAAATTTAAATCTCAATCTCATTCTTTATTCTCATGTACTTTTCAGACGCGTAACCCTAAACCAACATTTACACACACCTGTGTAAACCAGTGCTGTGGTCCGTCTGCGCTGCAGAAGGGTTCATACCGTATTTAATGGCATCGTGGTTGCATTGTGCAGCTCAGGCACAGGAGGGCAAAAGATGGCCCGTCATACTGTACAGCTGGCC
This sequence comes from Xiphias gladius, assembly GCF_016859285.1. Classification (NCBI taxonomy): domain Eukaryota; kingdom Metazoa; phylum Chordata; class Actinopteri; order Istiophoriformes; family Xiphiidae; genus Xiphias; species Xiphias gladius. The sequence continues at coordinate 4,229,865 of NC_053418.1, read as the reverse complement.
GGACCCTCACACTCTGCAGCACATCAAAACAGTTTTCCTTTTTGTATTCCTGCCATTTTAAACAGAGCTTCACTAAGCCAATTCCCCCTGAAGAATGACCATCCATCGCCCCCTTTTTATCTGCCTCTTTGAAGTGCCGAGCTGTTGGGATAGACTTGAGCCCAGGAAGAGAGGAACAAATTGGATGTTAATCCTTGTCTGAGCGCCAGAGATGTCAGCTGGAAAAAGTCAGGTGCCAGTGCAATTTCTGCTATTCCTCTGTAGCTTTTGTCCAGGGCTCCACCATCATCACATTCTCCAAGCAGCAGATGCAGGTCCTTCCAACCCCAAACTGATTCAGGGAATTTTCCTTCCTAATGACTCATGAATGGTGATCTGAAAGGGCCAGGTGCTCTGTATTATTAGAGAGCCCAGTTTGTCTGGTGTTATAACCCGTCCACATTCAAGGCGGGAAACGGGCCCTATCGATGCTAACTCTTGCACAGCTTAAAAGGAAAAGCGGGAAAAGGCTTTGTCTCCCTTCGGATTCCGGGGTTCACTATCAGTTTAACGCATGATCGAGGAAAAGGCTCATTTTTCTTTGCAGCCCGGTAAGCTTCGAGTCCTGGTAAGCTGGAAGGCTACATCACAGACATAAGGACAATGAGGGTTTCATGTACAAACAGGACATACAGTATACACTAACGTCATTTGTGCCTTACATTAGAGCTGCAAAAGTGATTATATTCATTATCCATTGAGCCGTTGCTTATTTTTTGTCATTAAAATGTCAGAAAATTGATAAAACTTTCCACCACATCTTCAGATTGGCCATTTAGCCCGACCAACAGTCCAAATGTCAGAGATATTCGATTTAGAGTGCTATAAAACAAAAAGCAGCAAATTCTCACATTTGACAAGCTGGAAAGTGCAATTTTTTTACCATTTTTCCTCGATAAATAACATAATTGGTGATCAAAATTATTGGTGAATTATTTTCTGTAGACTGAATCGTTGAATAACTTTCTCAGCACTAGTTTAGACAGAACGAAAACTCTATTAGATTATGAATAGCACCGCATTTTCTTTCCATTGAGGGCAAGGATGTAATTATAGTGTCAGATCAACAGGGTTCCCAGTTTACATACATAAATGCCCGACTGACCATTTTTTTCATTATCAATTAAACTGTTCACTGTTTCTATTAATCAAATAAAAGAGATATTAACTTTACAATTCTATAAAAAACATGATATATTTGGCTATTCACTTTCTATTGATTAACTAATCAATTGATTAAATGTTTCAGCTTTTGATGTAAAAAAAAACAAACAAAAACAAACTGCTTTTGTTTTTTTAATAGTCTCTCTTATAGGTTTTGGTGCAAAATGCTAACAGATTCCATTGATGAAAAACAGAATGCGATTGAAAAAAGTTGCTACCTATAAAAATATGTAGAGATAAATAGAATATGTCTGAACAAGGTTGCTGTGACAAACCCAACATCCTAATACAGTCAGACATCTGGGGTAGCACAAGAGGTACAATTCTTGGTGACCCCTGGCAGTTGGTCAATGTCTCCCCTGATCCATATTTTTCCTCTGCTCACACTTTATTTACCTAACATTGTCATTCTGTTTCTCCGTACTGTCATGCTACTTTTGCTGTTTCTGTCTCCACTGTATATATAACCTCTATTGTATGTCTGTCTGTCCATCCTCGTCTGTTGCTCTCCAGGGGACATGTCCCCCCCCAATTGACTGTCTTTTTGGGGGTAACCAAACTGAGGGTCAAAGGATAGAGGGTGTCCTATGTTGTATAGAATGTAAAGCCTTTCGAAGAAATATTTTTTTGAGGTCTGATGTTTAGCAGGTATAATGTCTACCATGCTCTGATCGGAAAAATCCAGTTTTTCTGCCCCTGATCCTGATCTGAGCCCGTAATACCGGGTATCTGGCAATACTGAATCTTACACACCTTAATTTTTTATGAGCTTCTTGATCCAAAATGATCAAATTATTGATATAATATGAATGAAATTTCAGTTGGGAGAATGCCACCCCCTGACAGTGACTTGATGCAATACGCTAGAAACAAGACATCTCACTCTGTTGGATTTGTTGGAACTTAGAGAAAGACTCAGAAACAGATTCTTAAGATTGGCTCGGGACATCGCTACTATTTTTACCATCTTAGTTAAGCATGTGATCATACTATCATTTGTATGGGTATCTGACAAATTGAAATTTTTACCTGATAATGTCAGAAGATGAAAAGTCTGGAGATCAACAAAGATGTGTGAATTCATCCTGAGAAGAACATGAATATCAGTAGCAATCCATCGAATAGTTGTCAGGACATTTCACATTTCACGCTGCAACTAACGATTATTTTTATTATCAATTAATGTGCCAGTTATTTTGACGATTAATCATCATCCCTGGAGTCCAAGGTGATGTCCTCACATGTCTTATTTTGTCGAAACCGACAGTCCAAAACTGAAAAAAATTACTTAACACCAAGAAAAGCAACAAATTCTCACATTTGAGCTTTGAACCTGTGAATGTTTCGCATTTTTTCTTGAAAAATTTGTTAAAAGATTATTAGATTATTCAAATAGTTGCCAATTAATTTGGATGATCGACTAACTGATTAATAAACTAATTGTTGCAGCTCTACTATTAATTTAAAGCGAACTGAATCTAAACTGAACGAAACCTGCAAAATTCTTTAAACTTTACATCCTCTGGTTCTTATATCGCTTGTCCACAAGTATATTTTATTTTAACTGACATGAAAAATTGGTAACTTGTTTGTGTTTCATAATAAAAACTAGGAAATGATATATTTTTGCATCGTTCTTTGCGTCAAACCTATCTTGTCTTCATCATGCGGTGGTTCAAACACATCCAAAACAAATTTTCACTAGATATATCAATTTTTTAAGATCCTCATCCAGTTGCTTAGAGGAGCCCATGGTCATCGTGTGTTACAACAGGGTCTAAAGAGTCGGAGAATTTATCAGCTCTGGATCATCATCATCAGCTGACAACTCCTAATGAAGGTTCTTGACCTGCCTTACTAGTCCTAACGAGTTCTGAGACTTCAAAAGTAGAAGGGAGCCAAAACCTTTGAACATGCCACAGTCACCGTTCAACAGTGAATAAACATTTGAAAGATGGCAAATTTTTAACGTCCATTGTGTCAGGAATGATTTACAGTCTGTACTGTAAAGGTTTGTAATTATTTGTTAGAAAAATCCTTAGTGTAAAGCTTTTTTGTCAAGTCCTAAAGATACAATAATATTAATTTATTAAAAGGTATATATTTAGCGATATCAACCTTTACCCAGCTCTACCATATAAAAATTCACTACATAAAGCTGGAAGTGAGGCATGGTGTTAATATAAATGCAGGCATTGTTGGCTTTTAAGTTACACGTTAAAACTACTCCTGAGACATAAACGAATCTTGTTTTCGTTTCTTCTTTAACTTTACAACAATCTGCTGATGCTAACACGCCTCTCCCCACTGCCTCTACTGCACTGCTAGCGGTACTGATTCTCATTGCCGCTCTACTCAGCCGATTTATACAAACTTGCCAGTGGTACAGCTCCAGGTTACATTGCAGTTCACAACGGACGGAGTAATCAAGGGACAGTGTTGGTAGCCAAGCCAGCAGTTTGTGTGTCCTTTCAACATATAACACATAAAAACGGGTTGTTAAAGAGTCCAAATGTATTAGCAACATGGCTACTTACATGGCAAGGATGGGGTCGCTCTGTACAAATTGAGTTATTATGTGGTCTCTCCCTCAAAAATAATCTCCTCTAAAACATTTGAGATCAATGTTCTTTTGTTTGCCCCAGTTTTTGATTAAATAAAACCCAGAAGATGCTTAAAAATAATTCACAAATGATTTTTACACTTCATCGCCATGATAAACAAACTTCGTCCACGTAGGCTAGCAACGCTGAGACCGTCCAATCAGGCTTGTCATTGGCATTTTGAAGACCCGCCCCCGTCCCTGTCAGCCCCTTGGCTCTCGGCAGCGATTAATTATATTGGGTGCAAAGGTTGTCAGTCAAGCAACACGCTCTTTGTGAATGCCGATTGGCCACTTTCACGGTTTATTTATTTGAAAATTACTAACGGTCAAAAAATACGTAGAATCTTATAGGAGAGGCATTACAACATGGAGGTATGATTCATAGTGATTTTAATCCACATTTAATGGGCTTAACTGAGATATTGTTACATTTCTGTGGAGTTTTTAGAAGTCTCTGGTAACCTGGAGTATGATAGACATGGTTGTAGTGTGGCCATTGAAAGATTAATTGTCCATATTTTCTTGATTACAAAACCAAAACGAAAACGAAACAACAAAAACTTGTATGTACCTGTAGCTAGCTTATGAGGTGGTGGCTATTTTGAGACTTGATTTTGGATGCTTTGTGTGTACACAAACTAGAACTTGCAGATTGGGGTTTTCAAGCTTGTATACAGTATTTAAAGGTCCATGCTAATCGTAGGTATTAAGCAGCAAATCTGTTTTTTTTGTTTTTTGTTTTGTTTTTGTTTGTTTAAGTTTTTAGTTCTCATAGAATATAAAGACTGTTTGTGATTCATTGAGCCGAGATTGTGAAATTCAGTATCACACATTTTGTTCAACTCCCCTGATAATGGGAGTGATTATGTGAATAAAATGGTAAAAGAGTTGCTACAACCCCAGGACTTGGGTTTGTTTTTTTTTGTCATCAGATGAGCCTCTCCTAAGAGCCTGAATCAGTCTCCCTGGTAGCAGTTATGCATGTAAAAGCTAAGTTTGCATCAAGAGTGGAATAGATTCCCTCTCTTGAATCCTCCGCTGAAAAGCGTTTCCATCTGGCCACAGTCTACGCCTCTGCCCTGAAATAATGAGTCAGAAAAAAAAGGATCATTTTTACATAATTTGGGATGAACAGACATATATGATAAATATATGGTTGAAAAATTTCTTAGTTTCTTAATTGGTTCTGAATTGCTTAGAAGAGACCACAATGAAAACACCAAATAAACATTTAGTTTTTTAGCATTTCATCACAGGCAATACGTTGTTTGAATTGTTTGAGATCATGTCAGTGTCAGGTGTAGTCCTGACGTGCGTATACTGCATGTTTGATCTTTAAAGATACATTTGATAAAAATGCTAATCTCCACCACAGTTCTTTAACATCAGTGTGATCTGAGTATGAATATTTCACTGCAAAAATACTGGCAAGTAGTTTGGATCTTACATCTCAGATTTGCCATCGCCAGGCACCTCCATTACATTCACAGCTGGAGCTTCTCACAACTAACCACAGGTTTCTTTGCCAGATCAACCCACTAGGGGGCCCCAGGGCAAAAATAAGCTATAGGCCCCTAGTAACACCCCTGTTCCTCCTACTGTCTTTACATTGTGTCTGTCACCCTCAAGCAGCTATCAAGAAACAGTGCGTACAACAGATGACACGACAGCTTGAATGCTGTGTCATGATTGACAGCATGATTGCCCAGTGCTCCTGTGCTGGAGTTATACCTGGTGCCATGTTTGCTGTGTGTCATTGAGTTTATGGTCATTTGAACAAACAAATTAATTTAGGAATAAGTGTAATGCAAGTGCAGCATCACCTGAAACAATTAAGGAATTAAAACAAGAGTTTGCTCCTTGACAAGTCACTGCCTCATAATGCTGGTGTCGCCTTAACTGGTCCTTATCATTTAAGTTAAAATTCCCCTTTGTGGGGCATGTTTTCCAAACAAATTTGTCATGAATCAAGTTTATAACAAACCAACACACACTGACACACTTTAAATCTGGAGCCTTCCGGCCCACTAGCAGTCTGGGGCTCTTGGGAGGTTGCCGGCTTTGTCTGGTTGGTAATCCAGCCTTTCATTGTCAGCAAGTAGACATGGAGCATTTTGCTTAAACCTTGCTCAAATGTGTCTAAAAAGAGAGAGAACAATAGAGAGATCAATATCAGTAACACTTTCTGATCAGTGGCAAATATGTTGGCATCAGGGGCCAAACGGAGTTCACTTAACTAATTTTTATGACGAGCCCACTATAAAATAGATTTTCAGAACTTGCGAAAACGTATGTTTTGTCCCTCCTGTGGTTTACAGAGCAGCACAGTACTGTGAAAAAAAGAAAGAAAGAAAAAAAAAGTACCCCCTCTAGATTTTCTCCCTTACTGCTTATTTGCCACACTGACTATTTTTAAACACAAAGTGGTAAACACGTAAGATGTTGTTATATTGTTATGTATGTGATATTTAAATGATTTATTATGAGTTTATAAGTCTTGTAATCAGTAGGGCTGCTATCGAGCTTCAGTGTCAATACCAAAACAATACTTAAACAAACACACTGCTACCTTACTTTGACAAACATTGTTTTAAATTAAATTTAATCTACACCGTTTTTCACCATTTGAGGTTTGACTGGGGCTCTTTTAATTATGTCATCTGACTTTTCACTTCGCTTTTCAGTGTGGACTTTTGGAACAGCTATAAACACTTTTTATTTCTGACAAAACATTACGTAGCTTGCCTCAAGGCAGAAAGCTTTTCATGTTGAAGCTTAATATTTCTTGGAACAGTACCAACTTATTTCCTTTGAAAGAAGCTTTTTTTTTTTTCATGACAATCTCCTCCACTCTTCCTACTCATGTCTACACCAAACCAACTCCATCTGATTGTCAGTCTTGAACTTAGATCACCTTCTTATCAAATGGACCATGTGCGGGTAGTGATGAATTCATCTCCCGGTGCTCATCTGTCTCAGAGTTGATGAACACTAAAGGTGGAGCCAGCATCAATTTCTCCGGAGTAAAATCATCTCAAAGCTGTAAGATATTGCCAAATAGAAACTTTTCAGTGAAATAACTGACATAAAGCTGAAAGTTAAGTGCTTTTAACTGGTTAAATTGGTTTGTTTTGGAATTTTAAATGTAAGTGTTCCAGTTAAACATATAGTTTGAGGAATCAGCCCTCATAGTCCCTGACTGCAGCCTTGAAAACAGACAGAGATAAGTAGCCTCTTGTCGTTTTTCCACGGCTGGTCTGACTTCCAACTGCACTAGCTCACATTCCTATTGAGCCAAAAGCAGATAAGCTGCTTGCTGCAAAGTTGAATTAGTTTCCTATTGTCACTAATTATTGTTAATTAATTGATATGTCATGTTATCTGAACTTTTGTATTAGTCACAGACTTCAGTTATTGCGTGGTTCCGTAATTTGAACAGTCATTCTGTCAAAGTTTATTTTTATTGGGCATTTAATTGAGGCATTTAACAATACTAAAGAATGCTGAAGGACATCCCACACAGTCAGAGCTGGAGGTCATCCCACACACACACGTACACATACACACACACACACACACACACTCATGATTAAAAGAAGATGTACTAAAGTTGTGCCAAACTAACCATCTCGTCATCCATCAAAACTAGAGAAACACTTCTATTCTGAGAATTTACATAAGAATTTATTGACTTTTGACCATTTCTTATGAGTGTTTTAATGCAATATTTCAAGTACACTATAAGTCTCTTCTGCAGACCACAACCTCCAAACTGCAATGATTTGTGCTGCATATGAGAATGAATGTGTGTACTGCTGACCAATTATGTTGTTCGACGTCTTGTGTATGGAGAGCTTGGCTTTTGTGTGGAATCACAGTGATAATCAGATCCTTTTTTTTTAGTTATTACGGCTTTTCTTCCAGGCAAATTGACAGACAAGCATATACGAAGTAATATTTCCATGAATTTTTTCATCAATCTCATCTGTACTCTGAATATATGTCATTGTTTTCAATTTGTGTATTTAAAAAACAAAAGACTGAGTGAAAACAGAACATTTAGGGGGAAAAAACCTTCAAGTGTTGCAAGGAAATTTTTCAATTGGCTGAGGTGGAAAGGAGATGTTTCAACAAAAACAAAACACACCAGTGCGCCGGACACATGCCTAGCGAATAAGTCATGATGTAAATGAAGCAAGAAACATCCAGTGAAGAGACAAAAACATCAGATGTGTGCCGATTTTCTGAAAATTCTGTTAAAATCTGTGCTAAATCTGGATGGAAACTCAAGTACTGTATAGTAGTGTATACAGATTTTGATAGGATGTGGTTTTAGAGATGGGTTTAATGTTATGATGTAATATGTGTTTGTGTCCCTTTGATGAAAAGTGTCTTTTTGTGTATCATGGTGTGTCTATACGGGAGATGTTTCAGCCACGCTTATCTGCACTTCATGTCTATATTCTGTATTCTAATTTTACGTGCCTAACTGCAGTGACTGTATGTTGGCTTTGCGGGCTGCCACACCACAGGTGACCTACACCCAGCACCGTGCTTGAGCGCAGATGAAGTGCTGAAGCTGCTGCTTCTACATTAACATGCTGCTGGCGTGGCACCTCCTGAGTATAGTCGGTGTTACTGTTCATTGTGGCAACAGAGTTTAGTGCCTCCTCCTCACACCCGGGTGATTGCTTGTTCTCTATCAAAGGAGGAAGATATCAATCTGAGGGTGCTGGGATGGAGGCTTACTTGCCCGAAATACATCTGCAAGGTAAAAAAAAATGTAAGCTGAGGCCATAGTATTGGTATTTTTGGTATTTTTGGAGCACTGCTGTCTCAGTCCATAAGTTGTTGTTACTTCTGCAGAACACTCAATTCATTCAAAGGAAATGCACCTGTCTTGCATTGAATATATGTTCTGTATCAGCTCTTTCATACCCACATTTGTTTTTTCAGTTGTTTGGGAGGGGGGTTACATCTGTGGCTAATTTTTTTGCAAACTTCTAATCATCCAAACTGGGGATCATTTGTGCTACATCGGAGGACAAAACTGTACATATAGCTCAGGTCATCTTTAAGAATTCAATTTGCTTCCATCAGGACAGAGGTTTACCTCCCTATACGTGGCACAACCAGGTATATTATATCTTTTATTCCATCAGTTATTGGATTTTTAAACTAAATGTAACTTGGCCTGACAATGTCAAGAGTGATGTTAACATTAACCTGTGCAATTTCTTAATTGATTATTATTACTGACTGTTGTCCGTAAGTAGGATTGCCCATTGGGCAATTTTCCTGGTTCCTGAAGTGATTTTTCCCATTCTGTATTCCCATTTCAAATGTTTCTTTAAATGATGTCCTCAACATTACCTAAAAGAGAAACACTAACATTATCTATCAGATAATGTAACAACCCTGTAGGTATATGTCATGAGCACCAGTTTCAATTATTTAAAATTTGTTTCTGACCAATCATGTTTTTTTCCTTCATTTTGGCATTACAGATGGCTCTAAATACTATAAAACCCATGAGTCTCGGCCACAGTTGCTCTTGAAAAGAGGCCAGATGGAGGCTAATCCAATTAAAAATTCTTTATCGATTTGGCAGGGGACAAAAGATAGTGCCATATTTGCTGAATTGACCCACAATTGACCTAGAATTTAAAAGTGAATTGATTTAAGCTGTAGATATATTTTTTTCAGTTTTCTCAACAGCCTAATCTTTAGCACCTGCCCACTGTTCACACTGAGTATGACAGAATTTAAAGCTCAGCGGATGTTTCCTGCCGGAATGCAAATTGGGAGTTGCAGTTAATATCTCCCCCGTAGTTATACACAGGCTTGTACCTTTTTGAATTTTTATGAAAGAACAAGATATTATCTAATGCAGTTGTTAATCTTTTGGACTGAGGATTTAACTGGTTCAATTTCATGCCGATCCAAGCCGTAGAGGTGCTCCCACAGTGAGTCACGTAACCTTGTCTATCGGAAAAGTGAATGGGACCAGGGTTGCCTGAAACAGCTCCTCACACAACTCTAACTTTTGCACTTCACCAAATGTACCCAAAATCTCTGAAAACGTCCCCAATCAGTCCAAGAGTGAAAATGCCTTCAGCTGTAACATGAAAAAGTTAGGCAACCATTAAGAGATAAAAGCTGTATAAACACAGTCAGCTTTGCCTACAGAGATTTGTGTGGACTTTTCTCTTTCAGGGCATCCCTTTTGGATGGTCTGTTTCCAGAATAGAAGAGGTACTCATGGAAGGTCAGACTAGGCGTCAGTTGACAGAAAAAGGACAAGGGGAAATAAAAGCTTCTCATCCACTTCACCCTTATAAAAAAATATAATAACACTAGAGCAACTGCTGAGATAAAGCTACAGCCACTGTGGTCAAGTGAAGGTAATTGAAATCCAAAGTAAAATGGCAGAGGCTGAAGCTGCAGGAGTGATTCAGTGCAGTAGTCCCCTGCTGGCCTCTGGGTTTCTCTGCTGCTGCAATTGATAGGGAGAAAAATTTCATATGTAACATGAAATATGAAAGGGGGAAGGGGCAATGTAACACACCTGCAGTGAGGGAAATCAGCACTGTTGTTGTGATGTGCGTTTGTGTGAATTCCAAACAATATTTGAATTCTTTTTACAGGCATTTGTCTTGGTGATTGACATTGGTGACATTCAAGCTGAAATTTAGCAAGATGTAAATGAGATGATGTCCCAACCACAACAATGACAGAAGATCCCGAGTTGTTCATCCAAATGAAGAGCTATTTCTTCGAACAAGTAGGTACGCAGCATTCAAAATATATTTGGTAGCACAAGGAAGATGACACCAGATATGAAAAACACAATAGATTTAATGGTGATAATCTGCGTGGTCAGGTTTTATTTTAACTTTTCATATTGGCAGCACCTTTGGTTCAAAAACGTAATTCCTGTCTCTAGACAATAGTTATAGTACGGGCCCTGTGAGCTGTAATGCTCAGTACGCATTAGAAAAAACAAAGGTTTTATCCGAAAGAAAAACTGAGGTACTTCTGGGACAAAAAAATATTGGCTTTAGGTTGGCACTAGATGCCATGTTGTTACCTAAATGGCAACCTCAAGGGTTCACTGTGTACACTAGCTCTTTAGGACATATCAAAAATGTGCTTGTGAGACTCAGCTAGACAACATTTAAACTGGCATTCAAAATAAAAAATAGCCCTGCATTAAAAAAATCAGTGTCTGCGCCACAGTTCAATGAAATTGAACTTTGACCCCAAATATGCTGATTGTGCATCCACAGGCATTCTGGCATTGACGGCTGGCAGAAGTTTTAATGGTGACAGTTTCACTGGAGCAGGGGAAAACTTCATTTTTAGCATCCCAGAATTCCCAGAGTTATGTAACTCTACCCTCTATAACACTAGGACTCTGGAATGGCAGAAAAAAAATCAGAAGACTGAGCTATCAGGTTAGAAACATAATATTGGGATTTTTCACATTCAAATGTACTTTCTTCCCCAGAGCTCTATGTGCTGGGAGCCCTGCTGTGCCCATGCAGTGGTCTCATTGAAATAATTGAGGGGTCTGTGTGTTTGTGTGTCTGTGCTAATGTCAGTCAAACATGGCCTTAGTTTTACTTTGTCGTTCTTGGCTGTATTCAGCCTCAGCTTTGAGCTAAATTAAAGCTAATGTGAAAAGGCTAAAGTCGTGTCAGCGTATTAGCATTAAGCTGAAGGCTAAAATGGAGCTGAAACTGATATGAATGCAGAAAAAAGTTTTATGGGTATTTCTCAAGAATTAAAGTGTTGGATAAGTGGAAATTTTGACCATATGGTGGCACTACATGAAAAGTCAAGCTCACCAAAGTCATTGGGATTTTTTTCTATTGAGATCACAAATATCTGCACCAAATCTCATGGCTATCCAGCTATTAGTTGCTGAAATATTTCACTCTGGCTCAAAGTGATAGACCGATAGACTGTCTTTGCAATCCCACTGTGCCAGCCTGGTGAAAACGGGCTATAGTTAATCGATGCCGTAACTGATCCACTATGATTGTGGCTGCAATAACCACACTATTGTTTTGATTGTTCCAGCATTAGACCTGAAACAACTGCTGTAAATTCTCTTAATGTCCCTAACCCAATCTACAGCCTAATGCAAACATAGTTTAAAATTAAACACACTGAGACTGACGATTTGGCTTTATTAAATGCTGTAGGCTTTTTTGTCATCACATGAATACCGAATCGGTCTTCACATGACTTGCTAATGTGTGAAGAGGAAGTCAAGGAAGTCAAATGAAGACAACCAAATAAGAACAAAGAATGAAATCTGAAGACAAAGCTTTCCAGATTGTAAGTGATCCTTCCAGACCTTTGCACCTACACACTTACTATGGACAAGTAGGAGTCGTCAAAAAAGCGTACAGCAAGTTGTTTTTGCCAACTGCAGTTAGAATACTGAATGCAGCTTCCTTATGCCTTATACACTTAGAAAAGCCCCCTTTACACTGTGCAGTTTTGGCTATCTGACGAAATTTGACATTTGTGAAAGAAGCATGGATAAGATATTAGGTCGTCTGTCCATTCTGACTGTGAGACACCGCCACTAACTGATGAATTATTAGATTAGACAGTAATGAAAATAATTATTAGTTGAAGCCAAAAACCTAGTAACCAAGTGCATTCACCAGGTTCACTATCCTTAAATAATGTACACAGTATGCAGCAACTTTCTCTCTCTTTCTCTTTGTAAATGTTTCCAAAAAAAATTCTTTTGTCTCAGGTCCTTTAAATGAAAATAATTATACGGAAAAATGTATTAACTCCTGGTTCTTAACATAAAATAATACTTTGTTAGTCCCAAAGCAGGCAAAACCTAACCACAGACAGGACTCAGGATGTGAACCCTAGTCGCTGGTGTGACAGTCATGTGCATTGTACACCCACTGTCCACCCAAACCACGTCCTTGAATTTGACTTCAGGGTGAATGCATTTAATGTGAGTCTAGAGCAACACACACATACACAAACGGATGAAAAATGAACTTTAATCTATGAGTATTATAAAGGGTTGTGTAAGTGAAGCAACACACTGGAAATGGAAAATTGTATTTTTTTTAATTTTGAATAAGCACACCATAAAGATTCACTGAGTTTTGTGTACTGTAATATTGTGCTAAGATAATGACAAGTTTCTTCATGGTTTTATGCTTAGCCTCACAGATTGACTTCTGAAGGGGTACTTGTAGTTTATATGAACTTGGGCCAGATTTGCATAGCTTCGACCATTATTTCCACTGGTTATGATAATATTGTACTCACCAAAGTAACTGTGACGATTTCAAAATGAGATGACAGTGACATCTCTACAACAAAGTCTAGATGGGATAAAAACACAAGCAGTCAGACAACCTGACAGGCTGTAAACAAGCCAACCTTCTTGGCCAGATTATCCTATGAGTTGATTCTGAGATAAAACCAAAAATGCTGGAGAGAACTTGGCTGAATTGATGACTCAGTCTGGTCAGGGATGCATTGTCCACAATGTTTAAAAAAAAAAAGCCAAGTTGTACCTGCAGTAGCTTAGAGTGGCCACTTTCATAAATGTCTTTCTCCTGGAGAATATAAATGACAAAGCAGTAGAGGTTGTATAATCAATGGATCATTAGGTTACAGAAAGTGACAGGAACAAACTCACCACTGTGGAGGAATTCTTCCTTCGTTAGGTTTTTAGGTGGTTTAGGCTCTGCAAAACATAACAAAACTAATGTTTTACACACCTGTCAAGCAGAAACAGAGCAACCCCCACATCCAGCTTTGTGCCTTTCAACTCTCTGAGGTCTCTCCACCGTCTGAAAGCCTCATCAATGTTTGTTCTTATTACCTCTTCTGTTTTGACTGTTTCTAGGCCATCTCTCCTTCTTGACAATGCCATTATGTTGTGGAGTTCAGCATTTCAGCATGTGCCAGATTTACCGTCTTTCGCTCCCACTGCCCTCTTTCCCCCATTTCCCCTCTTCTTCTTTCCCTTGTCTTGTGCACGAGCACAAACGCCCCTGTTGCTGATTGGCTGGGATGGTGGTCCGAGCCACTTTGTTTGTTTGTAGAGCCGAGGGGAGCTGCAGATTCAGTTGATATTTTTCTGTAGGTTCATCACTATGACTGACCCCTTTTCAAACTGTCAGATTTTTTACACATTTTCATTTGATAATTTGTTCTTCTTAAAATCTTACTTATTGCCGCGTTAAGGAATTCTCGTCCACCATGAAATTCCATCCACTGAAGAAGACTTTGATATGATCAAAAGCTCCTGAACATGCAGCTCCTGAGTGCACTTTATGAGATTATTTTTGTCAACAGCTGTTTTCCAGGTCAAGAATGAATTTTTAATCTGAGGTTACTGAAAATAAAATATTGCATTAAAAGGACAGATAAAGGTACCCACATCTATTCAATTAAATTAAATTCTATTTTATTTATATAGGGCCAAATCATAACAGACGTTATCTCAGGTACTTTTCATAAAGAGCAGTTCTAGACCGTACTCTTTATAGTTATATTTACGAGGACCCAGCATTTCCCCATGAGCAAGCACTTGGCGACCGTGGCAAGGAAAAACTCCCTTTTAACAGGAAGAAACGTTGAACAGAACTCAGAACAGAACAGAGCGAGAGAGAGAGAAAGAGAGAGAAAGGGGTGGGGAAGAGGGGTAGAGAAAGAGAGAGAGAGCAGGGGGAAAGAGAGCATAGTACAATGCAGGTTCCACATTAAGATGTGTAATAATAATATTAATAATATGACTAATAATAAAACTAATAATTATTATAAAGTCTAATAACAATAATAATAATAATAATCAGACTAAATATAAGAAGAAGACGAAGAAGAATAAGACAAAGAAGAAGAAGAAGAAGAAGAAGAAGAAGAAGAAGAAGACAAAGAAGAAGAAGACTACATGAGCAGAATCATTGGGGCAGTAGGTGGTTTGCACTCACAGATCCAGACTCTGCAGCTCCGGAAGCAGAAATACCTGACAGAAAGTGACAGGAAGAGAGAGGGGGAGAGATGAGAAAGCACACAACTACGGGAGAGAGAAGAAGTCAAGTTAGTAGCAAGCATTGATGGGATATGAATCCGTATAAATGGAGAGGGAGAGGAGGAGAGAGGAGCTTGATGCATCATGGGAAGTCTCCTGGCAGTCGAGGCCTGTAGCAGCATAACTAGGGGGATGGTTCAGGACATGCCTGAGCCAGCCCTAACTGTAAGCTTCATCAGAAAGGAAGGTTTTAAGCCTACTCTTAAACGTAGAGAAGGTGTCTGTCTCCCAGGTCCAAACTGGAAGATGGTTCCACAGTAGAGGAGCCTGATAACTGAAGGCTCTGCATCCCATTCTACTCCTTTAGAAACCACAAGAAAGCCTGCGTTCTGGGAGCACAGTGGAGTAATAGAGTGATAAGCTACTATGAGCACAGTGGGGTAATAGTGTGCTATGAGCTCTTTAAGATATGACAGTGCCTGACCATAAAGGGCTTTGTAGGTGAGGAGGATGATTTGAATTCTATTCCAGATTTTACAGGGAGCCGATGCATTGATGCTAACACAGGAGAAATATGATCTCTTTTCCTAGTTCCTGTCAGTACTCGTGCTGCAGCATTCTGGATCAGCTGGAGAGTATTTAGAGACTTGTAGGGGTAGCTCGATAATAAGGAATTAAAATAATCCATTTTAGAAGTAACAAAAGCATGGAATAGTTTTTCTGCATCTTTTTTAGTGAGGACGTGCCCTTTTTTTTTGCAATGTTAGGTGGTTAAAAAAAGGCAGTCTTTGAAGTTTGTTTTTTGTGGGAGTTAAAGGACATGTCCTGATCAAAGAGAACTCTGAGATTACTAACAGTGGTGCTGGAGGCCAGGGCAGTTCCATCTAGAGTAAGTATATCATTAGATAATGTGTTTCTGAGGTGTTGGGAGCAAAGTACAATACCTTCAGTTTTGTCTGACTTTAATAGCAGAAAGTTGCTGGTCATCCACGTCTTTATGTCCTTAGGACATGTTTGAAGTTCAGCCAACTGATTGGTTTCATCAGGCTTCATTGAGTAGTACAATTGGGTATCATCTGCATAACAGTGGAAATTAAAGGAGTGTTTCCTAATAATATTGCCTAAAGGAAGCATATATAAGGTGAATAGAATTCATTCAGCACATAACCTTGTGGAACTCTGTTACTAACTTTTGAGCATATGGAGGATTTCTTGTTAATGTGTACAAACTGAAATCAATCTCATAAATAGGACTTAAAGCATCTTAGAGCAGTTCCCAAATGCCGTTAAATGTTCCCGTCTCTGTAATAGCATGTGATGGTTAATAGTGTGAAAATCCGCAGTACGATCTAACAAGACATGTACAGAGAGAAGTCCTTTGTCTGATGCAATCAGAAGGTCATTTGTAACTTTCACCAGTGCTGTCTCTGTGCTGTGATGCACTCTAACTCCTGACTGAAAATCCACAAATAAGTTATTATTATGTAGAAAGTCATACAAGTAGTTGGCGACAGCTTTCTCAAGGATCTTAGAGAGAAAGGGAAGGTTAGATACGGGTCTATAGTTGGCTGAAACACCTGGATCATGAGTCGGCTTTTTAAGAAGAGGTTTAATTACAGCTACTTTAAAGGACTGTGGTTCATAGCCTGTTAATAAGAAAGATTTATTATATCTAGCAAAGGAGTGCTAACTAAGGGTTAAACTTCCTTAAGCAGCCTAGTTGGGATGGGGTCTATTTTTTTTCTCCAATAGTTGTCAATAGACACCATGTTATAATTTATTTGTAAATATCTTTGTGTGTATGCACCAGTGAGAATCACTCAGGATGCAACATTTTTGGTGGCTGAGGTCACACCTTACAGAGAGCAGTGGGTTCAAAGAGAGAACTGGTAGGAAAGGTTGCAGGAAAAAGGATGAGAGGAAGGTGTGGCGTGTGGACAGTGTTCAAGTCATCTCTTCATTCCACCATTTGACCCTGATGTGCTCAGGAGGAATTTAACGTATGAAAGAAAAGCTGGATTAGAAAAGGCCGCCAAGGCAGGTGGCTGGATTGTAAATAGACACGATCACAGCCTGTTGGCTCAGCGGTTCAACCTTCTGATAACATTTTCTCTGCAGCTGCACCATCTGGGCTTTGATGTAATGAAGGTGTTTTTTTTATTTCAGTTTTTTAACAGAGCTGCCACAAATATCCCAGTAGTATGAGCTTGTTCAAACAAATTTCAGACTGCTCACCAGAGATATCTTCTTTTTTACTTCACCCATTCTTCTTCCTTATCAAAACCTGGAACTTACATTAACCACAATGCAACCTGACGGCAGACAGTTCAGTCAGAAATTCAGGTGTGTTATGCTAGTAGTGCCTAATGTAGCCTATAGCCACTAGTCTCAGGCAGAGACTTCTCTCTAGCTCCACACCATCAGATTTTTTTCATTTTCAAACCTGTAGTCTTCAGCCCCAACTGGCACTGACTCAAGGACATTTATCACACTTTGTTCATTTCCATCTAGAGCCACAAAGGCTTTCATAAGATTTTTTTTTCACATATACAGTACTGCTCCCCAAGACCTGTAAACAGACTTTGTTGTGTAAAATTGGTGGAGTTCTCATTTACTATTTCAGTTGTGAAAACGTTTCTCAGATCAGCTGTTCCAGTGAATATACCTGGGGTGGTGGGAATTATCCTTTGCTAAAAGTCTTTCTTAATAACTAATGTAAAAGTTAGGCTTGTTTTAGTTGTTTTAGTTTTTTTTTTTTAATATATCTATTGGTTTAATTTGTTAAGAACCATGCACGTTCATTTATATTATTATTAATGTGCCAGAATTAGCTAGAAGGCTGTTTTTCATTTGTAGTCCCTGGACAAATGTTTCACTGGAGAAGCTGCCGTGGCTCAGCGCCATTGCCAGTGTAGAGGGAGTCACCCAACAATCACCGAGTTGGTGGTTTGTTTTCTGGCTCCCCCTGCCCACATGGCAAAGTGTCCTTTAGCAGGTCATTGATACCCCAAAAGGTCCAGATGGTTAGGCCAGCACTATATAAATACAGTCTATTTATGTCTGACCATTTAGTCACCCTAAAATGCTAAAGGTAATCAAAACCATAATCAAAATCTGAATTAAGAGTTAATGAAACGAGTCACAAGAATGCAGAGCAACCAATAAAAGTAATTAAAGCTGCACAAATTTTTTTTTTTTTTTTTTCAAAGATTAAATAAAGGTTCAAAGGAAATTAAAATAACATCTGAGGTAATGCGAATGAAATGGATTACTCGTAGAAGAGAACATTGTGGTATTGTGGATGCTGGCTCACTGTCACACAGTCCTTGCTTACTGGGACACTTGAATAGAACAGAGCCATTGTTAATGTTATTAGTAACACCTGAGCTTTTCCTTCTATGACAAGCCAAAAATGTCTGCTGTGATCAGCAATGTATTAGACAACTAAGCATTTCCAACAATGCATATACCAATAGACATATTCACTTAACATTTTTAACGCACTGTATAAATGTATACTGGAATCATAGGGAGCCAAGGACTTGAGCAGGGATGCGTCGACTAATACATATAGACTGCTTTAGTGTGGCTATTGTTTCCCTCTAAACTTCTGGACACAATCATGAATTGGGATCTTGGACACTGCACCAGGTGCCCCGCTGCAGGCACCTACAGCTTTTTGGATTTTCAATGGATCGGATTGGATTTACAATTTTTAAGAATCCCAATAAAACCAGTTAATTAATTAATTATTAATTGATTATTAATTAATGAAGTCTATCCCTTATATCCCCTGACACCAGATTAGAGTTCTTCAGCAACTCTGACCATT
Source organism: Xiphias gladius (assembly GCF_016859285.1). Lineage (NCBI taxonomy): Eukaryota > Metazoa > Chordata > Actinopteri > Istiophoriformes > Xiphiidae > Xiphias > Xiphias gladius. Next base: position 4,211,196 of record NC_053418.1, on the reverse strand, counting down.
CCTTGTCAGTAAATGCGACTCTCAGAGCTGTTTCCCACATCAGCTTTAAAGCATTGGGTTTGATAGACTTGTCTGCTAAAAGATTATAATATCTAAATACTTAATGACCCTGTCAGAATATGCCCAGTAACACATTGATATTTTTTGTTTCTGGAGGGGCAGTGTTCACTCCAAATGTTTTTACTAAAAGGTCTGAATATATTTCCCAAGTTGATTAAGTGAAGGTAATTTCTTCTGCATATGAGAAATAACTGGGTAACATATATAACTCGATGACTGGGCCAAATGTCTCAGACAGAAAGAGTAATGATAAAGAACAAAATTTGGTATTCCCAAAAAAGAGAGGCTGATTATATAAGGTCACCTAATTCTATGATGAGAATCATAAAGACATAAGTTGTCCTGCTGTACAGGACAGAGAGGGGAATGTGCAAATATGCAACTATGAAGATAGAACAAGAGTTATTTCGGGTGAAACTGGTCTCATTTTAAAAGCTTGTGATGCTATTTAAGTATTGTCCTTCATATTTCATCCCAATTAAAGTTTTTCATGGTGCTTAAATAGACGAATACTTTATCAAAGTGTCACAGAAGGACAAATTATTTAAAAAAAGCTAATCAGAGAAGCTGCTAAATTGACTTTTTGAATGGCTCACAGGAGATGAACTGCCTCTGAACAGGGGACAGAACTTCATTTTGCAGCCTGCCCACACATACCCTCCTGACCAAATATTCAACAGGCATGTAGGCAAACCATCTATCTGCATTCCTGCAATGCTCTGGGGTCTGCAGAAACAAGAGTTTCATGGAGATCACATGAGGACCGTGAAAGGAGACTTTCTCAAAGCAAATGCTGCTTCACTAGACGGGGAAAAAAATCACAACTAACCATCAAATGCGTTTATTTTGAAAGACACACTGGCTATAAATAAATACATTAAGCTCAATGTCCAGAACGCTTGGCATGCAGCTGTGAATTACAGTTTTTAGAGGAAAATTGTTATGAGGGCTTGACTTGAAGATAAACGCTAGGCTTGGGGATATGCAGGGTAAAAGTAAAGCACAACACAAAATAGCTTTTTTGCTTCTTTAAATGTCACTCAGTGGTTCACTCTCAGCTGTCAAAGAGCCGAAACGTTCATGCCCAGAGGCATTGTGTCTGTTCAAAACACACTAAAAAAAAAATCAGCTAGAAATAATTCCTCACCAAAATATCTTTTAGACTGTCAGACTGAATGCTGACAGTAAAAAGTGCTTTGTGACAGCACATTTTCCACCACATTTTAAATTGTCATGCTTATTATTAGACCAAATGTAGCATTTTAATGTTGTTTATTGCAACTTGTTTTACTTTCGTTTCCTGTATTTTTTGTTGAAAGATTTATTTCCTGACATATAATTTTGTTACAACTGCCTTGTTTATTCCATGTAGTATGCATACCTCCAGCATGAGAAAACAAAACTGTCCATTATGCACATTATTTGTCTGTACATTAAAATTGTTGTCCAGCTGTCTTCCCAGGACAGTAGTGTAAGTGTACTCTCACGGGCATGTCACTTTCACCAGTGTTTGGCTTGTTAGCTCTTATTTTAGGACATCTGATATAGAGTACATTTTTTGCGTGTGTGGTTTTGGATGAGTTGATGTCTGATGTGGTTTTGTCTGTACAATGACTCTCTTTTTATGGAATGGGACCTAACTGCATGCATTTCCGACTTCAGCTTTTCTCTCATTTCTGAGGTTTATGGGTACTACATAGGGATATTGTCTTCAAAAATTTCAATTCTATAATAACAATCCGCCAGTTGGGGAATAAATGTAATTTATCTTTTTGTAAGATAATTTTATATTTTCGAATTCTATTATTGAACAGTATATCTAATGATTTAAAAACAAGACTAAGAGTCTACAACCATGCTAGCACCTCTGTATGGCTATACTTAGGTATAGCAGTGCTTTGAGCTAAAGGCAAAAATAAGCATGATTCATTGTTTGGAAACCATGAATGTCTGTGCCAAATATGGTGCCAACACATCCAGCAGATGTTGAAATATTTCACAGGATAAGTCAAAACACTGACCCTCTGGTGGTGCTACAGGAAGAGTCAGCTGGCATCTCTGGGGACCACGAATGTCTTTACAAAAATTCATGGCAATCCATCTATATTTAAGTCTGCGTCCAAGTGGTGGCCCTACCAACACTGCCATTCTTAGAGCCTTGTTCATCGCTAGTGCAGCTAAAAAGTGGAACTATCATCACATTTGACAATATTATTACCCCATCATCAGTTGAAATAATGAATCCATTTATTTGATAATTTAAAGAATACATAAATCTGTATTATTTCTTATGCACATGACTAAAAATCATCAAGGTTAACACAACAACTTGCGTTGAATAAGATTATGTGAAATGATGTATTTATCAATTAGTTTCTACATAATTCTTTAAATAACTTTAATTAAAACAAACAAAACAAGACAAAGACACACCTTTATTTGGCCTGATTCAACTTGTTAACTTGAACTTAAACTAACTGATAAGAGGAATAACATTTTCCACCTTCATGAAAGGTCAGTGTCATATCATTCCCTTCCATTGTTTTGCCAAAACAATGAGCAAATTATGTTTTAGATATCAAATACTTAGATTTAGATTTTTAATCTATAATGAAACCATAACTAGCTTCTTTTGTTGTGTGCTTTTATATATTTCATACGAGGGGACAAAAGATGCATGATCCCTCAGAGCTTCATCACAATCAGGATTGTAAGACAACTCACCAGATATATCGCACTGAATGCACAAGCAGACGCTGTCAGATCCAGAGGCCCTGATCTAATTTAAATGCGCCAATTATACTGTACATTTCATTATCTATACTATATCCTACAGTAATTTATCTAGAGAGTGCAAAAGGAGCACACACTCCTGAACTTTACAGTTCAATGCCCCCTCTATAAATTTAGAAAGTATTTTCAAAGGGAGGTCCAATACTGCAGCAAGGTGAATTGAATTCTCTGGACTCATAAATGTTCATGTGGAACATTAGGCAGGACCTTTCATTATTGTTTTTATCCAGGTCCAGGATAAATTTGATAGTAAAAACCTCACGGATAAAATGCTATCACAGTAGCAGAAAGAAATTTGGGGGAACAGCTCTTCTCCAGGTTACTCAGGTCTTCACCAAGTGCTTGCTCATGCAGGAATGTTGGGTCGCTGTAAATTTATACTGTAAAAAGTACAGTCTAGACCTGCTCTATATGAAAAGTGCCCTGAGATAACTTCTTTTATGATTTGGTGCTATTTAAATGAAACTGACATGACTTGACTTGACTTCAGGTCCCCTGCATTATACAAAAGTAATGCTCTTACAGGAAAAAAAAAAATATTTTTTTCCCTTAGAGATGAACTCCATTGTCTGACTGAAGCTGATATAAATGCAAATTATACAATGAACCCGCTGATTACAAGAGCATAGGGATCATAAAATTCAACACATGAAACTTCATTTTCAGTTCTCAGTATAAGAACAAGGTATTTTTCCATAGGAGGTGTATATTGTCAAAGCCTGGACTCATCAATAATTTATATCCACAAAAAGTAGTTGTTTATACTCTTGCATTCATAATCAAAAAAACACAAAATACAGAACAACCTTTAATGTAGCATCGAAGCACTATGAGAAAGAGAGTGGCTGCAGAACAGGGACACATTGGATGAATGTAATAACTGAGTGATACTAATAAAAAGGGAATCATTCAGCCATTTGTCGGCACCACCACACTAAAAACAGCTGATAAACCTGCTGCTGAAGCTCTGGTCAGCCCTCTTTGTCACTTATAAAAAACAATAGACTAAACAAAACAAAAAAACCCAAAAGGCACCTAACATGTCTTGTAGATGCGACCTCTACTTGCTCTCAGAAATCCGTTTTTATCTTCGCATATAGATCATCTCGTATTCCGTTTCCCAGCAGCTCTCATAAAAACCATTTTGTGGACAACTGCGCAGTAGCAGGCAAAGTTCAGCCACAATCCAAACAAGCAGGAAATCTCCTCAATATCATGTTATAGCACGGGAAAGATTAATAAAAACACAGGTAGCAGCTGCTGTATGGAGAGCAGACATATCCATTTCTATTTTGGCCCTACACAGTACACTACAGCTTTCAGTGTTGATATGCCATCATATCAGCCTTTATTTATTGTGAGAATGATTCTGTACTGATTATAACAAAACAAAAAACACCTAATCCTAGTTTTTGCATCTTTGCGTTAGCTACATGGTCATTTGGCAAGTTTTTATGGTTTCACTATCACTTCTAAGGCATACCATTTGAAGTAAATTAAATTGAAACATCTTGAAGCATCTAAGTGTAATTCAAATATATATATATTTTTTCACGTGATATGATCCCAAGGAGGTCCTGCAGCTACTGAATATTCCAATTAGCTTTTATAAAATGAACAGAATCCATTATGTAAAGCGGAATTGTGTGATTCGGGACCACAGGGGAGCTGAAAAGCTACCAAAACAAAATCACAGAAATGAATTCCCGAGATACTACCATCTTATCAAGTTGTTATGGCTAACCTGTGGGGAAAAAAATGTATACTTACAGATCAAGGCACAGAACAACATGAGCATCTCATAGGAGTCGTGTTTCTGAAAATACAATGAATATACTGTAAGTAACATATCGGCTCTCCTCAAGTTTGGTCATAAACAAATGAGAAAAAAGTATCTGGCTTTTTAAACAGCTAAATGTTTAACTTAACTGACTTTAACTAAAAGTTGCTTTTAATTGCGATTAATTTGCTAATTATTTTCTCTTTTTTTTTTAATAAAATGGTTTTATAAAATGTCAGAGAATTGTGAAAATGCTTTCAGTGTCTTTTTGTCAGATCAGCAGTCCAACATTATTCAGTTTACTATAATACAAAAACGAGGAAAAGCAGCATTCTCACAGGAATACTGTACTCACTTAAATGATTAATTAATTATCAAGAAGTTGTTGAGCTGTTATAGTTTCCAAATGTTCTGTTGACTGACCAATCATTTTTCAGCTCTGTCACTATATTCGCCTGTCTGTGTACACTTGGTCTGTCTGAGCTGTTTTGCTGGAAATCCACTATAAGTTTTGTAAAGGGGGGTTGATGAGAGCTGTTAGACTAAACCTTGCAGTCTACGTGAAGCTGCGGAGCCACAACAGTAGGCTGAAAGAGGCTTATTTTACATTGTGCATGAGCTGTCTTTGTTGAAGGTGACACTGTCTGCCACAAGTTGCCTCCTGGAGTTTGGATAGACTTTTCTGTATCACCTTAAAAAAAAAAAAACCCTAACTTGTCATTTTCATGCTGTGATCATTTAACCTTTAAATATTTCTTCTGGCCACTTGTGAGCAGTGGAAACAAGTTGTGATCACAACATTGACATATCACCTTTTTAAGATGATGTAGTGAGCTTGTTAGTAAAGAGTTGCTTATTCACACATCCAGTAGTTGTCTTGTTTCTGTCCATCTGACGAATGTAAGTCCAGCACTAACTCTCTTTTAGCTTTGTCTTTGGTCTCTACCAACTTTTCAGGGTAATACCTGGCTGTTAAGTTGCTAAATGCTCAACTGTGTTCATCAGCTAGTCACAAACTGTGTCTGTCTGCTGTTTGGTGCTGAGCAGGTAGTGTACAGTGGGGTTTTAGAGCTTTTTGTTGAAAACAGCTGCCTGTTGTGGCCGAAAACGACGCTATGAGAGCTGTGAGAGTGAACCAAATCAGTAAAGTTGAGGGCCGGACACCCACACAATGAGCTGAAAGTCGCTATAAAGCTCTGTAAAAAGTAGAGGGGAGCTACAGATTCTCTTTCACATTGTCACATTGTTCTCATATTGTCATTTGATACATTGCTAATATAAACATACTGGTCAGAGTTTACATATTTTCCTTATACCTTTTGTAGGAGGCTTTTTAACTATTTTCAAGAGCATTACATAAAAAATTATTTACATCTGCAGGGTACTACAGCTCTCATAATTAGTTGTTTTCAATTTGGGTAATCTATGGATTTGTTATCCGGCTACAGTCTGTAGCCTCTGGAAAAGCGTATTATCCAAACGCTTGAAAATGAACTGCAAAAAAAGAGATGCAAAGAGGATCATTGAAAAGCTGTCCTCACGCTTGCAGACTCTGCACCATGAATTGCTGTTCTAACCTGAGCTTCTTCATACAAACAGTGTAGGTGAAATGTATCCATGAGTCTCTTTTCCCTTCAAGGGCAGAGACTGTATATATTTATGTCAATTTTATTCATGCCATAGCTTTTGCAGAAATAAACGGATGTGTAGTATCTGTGATGTTTTCACATGGGCGAAATGCAGATAAAATTTCATTCACAGTCACATCCAGTCTTCCATTAAAATGAGATCTGAAACAGTCACTGGAGTGACTTGTTTTGATGAGACAAAATTACTTGAATAATGACATCTCCACAGCATATTCAGTGACAGCCAACAGAAAAAAGAAAGGTTTGATAAGAATTACTATTCACAAATCAAAGGTAAACTTTGAAAGGCTTGGTCATGTCATTGGCATAAGACACTGAGGGAAAGCAGAAAAGATGCAATCAGTCCCTTACCCTTAACCCAGTTTTCTAGAAAGCAAGACTTTTAAACATGTTGGCATTAAGTGTAAAAAGAAGAAAAGAAAAAAAAAAGATTTGTCACTGAATGTAATTCAAGGTTTTGAGAAGTCATCCCAATATTGTATTGTACACAGCATATTCCCAGAGTTTTTGTGAGTGGGAGCAATACAAGAAGAGACAGATTAAGTGATGAGGAAAATTTACATGTGTGTTGTTTATTTATTAAGTGGTCTTTTTCTTTTTTCTTTCTTTTTTTAGAAGAATAATGTAGAAAGGCCCTTAAACATCCATTTGCACCTTGATGTTTGTGCGGACTTCACCACTCATTAGATCCATCAATGAGAGGAAAGGGGAGGTTCTCCAAAAGGCATAAAGTTTGGTTATACTTATTGATTTAGTTATTCGTAGAGGCGTTGCAATGGATTATTGTACAAGCAAGGGAGCCCAATGAGACTGTATATGTATAGGGCCCAGATTTTTGTGCCATGTCCCCGAATACCTTGGTTGTGTTTTCCACATTTTATCCAAAAAAAGGCTGCGTTTCTCTCAGAAATGGGACAAGACCTCTCGCCCCATTGTTATGTTTTATTCTAGACATGCAGATTTCTGAAGTATCCAGCTCCTGAATTTATGTCTGTTCCAAAAAAGTTTCCTTTAACTTGCACATATTACTCGGTTGCTATCATGCACACTATTTTGCCCCTGCTAAATGATGACACAAACAGTTAATACAGTTAGAACATGATAGTAAATGTTCTTTCTCATAAAGTTTGCAGTTACTCTTGAGGGTTTACAAACCAGCCAATATTTCAGAGCGTTAAGGGATAATCGGTTAAACCTGTAAAGTAAATACATTTATTTATATAGCACCTTTTTGAGGGCACACATCTTAAAGTGCTCCTCAATAAAAGAAAACTCAGTAGAAATTAAAAAAAATAAGCATAATTGCTAACATAAAAACTCTGTGTGAATGTGTGTGTGTGGGCCCTTTGGAAAGTTGCTCTTTCTGCAGGTCACTCCTGTCCGACACTACTTATGGTTTCGGAGTGTGTGTTTATACTGCAGCTGACTGAGCACCACACACACCTTTTCAGTTTTCTTTGGATTAGCAGACCTCATCCAAAATCTGGTTAATTTCCATTTCCCATGACCACACGACATGGCAAATTCACCACAGCAATGGCGGCACCAGGGAACCGGTGTTACAGCGGGGATCGTCATCTGCCTTTAGTGTCCAGTGTGAGAGGAGAGACCATCATTATGTGATCAAAATGGACTGTCACTGGGCAGCAGCTCCAAGCAGGGATTGGTCTCATATATAGGATGTGCAGTTGCGTAACAGCTCCCTCAAGAAAAATGCTCTTGATCTAAATTATAATTTTTAAGAATAAAATTAAGCATGCACATCGAAAGGCATTTTATTTTGTTATGGGCTGTTGCACAACACATGGTTCTTTATTGATCTTGGCTCTGCTGATTGGGCTCAATCCCTAAAGACATTCCTCCAAAGACGCTCTGAATCAGAGGAACAGACTCAAACAGCACTAGATGCCGTTCATTCAAAGGCAAATCATTGAAACAGTTTTATGCCTGATATATCAGAAAACACAAGTTAATGGTACACTGCAAAAAAAAATTATTATGATCAATTTCCATAAAAATAACCAAGAATGTGCTTGAAATGAGTGTCTGTATCTCAAAAGGAGAAAGAATAAGTCAGCTTGCTGCACTGGAATTTAGAAATAAACTTGTATTTTACAAAATAATGGAAAAAAGTTAAATTGCATTGGACACAGATTATGGTATTTCCACTGCACTGGCATCTGTTTTTCACTTAGTACAATTTTATTCTAGAAAATATGACTTTATTCTCAAAATATTACAAGGCTTTTTCTATCATGAAAGAATGTGTCTTTACTTTCAAAATATTAAAAATGTGTCACAAAATATACTGTTCTCTCAAAATATTAATTACAACTTTATTCTCAAAATATGAAGACTTTTAAATGAGTGACTATATTCTAGAAATATTTGGCATTATTCCCCAAATATTTTGGCTTTACGTTTTGGAATATTATATCCTTTTTACATTTTTGACATTTTTCTCATCAACTTTTTTTTTCTCACAGTCATTTATCTAACATTATGTACTTTTCTTGAAGTATTCTCAAAAATTTAAGATTTTGCCATATTTACTCAGTGATGCCAGATGTTCCTCTCTCCATTCATTTCCTGTCATCACTCATGATGACAGGAAATGAAGGGATCAAATACGGGCAAAAAAATACTTGATATGAAGGCTTTTTCAGTGTAGCAATAATTGCCAGTGATGGAAAGAAAACATTTCTTTTTTTTTTTCCAACTCTGTTTTTTTTTTTTTTTCTTCTTTTTTTTTTGTTGCCACTTTTAAAACTAAAGTTTCCCACAGCAGTTCAGGGAGTTTTAGTGTCAAACTGACAGTCTAGTCTCTGTATTTCCTCTGTCTGGTGGTCAGACCCACCATTAGCCAATCCACACTGCAGTGGAGTAAGAGTGAAAAGTTCAAATATTGGACTTTCCTGTGAAGCTCGTTTGGCGACGGCTGCCCTGTGCCAACATCAGCACAAAGGGATGAGGGCAGCGAGCAGCTCTGCACACAGTCTTGGGCTGAACCGGGATGTGCTTGAGATATAAGAGCAATATCAATGTGAAGCTGTGATCCTCTGTGTAGGCTCATGAATGCAAATTCATAATTCCCTGTAAGTGTTTCTATTATCATTGTAAGTGAGAGGAATTTTTTTGGCATCATGTGTGCTATTCTGGCTCTGCATGGGCTTTGTTTTTTCATCTTCCTCTTCAAACACACAAGTCGCACACATACATTTCCATTCTTGCCAAAACCAACCCTGAACAACTTGAGAAACTGGAGAAAATGTGAGAATTTAATCCCAGAGACTTTCCGATGCAGCTTCCACTGATTGTTTATATTTATACATTTACACAAAATTGTTGAGTCCAATTAGCAACTTATTTACCTAATAAATAGCTGTTAGTCGAAGCAGATGAATCTCAAACCACATATGTTTTTTTTCAAACCAAATGCCAGTGAAGTGGGAGAGGGGTGTTTATTGCGCAGCAAATTCACGCTTATAGTAAGCACACCCAAGATAATACTTGACTTCTGAAGAAAACCAGTGATTTTTATACCCTGGATAAAATAAACGCCATTATGCATCATCCACTTAAGTGAGTCATGTCTTTAGGGTTTTTTTTCCTTTTTTTTTTTCCTGCTTTTCTCTGCTACTAGTGCTGGACAAGGATCCGTGTGGGGGCATAAGCGAGCTCCTCCAAGGCTTCGTGACCGCTTCTAGCTGGTCCATCACGGGTTAGGTGTCAGTTCCAAACAGGGGGTCAAGGGAAGTTCTCCTTTAGGAATTACAGACCCAGCCAGAGGAGCTGAGCTGCACAGGATATTTATTCCAGTAGTTAGGGCTCATACTAAGAGCCTTCTCCTTTGCAACATTTAAACTGACACATGGTGTTTGAAAATACAAATAATATAGCGTAAATCTGTCCACTGTCCTGCTTGTCCAAGTATGTAAGCTATGCACCCAGAGAATAACAAAACAACAGTCTGATCTGACATTTTCCCTTATTATGCTAGTTATATAATACTAGGGCTACCTAGCTCTAAGCTGCAATAGAAGAACATTGCTCCGTCTTTACTTCCATATCCTGTGCATGGATCATAATTGGTGGTGATGCCTGGGCTTTGCCTTGGACCCGTTAACTTTAGCCTCAGTCGTTTAGCAAGATATTATGTACTCCCCCTCAAGTTAAGACCCCTTTTACAAAGTTCTTGTTTCAGTCAGCTGGAATCATCACAAAAATCAGCCCGAAGGTCCATTAGGGCAAAATTAACATCACAGAGGTGAGGGGAGGTAAAATATTCACTGTGCTTCTCTATAATTTAACTAGTCATTCTGAATGGCATTTTGACCATAGCGAAATTACAGGTTGTGGTCTGTAAGACATGGACATTCTGCAGTTGTATGATGTTTACAATATGTGAAATATTAAAGCCTTAGACTTCATGATTTTAATGTCTGCATCTTTCCATCAAATACTCTAGATGTTTTCTAGATGTCTTTTATCAACACTTTCCCCAAAATTCAGCCCAATATATATGGTATTTTTGGAAACTTTAGGATCTCCATGAGAATTGAAAAAAGAAAAAAGTTTTTTCAGTTTTTACAGAATTGTACTGTTGCGCTACTGGAGCTGCTCATCATCAGATGTGGACAAAACGATGTGTTTGACAATCGTAATGCTATCTCGTAACGATTTGGCTGGAAAGCGCTGCTAACATTACTCTGAACTCCAATATGATAGCACCCAAAACTGGCTCCTGTGCAATGGGTAAATACTGGATGTCCCAGTCCTGAATGGGGCTTTTTAAACCCTCAAAAAATGAAAGCTAGCTAGCTAATGGTATGCTACTCATCTTCTGAAAGAGGACCATGTTAGCGTCACTACTGTAGGTATGAAGCTAGTTAGCTGGGCGTGCTAATGTTTGCAGCTTACAGAGCACATCGAAACACAATTTAATCTGTTCTTTGCACTTTTGCTCTTCTCTTATGCTTTGGGTTTTGTAAACACAGGAAAAAAAAGACACAATTCTTTAAGCTCTTTTTATGCACAGTATTGCCTCTATAGTCCCAAACTAAAAGATACTCAATTTACAATGATTTATCATAGAAAAGCAGCAAAAGCCTCACATTTACAAAGGTGTAACCAGTGAATATTTGGCATCTTCATAAAGGAGTAATTGATAATCAAATTGTCGTCAATTCATTTTCCATCAACTGGGGCACCTGCTTTGAAGAGGTCTGCCTGTTGTTTCTTCCATTTCTCCTCTCTAGTGAGGAACCGTGCCTCAGCGTCAGTCTGTTTGTCTGTAATTCTCAATTAATCCGATTACTGATGTCCAAGCAGCTGTGCAGTAGTAACTGGATTTAATGAGAGTTAAGGGGTTGGTGGATTTGCAGCATTTTCAAAAGGATTTTTGTAGGATTTCTTCCTGATTGTGTGAGGGTGTGATGTGTGTTTGTTTTCTAATAAGGTTTTCCTGGAAGATTTGCTCTGTCCAGTAGGGGCTCGTGATCTGGTCTGTTGTGTCCGCATAGGTTATCATGCACACAAATAACTCATTTCGAGGGAATATTGAGAATAAAGTGACAGTAGGATGACCTCTCAGTAACCTGAGGGTGCATCAATTACGTGATTATTGCTGGAAGAATTTATGCTTGCCTTGGCCAATAGGAAAATGAATATGAATGGAGAATGGAAGGACTTTGCCTGTGTGTTTTCTCCATCATACAAGCTGTTATTGTTAGTTGAATCATGAAATTAGCCCCCAGATGACTTTTATTTTTTCCACCAACCATTCTTTTCTTTCTACAGAACATGAACAGGCGGATACAGATGCTCGTTTCTTCGTTACAATCATGAAAATGTGTGCATCTACTGAAGAAGTTGAGGTGGAGCATGGAGGAAATACTATATACATTTTGCTACTTGTGGGCAGCAGAAATGTGAACACAACATTCACATACTGTAAAATCCCCTACACAGGTGGAGCTAGGGTGGAGCTACGGGGTTATAGCCCTGATTTCCTTTGCTCGTCTGGCACTTTTCCCGTTCTCCAGTTGATCCGGTCTCCAATTACCATATCAACCATCTGTTTATATTCTTCCTATGATTTTTAAAGTCAGTTTTCTGAGTTTTTTCTAAAGTTGATTTAAAAAAACAAAAAAACAAAGCACTTTTGTGTTTGTTAAGGTCAAGGTGTGTTCAGACTGAAGCAAAGTCGATTTGCCTTGTTATTTGTGTCAATTTGACTGCTGAACCGTTTTCCTGGTCTTTTTATTCACGTCAAAAAGCCAATTTATCAACTGTACAGGCATTAGTTATAAGCTCGCTGGCATTATATCTACTGACTGTGTGCATTGTAGTGTGTGTGTTTGTGTGTGTTTGTGTGTGTGTGTGTGTGTGTGTGTGTGTGTGTGTGTGTGTGTGTGTGTGTGTGTGTGTGTGTGTGTGTGTGTGTGTGTTTGTGTGTGTTTGTGTGTGTTCGCTCAGGCTCTGACTGATCTCAGAAACTCCAGTTCTTTCTGTTATTTCCCTCAGTGTCTCTCCTTTTTCCCTCTCGGCTCTGTATGTTAATGAAGCAGATTCATAAAGCTCTGGGATAACTGCAAATTTTTCACTTCCATTTTCAGCTTGCATGGATGCGTCTTTGCCTCATTTGGCAGCATCTTGGACAAATTTGCACTTATTTTCACGCAGTCCTGTCTTTCCATTAACTTTATAGCAAATAGCACTCCCTCTAAAATGCGAGTGTAATATCTTTGAATCAGCTGAATGGACTTTCAGTGGCAAACATCAGCACCTTGCCTTGTTCATATATTACTGTAACTACTATCTCTTGGGCTGCCTAGGACTCTTTGTTAAGTTGTTGTGGCAAACATGATAGCAAATAGTTGCCTAAAGTTGCCTATTTAGTCATTAAGCAGATACGGAATAACATTATCATTCATTTCTGGCCACCTGATGAATGTACAGTAAGTCCAATATAGCTCTGTTTTTACTGAGAGAACTATCTGGCTCTTACTGCTGCTAAATGGTCCACCATGTTCACCAGCTAGTCACTAACTTTGTCTTTTTTTTTTTTTAGCTGAACATGTCTACCTGCTGCTCTCAGAAATAATACTACGAAAATGGACAGAGTGAACCAAACTGAAACAGGAAAAAAAAAAGAACTGAAAGAAGCCATAAAGCTCTGTAGACCTGAGGGGGGGGGCTGTAGATTCAGGTAATTCAATAGTGAGCTCACCTGTGGTAATGCTCGATTTCAGTGGCAAATAAATGATTTTTATCCACTGCAGATCAACCGGTCACCTGAGTCTGATATAGTAACCATTATTTGTCATCTGCTTAAGTCAGTCATGTTCTTGACTTCACCTTCCTGCTTTTCTTCATCCTACATCGCCACTTCCAAACAGTCGCTGTGTTAGATTTTGGTTTCCAAACAGGGAATTGGGGAAAGTCCTCCTTCGGAAACTATAAACACAGCCAGAGGAGTCAGATGAGTCATGGAGACATAATTACTCCAGGAGGTGGGTAATAAAATATATTCCCAGTTCCTCTATAACTCATAATTTAACAGCATTCAAGCCAAAGAACATAAGGTGATTCATAATCAGACAAAGGATCTTTCACGAAACATCATTTTACCCTTTGTCTGCAGCAGGCTTATAAAACGAACTGTTAAAATCATAATGTTTCAAATTGTCTGACAGTGTTGTATTTTAGTGTCATCTTTTTCTAACTCTTTATTAAGTAATGTTTCCACTGATTGATATATTCATACGATTTTTACTCTTACTTTTTCAAAACTGCGATACAATGCAGAACACCAAAACACCGAAACACGAAAACTACAGGCTAAGAATTTTCGAATGTTGCATCAACACCTCACTGACACACTCTGAACAACACTTAACATTAAAAGAAGGTTCTACTGGATTGATTTTGAAAAGACTTAAGAAATAAGCTTGACCTAGCACTTTAAAAACCTAAAAGTAAAATAAAACCAGTCAAGTTATCCTACGTTGACAGCGAGCTGAAACTGAAATAAAAGCTAAAAGCTTTTGTCACCAAAGTTGCTGACAGTCTCTCCGCCTTTTTCCTCACATTGGTAGTCTGCATTTCCTGTCGTGTGAATGTGATTATGTGGTATGTTTATGTATTAAAGCTGTGGCCTTTACTCGATTTTGCCTTTCATGACAGGAGCCTTGTTTTGCATTTGCACTGTTACCCAGCTACGGTATGAATAATGTCCTTTTTTTCTCAGACGTTATTAATGTATGCATAAACACTGATCTAGATACACTGCCCTGGGCCGGTTATATGTAAAAATGTTCCTTGCTTTTGGTAAATATGCTGTTTGGGGAGAACAGTGGGCAGGCCTGCTCAAGGTGGTTTTTTCTCAAAGGTTAACTGTGTGGGAAGTCTCCCAGCTCAGGGAAAAAATAAGAATGCCTAAGGTCATGCAACAGACAATATCACAGAGCCCCTGATCCATTGGACGTGGAGACATGCGCTGGCCAAAAATGAAAGAACTAACCTTTTCTACGGGTATTTTTGTAAGTTTGATAAGAATCGAGTTTACTCTGGTACGTACTGGCTCCAGTGTCCAACTTAGAGCATGAGCATACGGTTAGTATGGTTACGGTTAGTCAAAAGCGAACGCTTTTGACTAACTACCCGCCATATCAGTGAAAACATCACACCCTTAAATACAGTCAGAAAATCACGCAGTACTGTGTCACAAAGTTAAACTTTAGGCAGTGCAGGTAGTGACTGACCGACACGTTTCCCCTCGGGGCTTACCGTAGCTTTGTGCGCTCGCTGCTGAGACCGTTCAGTACTACAAACCCTTATACCCGAATCAACTCAAGTTCAGTCAGCCCTTAAGCTGAAAAATGCCGAAGAGAACGTTGGACAACTTCGGGGCTCACCAGATTGGTTCATGTGCCAGAGTCATAGACAGCAGACTCAGTGCTTGTTAGCCTGTTAGCCTGTGGATATTATTCCTGCTGCCTGTGGACTTTGGAGAGACTCACTGCTGCAGTTTGATGAAGTCACACCACTTTCAGTGCCTGATGGTGTTTATAATTGTTTTACATTTGGATTTAGATATGTCTATCGTCTCCCGGTTACTTTTTATTTCTTCCACTGTCTGGATACAACAGCCATATGAGTTGGCAGAGTTTTGTTTGTTTACTGTAAAGAAAAAATACACATGTAGCATTAACACAATTATCACAATGAGTTAAGTAAAAATTCAATTTCAATGTCGTTTCATAATTTATCAGCTGTATGTAGCGTTCTGCTTAATATTTTGGTAGGATGTTGAAGCATATTGTTTAACTTCCACTTGATACTGGCATATAATGTAAGTGTGTCCTTCACTCTTGTGGCCTGAAAGATGAGGAACATTCAATATTGGAAAACTCAAAACACTTGATACATGTAGAGGTCCTCACCGGGCATATGCTTAGGGAGAAAAAAAACACTTGAACATCCTTGCACTAATGCAGACAGAAATTATAAACAAGGACACAAAACACTGAAGTGAGCTGGGAAGCAGATCTGTCCTTCATGAGCCATGATCTTCTCAACTTAGTCTTTTTTCTTTAGTTTAAGGAGAAGCTATGTATCCAGGAGTCTGGAGCCACCTCCACCACACAAACAGTACACCCTGTACAGATTCTTTCAAGGTTTTCCTTTCTTTTCCTCCGCCACTGTTGTTGGGTCATTCCATAAAATCTGTGCCTTTTCAGTTTTGAATAATTTTACTTTAAAATAACTTTAAAAGACAACTTGAAGTAACAGGATGTTGTATTGTGCCATTTAAGGCTGTGTTATATGATATTTGATGACCTTTTTTCTTCTAAATGCTTCGATGGTTCTGTTACAGACATGTGCGTTAATACATAATATATTTCTAACTAGAAATATGTGGTAGACTGTACATATATCAAGAGAAATTTGGTCCCTCTTTTCACTGAGATTATTTTCAGATTTGGGATTTTTTTTTTAATGTGAGATTTTTCATACAGACAATCACCCTAGATTTAGATGGCAATCACACGTCTATTAAGGTGAAAATATTTGAAACACTAGCCCAGTCCAAAATATAATGTTGTTCCTATTACACAGGTAAGGTTTGAAATGTCATTTGAGTTGTCATTTTTCACATTTTGGTCAAATTAATGACAATAACTGGGTTGACACCATGGCAACAGGACTGACCAGTGTAACAGGGTTGACAGGACATACATTCTCCTATGAAGTTTTACCTCCCAAGTTACAAAATAATGTGCTACACTTGTTGGAGATGAATGTAAAGTTACATTTCTAACAGGTCTATTGTTTTTTGACTGCAGTTCCAATGTACAAAGTAATTATGATGGACATAATGTGCACATATGTTTTGTTAGAAAATATTTGATTGAGATTTAATATTTTGATAAGTTCTTAACAAATCACAACCAGCAGAGACTTGTTATAATGTACATAAATCATTTTAAAATGTTGATTTAGATGTATTACAAACTAATATATAGATAAATCAGCACAATAATGCAAATACTATTTAATAAAGTATTAAGAACAGTAAGATCATTGTATTACATTAAATACATCCAGGATGCATGGGGATCAAACAGTACCATTTAACTGAAAGTGTGTCGAAGCTCATAGTTACTCTTTTATAGCTCTTTTTCTGCTCTCGCTTAATGATATGGATGTTTGTTAAATAATACACACAGAGATGACCTTTAAATATGTTTTAATTTTATAAGGCTAACCTTCTAAGACAGTGGACCTGGGGTAAGCACTGATCTATGTCAGCACTGTTACTCACACGTTGACAGTAACGTGGTGGACCATTTCAAGGTATATTGGTCATTGCTGGCTAAAAGGTCAAGGCCACAGGAACACATGCTACTGACGATCATAAATAAAAGATACATAATAGTTTATATGTATTTTTTAAAATACCATCCCTGTCAATAATGTCACTTGTGGAACGAACCATTATTTTGCAAAGGGTTTTTGGTAAGGGTAACAGGGTTGGGGTGAAATCAGGGGACACTGATTAGTTAATTGTTTTCAAAGAATCATGTATATTTATAACAGAAACACAGTTTAGCAATAACGTCGTACTTTAAGCAATATGTGATTGTGGAATTTTGAACATGCTGCTTACATTTTACACAATGAGTTCCTTCTCAAATTGAAAGATCATTGCAAGGGATAGGCCAAGACCATCACCGTCCTCAGCATAACAGTGATTTATAATTATTTAAAATGATATTTATTTGACTTTAAATTAGATTTTATAATTACTCGCAAAAAACCACATACATATTTATTTTATGATAAATGTTTTTGATTTCGGTACATTTTGTTTGTGTGTCTTTTCAACAAATTCATATGAAATTTAGTGGAAAGTTAGGAACTAGGTCACAATAGAGATGCATAGACGCTAGAAAAAAACGCTAGAAATTTGACTATTATGATATTGTCACTGATATTATTTTTCAATCAATGGATTAGTCTACTGAAACAAATAAATCCAAAGCTTCTTTTTGTAATATAAGTGATTTATGTATCAATCAAAAACACCATACATTAGAAGCTTCAGCTGTGATGATTTGCTGGTTCTCTCTGTTTTAAATCATTGTAATTTGAATGTCTAGTTCAAGATCTAGTTTGAACTAGAGGTTTTCATGACTCCAAAACTTCAGGCCTGACCCGAAACAGACCTTTGGAAAACCTACCCAAAATCGGACGTGCGTAAATTAATTTTCAAAAAAAGAGTGACCCAATCCGAGGGGGACCAGGGAACAGCCAGACGTGACCCAAATAGACCTGAGGATAATTAGACTCCAGCTCTGGTGAGCTGTGAAGTTTACAGTTCTCATTCTCTCTCTCGCCTCAACACACAGTTTTCTCCCACAGTGATTGTGACGCACCACTTGATCAAAGCTGATACCACATTCGCTCATTCGGATCCACATGTGTGTTGGACATGTCGACA
Organism: Xiphias gladius; assembly: GCF_016859285.1. Classification (NCBI taxonomy): domain Eukaryota; kingdom Metazoa; phylum Chordata; class Actinopteri; order Istiophoriformes; family Xiphiidae; genus Xiphias; species Xiphias gladius. Next base: position 4,192,907 of record NC_053418.1, on the reverse strand, counting down.
AACAGACCTGAGACCCGCGGCAGAAAAAAAAAAAAAAAGACCCGACCCAACCTGATTACAATGAGCAGAATTTGGACCTGAACCCTCTCTGTCCCTCAGAACCGAATGGAAAACCTCTAGATCAGACTGTTATTTGGACAAAACAAGCAATTTGAAGACATGCCCTCTCGTTCTTTGTACTTAGAAGTGATATTTTACACTATTTCGGGACCAAACAATAAATCAGTTAATTAAAAGCAAAATAAATGAATCAAAATAATGAATCAACCAAATCAAATAAATGAATCAACCATTTGGTAAAGCACAAACTATTAGCGTCTACAACTTTTGATTTGTACAGTGCCTAATCACTTCTTTGTTTTGTTTCGGCAACATTGACAAATATATCTTCCATTCAAATGTGTATTGGTGACAACCAGATTGTTCCCATAAATATATCATGACAAGGTCTCTCAGGGGATGTTTAAGTTCGCCGTGCTGCCTCGTAGCACAGTCCACGTGTGCAGCAGGAGCGGTCAGAGGAACACTACTGTAGTGGTACAGCTTGAAAATGCACTTTAACCACCCCATCACGCATCAAGACTTCCTGACACAGCGAAATCTGCATTCAATTGCCTTGTTGACATAATTTGTAGACGTGTTGTACAGGAGATGACTAATGCTTGGGTGGTAGTCTTTTTTATATTCAGTTTACAGGGTGATCAGACAAGGCAAAATGACCTAGTTCTAACTCTGTATGGGGCCCACAAATTCACCTCTTTCACCATTTGGGCATGGTTTATGTCTGTTTCCACTGAGCGTCTTCTGTTGAAGTGAGTCTCATGAAAGCAGAGGGAGGCAGGGGGTGAGACTGCACCGCTCCACTTTCATTATTCACCATTGTTTCAGTGGTTTGTGTGACACAGCAGAGGAAGTAAGAGATGACTGTGCTTTGAGAAAAAGACCACTGATTGAAAGTGGGAGATATGACTCTGACGTGTGTCTAAAAACCAAAAAAATCAAAAGGAAATTTAATTTGGCAAGAGTTCACGTTCTCATGAAACAGGACATCTTAAACTGGTTAACTGATGCAAGACTTAACTGATGTACTACAATTATTTTTTGTACTCTGAATAGCCAGAAACCCTAAATAGTACGCAAAGAAAAATTTTGAGGTATGAAAATGTTGACAGTGTAGGTGTTTGTACTTTTCCTACTGTTTTGCAACTTTTGCAGTTACTGAACAGATGTGAATGAGGTCTTGTTAGGTTAATGCTCCCTATATATCTGTATGTTTTCACCGAAGCAGCTACAAAATGAAATAAAACATTAATCCAACACTGTTTAACATCGTATTTCATTATGTTATGTTATTGTTTTTGTTTGTTTTTATGTCACTTCTCTGAAACTCAAATTCTTGTATTAAAGTTAAATTCATTGAATATTGGCTATCGGGGCATCAAGCTGACAGACACACAGCCGAACCTATTATTGTTTAACAGAGTTATTACTCCTAACGCGTTAGCAAAATAATTCACTGCTTACACCCATAAGACACAAAACAACATTATTATCACACTGAACGGGCTTTTCTGGTGCACCTGGTAAGTCTAAGTCCAATGTTCACTCTTCTTTTAGCTCTGGTTTGCTTTCTACTAACTCCTGAAAAAAATATCACCAGCTAGTCTCCAACGTTGTCGGATTAGGGCTGGGCAGTATAGCATACGCTGGGTTTATCTATCACTGTAGGCTGAAAACAGCTGCCTGCTTCTGCTAGAAATAAGGTTGACGAGAGCGCTGAGACTGAACCATACAATAAACATCCCTGTCTCCTGCAAATTACTTGATATGTTATAAAATGATCATCGCAATTATGTTGTGGTGGCAAACGTAATCGTGGGCTGGATTATGTTCAGAGGCAACCTTTTTTTTTTGAATGAATGAAGCACTGCATTCATGAACTGTGCTGGATTCGGCAGGAGGTGGTTGGGGTGTATGGTGGTCGTACAAAACGCATGACTGTGACACCTGACTTCAGTCCGTGGTTAGGTTTAGGCAACAAGAGTACTTTGGTTAAGGGTAAGAACAGATCGCGGTTTTGGTTGACTGTCAATACACATGTTGTGTCGCCAGTCACTATGAACCTTTTCTGTATTAAACCAGGCCATGATCGTTCCCTAACCTCAACCGAGTACTGTGAGTGTCTAAACATAATTTTAAAAAGTGTAAGAATACTGTAGACACATACATTGTACACGTAGAAATGGACTCAAAACATTTAAATCAGAATCATTTGGTGGGTTTCTGTCAATAGGTACTCGACTGGCTAGTGATGCTCGTCAAGCATCTAAATAATCCAATGAATTTATTTGAAGTTGAACAAGTCTCCTTAGAGGGGTCGTTTACTTCACTTAGTCCTGAGTAATTCTAATCTTCAGCCACAGAAAACTGAAGGATGATGCTTTTGTGGTTAGTAATCTTCTCAGAAAGATGCTTGAGATCCTGAAAGCCTGTTCTTGACCAGGCACCATCCCGTCCCATTAGCACACAAGGAAAGCAAAAAATTCCCTTATTCTTTTATCCTGGAAAACCACATTAAATCCGTGATTATTTTTACCATCGATTTGGTTAAAACAATAATCCCGCGGCAGATGGGCATATTGGTGTTTTAATCTCAAATTTTTTTCTTCAAAAGGCAGACTCTTAATTTGAGTGGTAGAAGATAATCCACTCCGTTGCTGGTGAACAAAGTTCTTGAAAGAAATGCCAACTTCTGCCAACTGTGAAAAGATTATGTCAACAGTTCTTGGTTAATAGCCAATCAAATAGCAGTGGGGCGACAGGGAATCAGCCCCACCCGGATTCAAATTTAAGATCAGCTTTCATTGCTAAGGCTTTAGGCATGCGTATTGTTGTTTTCCCACTTGGGGCATTTGACTTTGGGATCATTGGGCTATCCCTGCCTAGTGCCTGCTCGCGCCAAGAGCAATTTAAACACCCTTTTAAAATATTCTATCAGCTATTGACCTTAAGTTGTAGAATAATGATAAATAACACCAGCAACAGAGGATTTTTTTTATGTCATGGATTTATTCAGAATTATACTAATTTCTAAATTAGTCAGAAAAGACTGAAGATGAAGTTATGTCTGCCCAGTGATACCTGAACATTTCACTCTTTTTGTGGCTGTCTTGGATTTGTATTTCACTTACAGCAGATTTTTTTTTACACAGAAGGTACTGTTGCCCTCTTATTCTGAGCCAAAAGGTGTTAAATTAACCATTACAGTATGGGGACCCTAAAGGATGTGACACCTCTCACATATAGGGACCCTACTCTCTTCCCATGGGCTTGCAGACCCGGGGTCCCTAGATGTGATAGTTCGACTCTCTTGGCTGGCCCTTCAACGCACTGCGCGTCAGTACTGTTTCTGAGTCAAAATCCAGTAACATGTGAGGATGTTCCTGGTCAGCGAGTCTTTGTGGGGGCCGCTGCCGCTGCCAGGGTTGCATCGAATCCTCTGCTGCTGAGGGTCGTTGAAATTCACAGACTGTCAGAGGCACTGCTGGTTCTGTTTCCTTAGAAACAGCTAAGGGATGGCGGGAATCAAGGAATGCAGGACACCAGTGGTTATATTCCCATGTCCTGAGAAATCCACTCATTACTTCATTTGTTGGCAAAATCCAGCAAAATAATGTTGGGAAACATCATCTGCTGTGGCTCTGACTCAATTAGAAACTGTTTTTTAGCAGGTTGCTCCAAATAAGAAAAGACAAAGATGAAGGTATTACGAGAGCAAAAGAAACAAAAGATGAATTATTACAAAGGGAAACAGTAAAAATTATTGAATAAATTGACAGAAATCTAAAAAAGTAAATGATAATAAAACAACATTAAACAAGCAATCACTGTTGTTACATTATATGACAGATAGTTTTATTTGTTGGCTGTTGACTAAAGAGACTGATTTTGAGACTAATGTGCTAAAATCTTCTCTTCATCATAAACCCGCTGCGCCTGAATAGGTGAGCATGTTTGACCCTTGCTGATTTCTGTCTAATCACTTCCCCTCCATTCATGTGCATATTGAAACACGCTACAGTCACTTCTTGTGCCCTCAAACCAACCTATTTAGCAGCGCTCATGCTTACGTAAGAGCCGCAGAGAACAAAAGAGCAAAAAAATAAATGGTTTCCACTCAGGAGGAGGGATCGGGGCTCCCATTCAGAATATGACAACCATGTTTTAAATTATGTCAAATCCCAGCACTCCCTTCCCTCTGCTGGAATGTCTCCTTTAGCACCGAGGAATTTTATTGCCCTACCTTCTCTCTGTTGTGGTGTCACTGGGGGACAAAAAGCAGCGCTGACCCCATGGGGGCATCTGCTCGGCTCACCACCTAGATGCACATTGTGACTCTGGCATAACTTCGCTGTTAGACGTCACAAGTCATTGTGTCGGGGCGTTTTTGTGTCTCGGGACAAAGCGTGAAAGAGAGAAAAGAAAACAATCCAGATGCCTTCTCTGAAATGGCTCAGCTTGCCCCCTTTTATAATGCAAGTGGGGGTCAGCTTTGTTCGACGCGGTGTAGTTGTCGTTTTAGAGAAAACCTACTTTCAAAGCAAATACCTATGTCTTGTAATTAGGTTAGCCGTTCCCCTCTGTCTGGACTCACTGATGGCTCTGTCCTGTCTTGGGGATTATTTTAACTTGGCGAAATTATACAAATTTGAATCACAGTGTAGGAGCTATGTATTCATTATCTTTGACTGACTACCAGTTGCCCAAACCTGAGGCCCGCACAGGCTGTAATTAAAGACTTTTGAAACAATGGGTTTTCGCCACGAATATAATTTTTCTTTTTCTCGTCTGCTTTTTGAAAATATCGGGCAAAAATCGTTTGCTCCAACTACAGAAAAGCTTCTGAAGAATGAGAGAACCCAAAGAGGACTCATTGTCTTTCAAGAAAATTTCCAGATGTCTTTCGTGGCCGCATTTAGCAATTAAAGCTTTTAATGTGAGCAGTGATGGAAGAAAGAGTCAGATATTTACATAAGTAAAAGAACCAATACCACAATGTAAAAAATACTCAATTGCAAGTAACATTCAAAATCCTACATAGGTGAAATAAAAGTGTTATCAGCAAATTGTGCTCAAAGTTTCAAATTAAAGTACTTGCTCCACAGAAAAACGGCCCCTGTGACTGATATATCATTAACTGTTAACCAGATGGTTGCTGAATTGCAGTTGTGTCTAGGAAGCGGGTTAAGAAATACCACAGTGAGTTTCTTCTGTGTAATTTTGTCCTGTTTAATAACGTTTTCGACATATGGACACCAGAACAGTAGAGCAAACGTAATTCTCTTACTTGCTGTTTACGCTCCTAAATCTAGCGATTGCCAACAAAAATTTGTACAAATATCTATGGTGCTCAGACGATGAATGATGATGAAGATGATGAACAACTTTGGTGACACCCTGACCTCTCCTCTTGTGCTGCCAGGAGGTCAAAGTTTGCTCTTATACAGTGAAATATTTCAACATCTCTTCCGTGGATTTGGCACAAATTTCTGTGCAGATTTCCAGAGGATGTAATTGGAGATAGAATAAAGTTTTTAGCAATTCTGTTGAATTTCCAATGCTCAAATTGAAAACATGCATAAAAACAGGGGGGATTGAAACACACTCATAAACATCTCAAACCGGCTCTGAACTATACACTGCTTTTTCACAAGCAAAAAAGGTTGAAAATGACTGGTTTGATCTTTAACAATGTACTGTGTTTTAAAGGCTCGTCCTATGTTTGTTTTTTTTGTTTTGTTTATGGAATATCGATCTGCGAAATAACTAGTACCGACAGCGGTCAGATAAATGTAGTGAACTAAAAGTACAATAAATCCCCCCTGAAATGTCGTGCAGTACCAGGTGTGAAGCATCACCACCTTCAAATTCGACTCATGTACAGCACTTGAGTAAATGTCCCAAGTTACTTTCCACCACTGGATATAAGTGACAAATGAAGACGTTCATGAGAGTAGGAAGGGAGTTTTATGGGAACACCATTAAAAGCAGGAAATGGAGGGGGCCTGCTGTTTTCTTCAGATCCATATAAAATGTAATGACACCGTGATCCTGTGACACTTTTTTTTTTTTTTTTTTTTGAACAATGAAACAATACAGGAGTAATTTCATTTGTCCCCCCTCAGAGAAATCGTAGAAGCGTATGTTTTGCTTGAGGGACAGACAGTAAGTGAAAAAGTAGTTGTTACCACACCTGTGTAAGCAGAAAACATCTGTTCTCTAAAGCAAAATCTTCCAAGAACTTCTTCCCCAAACCCCACGTGAAAAAGAAACAATAAAACCTTTCCCCGTAACCTCTTGAGTAAAATGTTTTATCACATTATCTGCATAGAAATCCAATTTTGCCGCACAGGCCTGCTTTCAATTTGCCGCATGTGATTCACTGCCAATTGTAACAGCAACTTATTTGTCTGGCCCTGTGGTTACGAAGAAGACCAGATGTTGGACTCTGGGGCCAGATGAAGGAAGTCTGAGGGTCTGGGTCTCTGCAGCGGGTCAGGGATGAACAGGATGTTGATAAACTAACAAACCAGGAAACCCTGACTCCCTACCAAAAAAACCCCACTCTTGCTTTTCTCCCAGCTGCCGTCATCTTTTCATCGTTCCTTTTTTTTCCCCCTCCTTTATCCTTTACTTCTTGGCCTACACCTCCTGGCCCCTCGTTTATTTTCCCCTCATCCTGCCTAAGCCCAACCCTGTCACCTAGTTTCTCTCACCTTTCCCTGTCTGCCTTGTCTGTCTGTCTGTCCCTCTCCCACGGCGGCGAAGCCATGAGGCGTGCACATGTGCCAGCGAATCGCGTATCCTTATCTGCAGGCGGCTCACCTACAGTCCAGCCAGCCGGGCCGGGTCTCGGAGCCGGCGGAGCAGACCCAATCACAGACGCAAACAACAACAGCGATGATGTCAGGCCTCTTATTTGTGCTCTTTCTTATCAGGTCGGCTTCATGTCATCACAGTGCAGACGGAGAGAGGGGGGGAGGGAAAAAGGGGGAAGAGAGCGCAAGAGAGAGGAAAATGAACAGAATGTCTTGACACAGACGTCTAACGGCCTTTTCGTTGTGCCCAATAAAGCAGTGATATATGATCATGTGTCTTCCATGTGTGATGCAGGCTCCGTCACTCTGACAGTGCATTCTCGCATTACGAACCAGAGAGGGAAAACCCCAAGCTCGGAAATGAATGTCTCGCTTTCTCTTGTTTTGCTTTGTTTAGAGTGAGCAGGTGCATTCGGGGCCTGTTCACGAAACACCACAGAAACATTTTAATTATTTTTTAGCTCGTCAAAATACGTCCGGGTTAAAACGTAGCCAGATTTTGTTAAGAAGTGGCAGTTTATAGGCATCCGCACCGATTAGCCACAACGTTAAACCCGGCAACTGGTTTTAATGTTGTGGCTGATCGCTGTATATTGATACGATCCTTGTTTGGACATTATTGTATTTGAATGTAAAGCATGTGAAAATTGCACATTGAAATTAAATGTTTTCAGAGCTGTATTGTAGTCTCAAGGAGCAGGTCCAAAATCCAAGCTCAGGTCCTACAGGGCAAATCCAAGTCAAGTCACAAGTCCTCATAAGCAAACTGAAAGTCAAAGTCTTTGAAAGACCAGAGTGCTGAGCATTAAAATGACAGAGCATTTGAACGTTTTTCCTCTTAATTCCATTTAGTTCAATCAAATTTTATTTATATAGCGGCAAATAATAGCATACATTATCTCAAGGCACTTCACAGGTTACAGTCAGGACCTTACAATATTACAGAGAGAAACCCAGCAGTTCCCACCATGACCAAGCACTTGGCGACAGCGGAGAGGAAAAACTCCCTTTTAACAGGAAGAAACCTCAGACAGAACCGGACTCAGGGTGGGCGGCCGTCTGCCTCGACCGTTTGGGTTGAGAGGAGAGAAATGGGGGAGAGAGGAGAGAGAGAGACGAGGAACAGCTGTGTATGCTGTTGCATTCAAGCACTGTCAGACTGGTTGTTAGAAAGATAATAATAACAGTGATACGTACGGAATAGGTGTAATACCGTTATTAATAATGTTGAGTAGTAGTGGCAGATCCAGATCCTGCAGCTCCTCAGTCAGAGACGTGTGCAGAACGAGGACAGGGAGAGAGAGGACAGAGAGGACAAGCACAAAGCCACAGGGGATGGAGGACACGAAGCGAATGACATGCCGTAATGTGATATAAATGCATGGGGAGAGAGAGAAGAAGTGCTCAGTGCGTCATGGGAGTTCCCCGAGTAGCACGGGTTTAGGGCTCACCTGAGCCAGCCCGAACTCTTCGCTTTACCAAAGAGCAAAGTTTTAAGCCTCATCTTAAACGTGGAGAAGGTGTCTGCCGCCCAAAATCAAACTGGGAGCCGGTTCCACAGGAGAAGAGCCCGATGGCCGAAGGCTCCTGCCTCCCATTCTGCTTTTGGAGACTCGAGGAACCACAAGCAAGCCCGCGTTCTGGGAGCGCAGTGCTGTAGTGGGGTCATAGGGTACTGTGAGCTCTTTAAGATACAATGGAGCTTGGTCATTAAGGGCCTTGTACGTAAGGAGAAGGAATTTGAATTCTAGTCCAGATTTTACAGGAGCCAGTGCAGAGAAGCTAAGACGGGGGGAAATATGATCTCTTTTCCTAGTTCCTGTCAGTACTCCAACAAGTCTCTAAATACTCTCCAGTTGATCCAAAGTGCCGCAGCGCGAGTACTGACAGGAACTAGGAAAAAAGCTATGGATGACGTGAAGTAATTACATGTCTCTGCTACACTGTATTTACCACAGAGTCTGACATGACTCGTCATGAACCGTCATCTACACAGATTGCCACCAAGATTTATTTATTTATTTTTTAATTAGATCTGTCTTGCACAGCATGACATGAGATTAACCTGCACAATTGCTGTCATTGCACAACGTGTAGGGGGCCCGAAGTCAGACTCGAGCCCACGTCTGATGTCTCAAATCTACAGCTCTGGTTGCATGTAATCTAAACGTCTAAAAGAACCGAGACTCTCCAAACCCACCGTAGCCCAACTGCAACCTGGACATCCAGATTTCAGCGCTGACTGGGAGACAGCTGAGTTTTTCGGACAGTTTTGATAACTTCTCTCTCTGGAGTTGGAACAGTCAGAACAGATCCACTCCCAAAGTCTATTGTTTGGTCTCCTGTGGATGGTAAAATTAAATCATGCATCGCAGTTCTATCTGCCATGCACACATGGAGCCGTTGGCCTTTTGTTCTTTTGGTGTCATCTCTCACCGACTTTTCTCTGGCTCTGTCTTGATCTTAAATATCTTCATATCTTTGTGCGTTTCAGTACCTTTGAGTTTTAAATACTCCTTTAAAAACTGTTTTATTCTGTTTTTAAAAAAAAAATCACTTACTTACCCCGAGGGCTGCGGTGAATGACAAAAACAAACTCAGAGACAAAGACAGATCTATAATGAGGTCTGATTAGAAGATAAAAATCCCATAATTGAGACTCTCTTGTTTTCTCCGGTTCTTTTACTTCAAACTCAAAAATGAAGCGAATATGGACTAAAAAAAAGTGCCCTGATCATCACCTAGGTATCTGCAGGACTAATGTGAGACTAGTTTGATCTCCTTTTAGGTGTTCTTCACTTAGGCCCGTGCCTCGGAACGAGCCAACTTATAAACAAAGGCAGCTCTCTGTTCAAAAACAACAATGTAAGCGAATTACAACTAAATCTGTCTTTCGATGTAATAAGATCAAAGAGGTTTCTTTAGAGAGGAAGTCACACGGTAAAAAAAATCTGCCCGAGAGTTAGAAAAGCCGCTGCCACGTTTTTGGGCTGATGCCCCCGAGGTCGTTGACAGTGAGTGGAAAAGCTCAGCTTCGGATCAGGATTCAGCATCGACACAAGTGGCCAGCAGAGAGGCCAGAGGTCGAAACGCCCTGAGGGCATTACAGAAACAAGCCTTCGGTGCAGGTGTAGGAGGTATATTTTGCTCAAGGATACCTCAGAAATATTGGTAGGAAGCCAGTAAGTACATTTACCTAAGTACAATTTTTAGGTACTTGTACTCTCCTTTCCATTCTATGCTACTCTAAACCTTTATATTCTATCTAAATATTGCACTTTTTACTCCACTATTTATTCGACAACTACAGCTACTGGTTACTTTTTGGATTAAGATGTTATGTAAGCAACATACGAGAAGCTTATAAAACACAAAGCTTTGCTAAACATGGCACCAGTGGTCCCCGGTTAGGCCCCTTGTCCCATTTCAGATGTGTAGTGTATAACATAATACAGGGATTTAGTGGAACCAACTAATTTTCCGTCTCAGATTTCCAGTTTTTATTTTCAGACCACTTCAAAACTTATAAACTCGAGCCGTTCCGGCTTGAGGTCCTTTTGACTTTAAACGATGAGTTGAATGAATGTTATGCTGCTGAGAATTCGCTCAACTCATTAAACTCATTAAATTCACTTTCTAACGAAACGTGATCAGCATAGATTTCCCGGCGTCTGTTGTTTGAGTGCGAAAACTCTCCGGAGACTCCTTTTCATTTGTAATTGGAAGAAAACATACATGATGGAAACTCGCTGGGTTTTTTTTTTTTTTTTTTTTTTTTTAACACATTAACCTAAGTCACAGTTGTTTCTTTCTATAATAATGAAAACACGATGAACATTAGTATTTAACTCTTTCCCTAGCCTCATACACTTTTAATTTAAATAGGGTAAATTCATGCTGTCTTTTCGCTAATCTGCGGTTAAGTGAGAAAACGTAAAAGGAAAGCAAGCGTGGCTCAGCAATCGCTGGTTCTACTTAACATCTTCATTTTATTACAGTTGTTTTCTCAAGTACAATGAACTAATCTTGGCTGGCTTTATGTTTATACAACTCGTGACACAACTTTGAGCTTAATGATTCAACGCATTTAACAGGAGGCACTTGTTTTATATTTATATATTTATTTATCTAAATTTCCCACATGGTTTCATTTAAATAGCTGCTTGAGGCCCAAATGACCTAATATTTCACTAGAAAAGCAAAGATTAGAGGTGGAAAAAAAGTGAATACAGATTTGTGTGGCAGAACTTTCGCTTTTTTCCTCGCTACCACTTAATTAATAGCCGCACGACCCCCTCGGACTTTGCTCGTGACCTCCTGAAGGGAGCCCGACCCCTTTGTTTTTGCAGAACGAGTACTTTTAGGTTTAATAATTTAAGTGTAATTTTCATATTATACTCATGTACTTCTGGGGTTTTAATGCAGTGGCGTGCTTTTAGATTGTTGCATAGATACTTTTACTACTTTACTCATTTTATAGATACTTGTAATGGACCTGAATACTTCCTCTCACCAGGTTTCCCGCGGCTGAGAAAATCAAACCCGGTCCGTCTACACGTTCCTGCTGCCATTTGAGTTCCAGCTTGCAGGTCGGAGGTGTTTTAACTGCACATGTCCTGTTCGTGTGAAGCCGTCGATATTTATGAATGTCACTGCTATTCAGAGAGTCGGGGCCCGAACCATTTGCCCGTTCCTTAAGTCGACATCCAATGGAGACATTTGCGCTCGTGTAGTTCCCCCAACTTTTTACAGGTCTGTCTGCCGCTCTGACCGGATGCGTCCCAATTTGCCTCGTGCTGAGTTTTTCTGTATTAATATTCAGTCGCCCCCACTGGTCTCTTCTTAAACCTGATGTCACGGAAGCTGTCACGCAAGTTCTACCTGTGAGAGCTCCCTGACATGGAAGAAGAAAGCGAGAGAAAGAAGGAGATGATGTGCAGTCAGTAACGAGTCCAATCGCACCCCCCCACAACCTGATATTACATGCAGCTCTCGCCCTCTGGAGCTTTTCAGTCGACTGGGAGAGCAACTCTGCCGCTCTCACAAATGCTTCATGTGAAACGCATTCATTTGGAGGGATATTTTAAGACTCGCAGCTGCAACATTACGGTCAGATACATGAGAAATGAAGCTGAAAATGTTCAACAGTTAAAAAACACGCACGTGCGCACGCGCACAAACACACACAGACAAAAGCAACATTACCTTTAAAAAAACAGTTTCTAGCAAAATTGAAAGTAATTTTAGATCTTATTAGTATATAACTGCTTGATTCAATAGAGGTTCGGGTATATTCTATATGGTATGCATTGCCTTACTATCACCAGTATTCGTATTTGCTCCTCTCCCCCTTTTCCTCATCAGTTTTGGTTGTAGCAGTTGGGCGCCTCTCCTTGTTCTCCTGTCCCACCATGTGTTCAGATGAGGAAGGGTAGGCATTAAAATTATTATTGCCTGAAGTACAATCAGAATTAGCATATAGTAACCCTGGGGGTCGGAGGGGGGTGGTGGTGGTACAAGATGATTAAAGAAAGAAGAAAAACATTTTTTAAATTGAGTTAAATTTTGGAGTAGTAGTAGTAGTATCGGTAGTGATACTCATCAGTGCAATTGGGATTCAATAAACAACTTTTTTAATTTAGCTTTTTGAAATAAATACAAGTTTTGACCCCTCTGCTCTCTTCCTCATCGCCTCATAATGTGAGAACAGATGCAATTTATTTTCCAATTTAATCTGTTTTCCATTTCGTTTCTCTTCTTTTTAAAAACATTTTTTTTTAGAACGGAAAGGTAATGTTAAACAGTCAGACATCGACCAGCAGCTATGATCCGGTTTCCAGACCTCTGAGTCACTTTCCACCTCTACGATTGTTTCAGAAATTCAGCCAGTAGTAATAATAATAATAATGATGATAATAAGTAAACAAACAGACCGTCTGATTATCAGGGTGATCGGCAGGCACATGTGACAAAAACTATTTAACATACAGTTTCATATTTACAGTAGATATAGTGATATGTTCGTTTTTTGTTATTTGGTTGTTGTGGTTTTTTTGGACATTTCACATGATAAATTCACACGATGTAGCCCACGTGGGATTGTCAGATATTTCACAAATCAAATGTAAGACATCGCATGCAAAAGCTTTCACACGTAAAGTGATATAAGGGCATTTGGGATAAATACATATGCAGCTGACGCACAGCTGATACACGGATGCAAGTCACGACTGAAACACCAATTCCACGTGTGAAAACACGGAATTCACATTGGCTTTTCCGTAACATAGGCGCTGTGTTGTCCATACAAACATTCAAACAAAGACAGAAAGGTACACAGATGTTTGATTTAGTTTTATTTAGCGCCTTTAGATAGAAGACATATAGACAGACCGATGGTTAAACCACATCTTACCATCGTCCCGAGTCTGTGGGTTTGTTTGTTTGTTTATGTGTCAGCAGGATTAACGGAAAAAACAAACAAACAACCGTTTTTGTGCCGAACCCGGTGGAGGGCTGGGGCACGGGCCAGGGACAAAACCCATTACGTTTTGGGGCAGATCTGGATCAGTTACTATGATTTTGATTGATTTTTTTTTTTTTTCTTTCTCTGAAGTCAGGTGTATTTTCTTTTTTCTTGTGACACTGGCCTTGGCAGAGGTCCTCACTCTACTGAGAACATTTTCTATTTTTTTTTTTAGTTTTTTTTTTTTAGTGTTGTTCCTTGTTTGTGATGACTCGCTTTCCTTTTGTCACAGTAGAGTATTTAGACTAATAATGTGGAGGTTAGGGAGTTGGGATCTCCCTCCTCCTCCTCCCTCTCCTCCTCCTGCTCCTCCTGCTCCTCCTCCCACCATGTGCCCACGTTAATGAAAGAGTGATGTCTGGACATAGGACCACTGTTGTTTTCAATAGTGATATAGAAATATGTGGTTATGTAAATAGCGAGTCGCCTATCTCATCCTGTCCCGGGCTGGGATGAGGGTTAGGGGGCTGGGATCTTCCTCCTCCTCCTCCTGGTCGTCGTCTGTCCCACCATGTGTTGGGGCTGGAGGAGAGGGCAGGGTGACGTCACACAGGGCTGGTCCTGCCGTTTATTAGCCGGGGGGAGCCGAGCGCCAGGTCGCGAGAGCTTCACACTGCAGCTCTGTCCGGCCAGCGGCAGAGGGGATGTCCTGCTAACTTCACCAAAACTTTCTAGAAAAAGCTCAGTCAACAGATTAAAAAAAAGGAAAAAAAAAAAAAAAAAAAAAAAAAAGCCAAAAAAACCAAAAAAAAAAAGCCAAAAAAAAAAAATAACACTGACTGACTGACAAAGTGTCGCAACTCGCCTCACTCCTGTTTTAATGAAACTTTATAACTACTTTATGTCTTTTTTTTTTTCCTTTTTAAAACTGAAACAGAGGCACTGCCTCCACATCCACTGTGATAAGTTTTGAATGAGCCGGGTCACGCTTGCGTAGAGAGTTTTTCCTTTTTCCCGATTTTTCTTTTCCCTTTTACTTTTTAATTTCTCGTTGGGATAAGGATTTTTTTTTTTTTTTTTTTTTTTTTTGCTCTATCACTTAAGACTCGTGATGGCTGCCCTGTCACTAGCGTTACTACTTGTAGGATTTGTATTGACTTCAGCTGACGAGGTAAGTGACCGTATCCCTTCGCCGTTGCCTCACTTGACACGCAAGTGTGCGCAATTTTTTTTTTTTTTTTTTCTGCCTCTTAAACCGCCTTTAAAATGAAAGAAATCCGGCTGTAAATCGGAAAAAAAAAAAAACAATTCTCTTGTAAACTGTCACGTTTGCCTGGGTGAACGCTTCCTCTGTGAAATACATGTTGACGCTGCGAACGCAGGAGTTCAGCCTGTTACATAAGACATGTAAAATAGAGGCATTTTCGTTAAACTTTTACAAGCAGCTCAGCCCTACGGTAAACTGCTGCGGGGCGGTAGAGCTGCTGCCGCCGCCGCCGCCGCCGCCGGACATCTCAGGCTCTCAGATCATGATTTCCTTCTGGCCTGTGCCGCATTTAACGAGCTTTTTCTTCTCTTACAGGCTGGTGGAGTAGATAGAGAGGGTAAGTCCTGTTTACTTGTTGCCGATCTTGTTGATACTTAGATCTAAGCTGTGAGAAAGTGGAAAGAGATTTTCCTCCAAAGAAACTCAGTAGAACAACTTGGTGCACTGAGATCAAAGTGGGAGGGGAGTTTGTGTGTGTGAGGCTCTGTAATACACCCCCCCCCCCATTCCCCTCAACACACACACACACACACACACACACACACACACTTACATTTCATGAGCAAACTGCTTCAAGGGCTTTGTTATACAGGAAAGAAAATTCCACTTCTAAATCCTGCACATCTGTTATCAATTCTGAGGTTAGGAAACAAGTGAGCTGCAACAGTGTCCACGTTGGATCCTCTTTCAGCCGCCGTTATCTTCTGCACACCTCAAGGGCCCTCACGCAGCACCATGACAGGCAGCTGAGCGCCGTCGGGCTGCAGTTGAGCGTTTGTGGTCAGCCGCCGCCTGCAGTCTACCACTGCTGGCTCTGCTCGGCCATTATCGGGCTTGTAAGCAGCTAATTCACCCATTTAGTGTGGTTTCTATTCATTTTTTCACCCCCGTCTTTGCCTCTTCCACAAGTTAAAGTCCCCCGGTCTCATGCTAGACCTGTTTGTATGAACAGATTTGTTCTTTAGCGGTACGTACGGGTGATTTGGGGACGATTGCAAAAGTATAGTTAATTTCCTCTGGGCTGAATCAGTGGATGAATTGTTAAACTTGTTGCATTTTCCTGTTGGTTCAGTTTTCCACTCAGACGAATAAAAGCCAAGCAAAAAGGTCCAGAAGAAGTCACTATGACTAATGATTTTGCTCATGGACATCGCAGTATGCAAAGTGCACTTGACTTCGTTCCACCCGGTCCACAGCTCGGATGAAATGTTTACAGCTGTATTCAAAAGTGGTCTGGGGTCCCTAAGACAACAGCTGACATCGCCGAATTTGTTATGATATCGTCTACTGGTTCCCAACAACAGGCCTTTAATCTACATGACGTAAAGTTCTTTTATTCACTCTTTGGTAACCTTTTCTGAATGGAACCTAAAAATAGAGCAGAACAGGTAGCCTTATATGGCCGTTTAGGGTTCTTATATTTCGCATACGTCCTCACGAGCAGGTGGCATTCACCTGGATTTAAAAGATACATTTCTGCTGTTAAGAGAGTTTGGAGAATCTGACATGAAACACTTCGACAGGCAAAACCTCACAGAGAAAAATTAGGAGAGGTTTGCTGTAAGTGTAGAAAAATGTTCTTTGGAGAGGCCCAATGAGTGCAAAGCAAATCAAAAGGGGTTAAGTTTACCAGTTAAGTTGCAAGTTTTCGACATACTCTTAATTGTTATCTGTGCTCGTTGGGTCGTCCAACAATCGGCAGCCGCTGCCTGTGGGATCAGCATCAGACCATCGAGCGGTCGAGCCAGTTTTACGTAACGTTTGGCCAGGTGTATAGAGGTGTGAGAGGAGGCAGGTGTGAAAACTGCTTTTTTAGGGTCAGAAAAACAGACCTGTTTTTCTCCTCTCATGTAAGCACAGCACGTCCATGCGACCCGGCGGTCAGGCGATCGTTGGCTGATGTTTTTGCAGTTTGTTCAAGTTCACAGGTTTTTCGAGTTGGGGTGATGCGTCACTCAGTCCTAGTCGGCACTAGTTCTTTGAAGGCTGTTGGGTGTATCGGGGCTCTTAAGGCGTCAGTGTGCTTCAGCTTAAGTGCTTGTCGGATGGTCGAATAGGGTCTAATATCCAGCTCGCCCCACACCTTTCTGACCTCGGCAGTGAGGCGCTGCGTCCAACAGGTTTTTAAAAAAACTTTCCAAAACGGACACTCTGACGATTATGTTGACTTTATGCCGTGATTGGCCAGGTGTGTGGACGTGGGAAAGTATGCACAACTGAGTGCAACATTATGAGTGCTTTTGAGGAGAGACTGTCCGAAAGTGTCCACCATTATCTCCCTTTGTAGAATTCATTTAATCTCATCTCTCTTTAGGCCCATTTCCCCACTGTTGAGTGGGTTCGTTGGGAACAGCTATGAACACTTTTGCCTTTAAGTGCGCGAACCAGTTCATCTGAAGTATGCTTAGACCATGAGCAAACGGCAGGCCTGTGTAATCATATTCGTGGTGGTGTTGGTTAAAGATTCTGTGATGTTTCCAAGTTCACAAGTTTGCGAAGATGCTAGATGCTGGATTTTGCTAGTGTGTCAGGTGTCAAAGAAGTACGGGCGTCCATACAGATTGGTGACAAATTAAAGGAAAAACCAACATAAAGGGTCTTAGAATGATCTTGTCCCATCAGAAGCATCTACAACAGTTTCAATGCTCCTTGGAAGATGATTTTTCAAGTTTCTGAACTCTGCTGGAGGGACGAACACCATTCTTCCAAAAGATATTCCGTCATTTTGATGGGTTTTGATGAAGCTGTCAGAGGGCACTGTGCAACACGTCACTCCAAATTGTCCTGTAGATACTCAGTTGAGTAGAGATCTGTTGACTTGGGAAGGCCATAATGCAAGATTCACATCATTTTCCTATTCATCAAACCACTGAGTTAGGCCTCGATTCGTTTTCCTTTTTTCAATGTTTCTTTACTTTGAGATTTTTCTGTTAATTTGTCACTCGTCTTTCTCACTAAGCACGAGGTTGTCATCATGCATGAGGAGGGTGAAGGCAGTTTTCCTCTGCTCGCAAATTCGGCGGCTTTTTTTTATTAATTCAACTTTAAAAAATGTTCTTTGCATTTGTGGTCTCATAAATTGCTGTTCTAAGTGGACAACTGGCCAAACAGATGTTGCACTGAGATGTATTTTTGCTGGTTTGATCACAGCGATTTAAAACCTCTACAATAAATGTCACGATTTGGTGTCAGACCCTCACAATCAAAGAGCAACGGCGTCTTTGGAAAACTGCCATTTTGCACCGATGTTCAACAATCATGCAGATGGAGAAATCCATCATAGCAGAGGCAGAGAGACTAATTCCTCCTCTCAGAGTAGCAAAAAATAGACTGGGACGCAGTACTGGTAGTAAAGGATGCCAATTTTTTGCTTTTGGTTTTTGTCTGCATGCTGGCTCTGCAAAACCAATCCAAAAACTTTGCTTTGCTGAGTGTGGTTGTACAATGCTGAATGGATATTTGCCGAGGAAAGAGGGGTCATGGAACCAGAAATTAATTGCAGTTGCAGCCATGAATCAATCAATACAATCAATTTAATGAAGCAATTCCCTTTTTTCAGACCTTAAAGTCTACATATGAAAAAAATAAATGATTATTATGATAATAATAATACAAGAAAGACAAAAAGAGAAAAATCCAGATCATTTTGCAAAAAAAAAAAAAGTTTTAAAAAATAGGCACAGAATCTGTTCAGGTGAACATGGGCTGGTCCTACACTTAAAGATTTGTCTTGTACCAAAGAATCCAAGGCAAAGTTTGTATGTACAGCTCAGAGTTCAGGAGTCATGGCTTACAGTGCTTCATAAACGACCACATGGTGGCGCTGTCGGTACCAGAAACGAATCGCATATTCCTCGGCCTATGGCTGAACGTTCCACCGAATTTGACATAAATCTCCCTCACAAATAAATGAATTTACAGGACTAATAACCTTGTTGTAGACAATTGGTTTTAGATGGCATTTTTTTCAGTATGTCATTTCTTGTGAGTGACTTCTATAACCATGGAAGTCAATGAAGAGAGTTAAAAACCTTCAACTTTAATGTTTGTAGCCTTGCCTATTCACTATGACAGAATACATCTTTTGAATAGACTTAGAAAATTTGAGACTATTTTTTTTTTTTCTTTTCTGGTTGACAATGAAGGATGTGTGCCAGTGGAATGGATGACCTTTTAGAAGGTAACGGGTAAAGTGTAACTCCTCGCTATTCACTGAATCTTTTTCCATCTTTCGCTCTAAACTGTTGGAATTTGTGGCCCTTTTGAGAGCAGCTACAGCTTCACAGTGTGTAACCTTATAAACAACAAACTTCTGGGTTTTAAAGCCTCTCAGTTTGAGGCATATAGAGACCAGTTACACTCCTTGGAAAGTAAACTTTTCTCTTTCTTCTTCTCTATTCTTTTTTTTTGTAACACAACATAAATGATTTTAATCCTTGGTTCAATATTTGCCACCCAGGTCAGTAAATCTTAGATTTTCCTTCGAGAGCAAATCTCCCACATGGCCCTGCAAACCAAAGTTCAGAGTAAATGTTCCTTTAAATTTTCAGGTTTCATACCCTCAACACTTAAATCAACAGCGCTGAAGATGAATTTGAGGCAGCAAATTTTCTGTAAATTTGCTCCAGCGCCATTTCATTAGCTAGGCCTGACCCAAACCTTTATGGATTACTAGGTTGTAAAAATATTTAAAGGCTTTAAAAACACTTTTTTTTTCCAACCAGCTTCTTACTCTGAGGAAAGGGGTCCCACGTGAACACAAATCTGTGGCTACCTTTTCTGTTTTAGTTCACTCTCACCGCTCTCAAAGCATCGTTTATGGTCACAGCAGGCAAAAAGCTCTAAAAACCCACTGTTCACTACCTGCTCAGCACCAAATGGCAGACAGACACAGTTAGAGACCGGCTGGTGAAAACAATGGAGCATTTAAAGAGTCAGATATTTCCCTCAGGAGTTTGTAGAGACCAAACAGAGCTGAAAGAGAGTTAGTATTGGACTTACATTCATCAGGTGGCCAGAAACAAGATTTCAAATGATCAATAATTTTGCTGCATAACTACCGAATGTGTAAATAAGCAACTATTTGTTCACCATATCAACATAAAAGTGATGATATGTCAATGTAATGTTCACGACTTGTTTCCGCTGCCCCCAAGCGGCCAAAAAACATCCGTTTTTGCTGGTTTAATATTTAAATTCTGTTTGATTTGTGGATGCTTGTGGTCGGTCAAAAATAATTGCAACCGTGATCTGATTTCATGCTGCACGGGGCGTGAGTAGTTTTGGACCTGACAGCAGGGCACATTTGAGGCTTCCTGAAGCGTTGGAGGTGTACAGCTCGTCACCTTAAACTTTTTTTCATTTAATAGTCAGGTTTTTTTTCTTGTTCCATTGCTCCCTTGCAAAAAGTAAAAATGCAAATGTAAATGTATTCAATAGCTATTGCAGAAAAAATACCAGCCAAAAGCATCAAAATAGGTTTTGAAAAATTATAACTTTAAGAAAAGATAACGAAGGATGTTTTTTTCCAAACTCTAACTTGGACAGTTGCTTATGTTGTCATAAATATTTAATGTCGTAGAGACACCAGATTTGAATCCAAGTTTTGATGAGCGATAAAAGAGCTGAAAATGCATTGCAGGTCTGAATGTACAGAAATCTGCTCTTTTCCTTCCTCTAAGTAGGGGAAGTGGCCCTTGAGATTAGACCTGGGCCTCCCAAGGATTAAGCAGTGAAACAACGCCCTTTCAAATACACTCTAATGAACCAAGCTAATTCTTGGCTTCTCTTTGACCCATGGCTCTATAACTTTTTCATCCCTTAAAGATTTGTCACACCAGCTCTCTCACAAAAAGCAAACTGTGGGAAAATATGTAATACTCTGTCTCAATTTGCATCAGCCCTACACATGTTGCACAACCTTTTCAGGTATCAATATCAAACAAGCACCTCTGTGTCATTCATGTTTGCAGAAGGAGTAAAGTTAACTTGATGTAACTGTGAGGTATTTGCTCTGTTAAAAAAAAGGCCTTTGATGTTTTTGCATGTTCAAAACGAGACATGTGCCAACAGTTTGCTTCACTTGTGGAGTTATGACAGAGGAGCGTTGTTTCCCATCTGTGTTAATCTGTTAAAGTCACTGGGATCAAGCTGCCTCCATCTCTCGAAGCTCAGTGTTTCATTTTTTCAGTATCACCTTATGATATCTGCATGTTTCTTCTCAAAAGCTCTCCAAATGCATGTTTTTTTTCTTTTTTTCCACATACCCAGAGGGTACACACTATGATTTGTAAAGCATGCAATTTCCTCAGACATGTAATTTGAGTTTCACCATTGACACCTGTTTGAACGTCTTTTAGTCAAAACCTACAAGATAATTACGGGGTGTCGATATTCATGTTACATTTTTTCCAACCAAAACCAACCAAAAATCTTTTGAATGTGTCTGCCATTGCACACATTTTAAGAAACAAACCAAGCTTGGGTGGAAATTTCCTTTCAACTGCAAATGTTTCGAGATTTTCCTTTTCCGCTCTATTGATTTGACCGCAAATTTGCCAATGAACATGGGCCTGAGGGTGGATAATTATTACCATCCAGTATAGGACGCATTTTTCGTGCAAGTTGTTTATTTCGGTCATGATAAAGGCAGTAACAGCTTATCAAGAGCTTCTGGAAAGACAATTTTTATTCTCTACACTCTGTAATAGCAACACTTCAGCCTGTAGTTGCACTGCCAGATCTAACTGCATCAAGGCTTAAAAGACACATTGGCTTCAGTCTCGATGAAATTCTGTCTGCGCTCATCTGTAATCGAGCGCAAGGCCATGCATAGAACAAGGATGGCATCAAAAAAAAAAAATCACAGGCTTCTCATTCATTTCAAAGACCAATGGATCAAGCATTCTGAGAGGACGGAATGCTACACACAGACTTCAGTTTTATACTTTGTTAGCGTGCAGGTGGCACTAACATCAGCCGTAATAGAAAAAAGAAAATTCTGCAAGGCGGCTAAGCTTTTACTTAGAGTTTTCAGGTGATGTGCGAAATTTGCTGTAGATTTGTGATATGCCAGCTTCCCCTTGGCATATCTGGCACTCGACCTTTGGGCGGCACAGCGTAGTTTTAACTTGTAAGCCTGTCAACGTGGTCACGTGTCCCAGTGGCAGTGCTGGTCACATCAGATGAGAGCTGTGACGTACAATACTATCACTAAGATTAAACATCCTTCTCTGAGAATAACTAATAACAGGTCATGTTGATGCATAATATATAAAGTTGGATAACCATTTCTTATTTCGTGGGCTATTTGGGATTGTTGTGGTAATGCAAATATAACAATCATTTTATAATAGTTTTTTAAAAACGCAGCATTTGAATGCTGATTTGGACATTGATTACCATGGCAAAAGTAGAAGCTTTGAGGATTGGAGGCATTTGGGTCGGCCTAAAAGATACCAAACGTCCCCTAGATCCAGCTTCTCAAATGTCAGGATTTGCTGCTTTTATGTGTTTTCTATAATTGTAAATTGAATGTCATTGGGTCTTGGACTGTTTTTCAAACAAAACAAGCGATTTATAGATGATACCTCTGACTCTGGAACCTTTTGATGAGTGGTTTTGTTTTGTTTTGTTTTGTTTTGTTTTGTTTTGTTTTGTTTTGTTTTGTTTTGTTTTGTTTTGTTTTGTTTTGTTTTGTTTTGTTTTGTTTTTGTTTTGTTTTGTTTTGTTTTGTTTTTGTTTTGTTTTGTTTTGTTTTGTTTTGTTTTTTGTTTTGTTTTGTTTTGTTTTGTTTTGTTTTGTTTTGTTTTGTTTTGTTTTGTTTTGTTTTGTTTTGTTTTGTTTTGTTTTGTTTTGCTTTTGTTTTGCTTTTGTTTTGCTATTTTATTTGGCAGTTTCTTAACAAAATGCTTTATAAAAAACATCTGATTGACTGATACTGAAAATAAATAATAGTTGTGGCCCTCCTTAGATCCAGTCAAAAAATACTGGCCCAAGCACAAGCCTGCAGAGTTCTGCTGCATGGAGCCACAGAGCTCAGAGCATCTTATTCTCTTCACATCACATGAAAATTTGGCCTGAAAAAGAAAAGTTGTTGTAGTGTGTTGTTATTTTTTCTACTTCCTGCCGCCTTGAAACAAAAACAAGGTCTCATTGTCTCTGTGTTGTTTTACAGACCAGCTGAGGAACCGTCTGAGGGAATATGGCCTGGTCACTCCCTTCAGCACCGACTCTCATGGACACTACCTGTCACACCTGCTCTCAGCTACTCACAAGCAGCGCGTCAAGAGGGAGGTGTCTTCTTCTGGTGAACCTGAACAGAAACTTTTCTTCAACATCACCGCCTTCGGGAAGGAGTTCCACCTCCGCCTGAGCCCAAACAACAGATTGGTGGCCCCAGGGGCGATGGTGGAGTGGCACGACGAGGTTCACGGATTCGGGAACGTCAGCGACGGTGCAGGTGATGATGCCAGTACAGGCGCCAACCACACTGAATCCAACAACGGGACAGAGAGGATACTGCGACGTGAGCTGCTAAAGACGGACTGCACCTTTATCGGTGACATCTCAGACATCCCTGGGGCCTCGGTTGCTATTAACAACTGTGACGGATTGGTAAGTCCTCCTCTGCCATAAAGGTCCTTAGTCTAACACCCCCTCAAACCCTGTCTTTTCGTTACAAAAGTGCCATGACCTTATCAAGTGACACTAAGTGATTTTAGATGTCTGTGACTCCTAAGTTTTGGCCTTTCTTTACGTCAGCACTCGGTATTTTTACAGCACATTGTTCTTGGAGATATTCTTCAGGCGGGCAGATGGAATAGCTTTTTGTACAGAAGTTTGTCACGGGTGAGTGGTCATCCATTGCACCCCAAAACCCAACGGATTTTTCCCCCCAACCTCTTTCCAACATAAAACACGAGTATCCTTTGTGCTCCACAAAAGTCTGCAGTCCTATCCTCCCCATCACCCCTCATAAAACACTTGAACAGTAATTGGGAAATGACCTGGGCCCAAATCTCCTAGAGTAGGTCAGTGAAACATCACTGCATTCAAGGAAAGACTCACTTAGCCAAACACAATGTCCTCAAATGAAGGTCTCTGTTGAAATGCTGCAGATTTTTGAAAAGCAAGACAAATGATGTACCATAACTCTTAATTCCCGCTAGGGAGTTCAGAATCATCACGTTAAAAAGATAAAGCTGGTGTTGTTTTGCCATTTTATTATAACAGCAGTTCTGCTGAGGAAATTGAGCCACAATGAATTTATCCTGTTAACAAGTACTGACTTTGTAGCTGTGGTCAGATACTGTACTGCTTAAGTGTACTTTATTCCCTAAGAGGAAACAGGTTTTGCGACTCCTGCACTGAATTTTCGCTGAACTGCAGTGTGTTTGTTTTCATCACAAGACAAGAGCTGGTGGTAAAAAAGTAAGAGTCATCTCATGTCTTGATCGTTTCGGTGAATTTAATCCACACTGAATCAACTGACAAATCTGTTTTTCAGAGTAAAGCCTTCATTTGAGCTTTGAACATAATAGTTGACTCCTCTCAGCTTGTCAAACTATACAAAAGCATGTGCCCAGGCATGATGTCAGCAATCAAAAATGCAGCCACAGAGTCGTTTCAGACTGAACTACACTCACCAACAATAAAAGAATGTATCACCCAGTGCAACAGTGTGGCTCCTTTAGGTATTTTTAGCCATACTAGGGGTGGAGCTCTAGGAATGACAATGTGATCTGCCTGTTAGTCCACCACTTTGATCCAGATTAAAGTATCTGAGCAGCTATTGGATGGATTGCCATCAAAGTTTGCACAGATATTCATGGTCCCCAGAGGGTGAATCCTAGTGACTTTGGTGATCCTGTGCAAAATTTTGTACAGACATTTGCGTTTCCTAGGATTTTTGGGTTTGAGTGAAATATGTCAGCAACTGTTGGACGGATGGCCATGAAATGTGATACACGCATTCATGTCCCCCTGCAGGTTGAACTATCGTCAGTTTGGTATCCTCTGGCTTTTCATCTACCCCCGTTAACGGCTCAATATTTTCAGTTTGTCATATATTTTGTACAGTCCTGCTTTTTTTTGACCAAATACATGGAAAACTAATGGCATTCTGGATTAAACTATGCTGTACTGTGCATGCTAACATGCTGAACTGAGACGGTGAACACGGCTAACGTTATACCTGCCGAAGATCAAAATGTTAGCATTATCGCTGTGAGCATGTTAGCGTGGTGACATTGGCATTTAGCTTAAAGCACTGCTGCCACTAACTATAACCTCACAGAGCAGTGAAAACGGCTGCAAACTCTTTGCCCTGTTAATGAATAATACTAACAATGGAGGTGTATGAAGGACAGTCGGCCCTGGCTGCACAGACATTACTGGTTAGTAAGATGAATTCATTGTTGGTTTTACTTTCTTCAGGGGAATTTTTGACAGAACACAGAAAGTAACACCGGCCTTATCTTTTGAATAATATGACTTGAGAATTTACGGTACCTCAGTGTGCCATGCAGTTTAATCTGTTAGATTAAGGTGTAACGGACTATTAGGGTTTAAGTTTGCACTGGTGCTGCTTTTGTAAATGTGCTGTACCTATGCACAAACCTGACTGTAACATCAGCCTGCACTGCCCTTCAGGACCGCTTCAGGAGTGCCTCAAGGACTTACAGTTAAACATTTGTGAAACATGAATGCAAAGCCTGGCGGTCTACATTTTCTTAGATATCTTAGTGTGTGTGTGTGTGCGTGTGTGTTTGTGTGTGTCCCCTCAGGATGTGATTCTCAGGATAGCCAAAAGGTGCTCTGCAGGGGTTCACTTCATTCTCTCCACATTAAAACCCTTGTAACAAGGCAGCACATGTTGAGAGAGATCCTCACATGGGTGGGGTGGGAATGTCAGGTTTTGACATTGTTGCTGGCCAGCAAAAACTGGAGCGAGTGTGTGTTACTGACCTGCGTTTTTTTTTTTTAAGATGGTGGGAGGAGATTTTCTTGAGAAATGGGCTGATTTCCCAGGAATATTTAAACGTGCTGATTTACAAGAAGAAAGCTGACAGGTATTGTTTTGGGATTTGCATGAAACTTGAGTCAACCATCGTATGACGTCAGATGAACAACATACGATATCTCTTTGCAGATGAAGGTTAAAATCTTGCAGTGATGCTCTTGACAATAGAGGACATTAAAAAACTTCTTATGCAACTTCCAACCCTCCCGCCATTGCAAATTACTATAACCATAATCATAATTTATGCACTAAAACAGAGGCTATAAAGTAAGGAAAATAAATCAGTCATACACAAATACAGAGACATGTCAAACTCACAAAGTGACAGCATTCAATTAATTGTCATCTCCGGCTAATAAAAGCTACAGTAAATGCACCTTAAAAGCATGTCTTTAATAAATAGTGTTAGCAAGGTGTTTTTAAAATTCATAAAGATACTGCTAATTTGAGCTCTTCAGGGAGATCTTTACGTAATTTTAGGGAGCCTAAAATGTAAAATTCACCCGGAAATGACAAAATGACTGCTCCAAATATAAAAGTAAACATAACTAGGTCAGAACCTAGTATATGGCTGGACTGTGTACGGTCAGTGTGTGAAATTGAGGAATTGATGGAGTTGAAAACTGTTGTGGAAACCCCTGTAAACAACCACTTTCAATGGAAAGTAGCTAAAGTCACTAAATGTTCCTAGTGATGCAATACACTCATTACCATATTCATGATATCAATACGCCGTGTGTGCATTCTGCCGAGTGTCGGCCAGGTCGGCTGGTCGGCTGGTCGGCCCTTTATGTGTTTGCTTCTCTCCTACTTACTGGGCTCACATACACAGTAATTTAATGCAGCTGAATTCCCAATAAAGCTCTTCTCATTTACATGTTCTTCTGTTTCTGTTGTCAGACAACGGAACAAGTATTAAATAGTAATTGGAATGCGGCCCATTAAGACGACATGTTAACCAGCAGTCACTTCCAAGCCATTTCCAAGCTGCTGCTCTGCTCTGATAAAATCCTGACTTAATTGCTGCGACGTGATCTGACAAAATCACCATATACCTAAGAAAGACCACGGCTGTGCTGTGATTTCGTCTATATTTACTGATGACATCTGATGACATAATTGAAACTGCGCCAATTTCATTCAGCGGCCAATGGGGAAACCTCAAGAAGCGGCCAGCCGACCTATGGCGTAACTTCATCACTCAGTCAGTCAGTCAGCCGGTCATAGGGCCGGCCCCACGTTTGCGGTCCAGCCAAAAACCAGATTTAAAATGCTCATTTAGACCCCTTAAGAAATCTACGAATAGCATTTGTGAGGCTGAAGGTGTGAAAACAGTTTTGGGGTGAGGCAGGAATAAACAAAGTGGCGTCAGTCCAAAGGAGAGGAGACTAAAATAGTACGTGAGCATTTTCCTGTCTCTAAAGATCCCATGGAATAGGCACTTGAACTTCCCAGTAAACAGGTCATCTTCAGTGGCGACCTCACGCTGAACTAGAAGGCTTAACCAAAACGTTCAGCCCATTAGTGTTGCAATTAAGTAACTTATTTTCACTATTCATTAATTAACTTGATAAATGAATGAGAAGTGAAATCCATCAGCAAAATCGTTGCTGATTGATTTAATTCCAAAAGCTGGAGAAAATGCGATTTAGGAGTTTTAATTTGAATTAGATTGCTGGTCGATCTTTTCTGAGATTTTTCTGCCGTCTTGAAACAAATTGTAAAATCTAAATGTCAAAATAGAAAGAACAGAGGCAGAATTTACAATATGAAAGTATCAATCTAACCACTTTGCTGAAATGAACAACTGCAACATCTCTGTGCGAAATCCTAAATAGAATCGCTGAAACTATTACAAGGGCATTGTCAAACACACGTCCTTAACAAAGACAATGCCAGCCAGACCTTCAAATCAGTCGTCTGCATTGCAGGATTTTTGCCATTTCCTTTGATTGGACCAGAAGGAAGCAGTTCATCACTTGGACGGATTCAGTCTTTCGTCTCTGAGACATTTATAGTTGAACCTCGCAGGGGATTCAGGCCTGAGAGGGGGCCACACAGGATGTGAGAGTTTTTGCTTTGTAAATACTGTTGTGGCAGGATGTCACTTTGAGGACGCCAGCAGCCATCACAGGTCAGTCGCTTTGCCCGGTGGAAGGATGATCTGAGAGGGCTGCTGCTGCTGGACAGCACCGTATGATAGTGTACCGTACTGTCAGTGGTTATTTTAGTTCATCAACAGCAATGGTCACAATTCACTCTGCACTCCCTAGTTCTGGAGGCATTTTCTGAACTGAGGGGGGTTTACTGTAAACTGCGATGATCAGTGATCTGTTACAGTAGGAAACAAAACAAAATTCGGATGTTTAGGGACATAAAATCAATAAAATCGTTAAAAGCAAAAAATTGGGAGATAAAATTGGGTAAAAAATGAGTTCGTTCTGTTTAAAAAAAGGATTATTTTTGGTAAAAATCAGCGAAAATCGAAATGTGATCAGCCTACACTATACTATAGCACGATACTGTGCTAATTATACTTTACTCAGCAACTTTCCTGTTTGGTCGTCTGACTGCTGTAATGCAGACCACGGTCATCTTTTTTCTTGTTTTCAGCCTAACTGCAAAGCATGCAGGACTGCACGACTTGACATCAAACACTCACCAAACCAGCGGTTGCTGATGAAAAAGCCTGTTGTTGAGGGCCAGCGGCCTTTGATCTGAAGTGGTAGCCGTAGCCCGCGCTAGGTGTGTGTTTTACTGTTTCTTAATTACAGCCAGGCTGCTGTCTGGAAGTCTTTACTGCAGCAGGCAGGCGAGCAGGCAGGCAGCCTGACTGCTGAGCACTTTCGGGGCAAGTACTCCCTCAGCTTCTGCGGCAGCAGCGTGTGTGTGTGGTGGTGGTGGTGGGGGGGGGTTGATCTTTGCTAGCCTGCGTGGGAGACAGCCTTCATGTTGCGTGAATGTCAGAGAAACCAGGGAGAGTGGTTTCTTGATAAGATCAGATAAAAAATATCATTACCGAGCTCTGTTTTCTGCTACTTTTAGTCTTATGTGAGGACCAGAAATGAATCTGTCAGGGTCACAGCAGGGGGCAGAATATGGTGCAAGGCAGAGTGGGAGAGGAAGAGTCTGTCGGCCTGTCGGCCCATTTATTTCTCGTGTTCACAGTAATTCAGGATTTGATTTATGCTACAAACCTGGATCATTTCCCAACTCTGATTTAAATTTTTAAGGTAGGACTTCTTGAGCAGTTGTTTGCAAGCGGAAGCCTACATTATGAGACTCTGTAATGGCCAGGCTGATGTTTTTTCTTTTTTTTCTTCTTTTTTTTCTACCTCTGTGGGTGGTCTACCTACTTTAAAACACATGGACTATTTTTTATTGTTAGCCCCTTGAGATGAATTTGTACATGTAAAAGAACCAAATAGCCTTTCACTCTGTTAAATGAACTTGGAATCACCTTCATTTGGTAAAATTCAGCTTAACGAGGGTCTGAGGACCAAAACATCATAAATAATGTGAGTATAAGTGGCTTTCTCTTTGATTTGACCTCCTACCAAAAAGAAGAGTCTAATATCTTGATACCTATACTTAGAACTGAAACAGATAGTCGATTAAACCATTAGTCAGTCGACAGATGATCAAGATAATCAAGGTTTAATGAAAAGCGATGAGCAGTGTCCTGAACGCTTTGGTAGAATAATGATTAAAAACGAACTTTCTGAATGTTGAATTTGCAAAAAAGAATTCACCCACATGTGGATACATGTTCTTCTGAATGATTTCCTGTGAATTATCTCTGATATTTGCATGCGTATGATATTTGATCATGCATGCTGGTGTCTTGGCCGGAATGAAAGTCTTAATCTCGGTGATTTTGTCCAGCAGTTGACTTGTCTTGTTTGTGAAACTTCTCTCAAGCTGAGAAACACTGCGCCCTTGTGTGCTTCAGAAACTCTCTTTGGTGTTCTTTGATATTTCAAGATTAACGTAAGGACCTTTTTATGAAGATCAGTTAGTCTGGTAAAGAGCCAAAAATGTATAACCCTGTGCCCAACTTCTGTATCTTATACATGTAAAGATGAAAGAGCAGACATACAAGCTGGGCTCAGTCAGAAATCTTAAAAACGTGGACTGTCTTTTCAACTTTTTCAGTTTTTTTGGAAATATGGGCTCCAAGAAGGCATTTGCTTCCGTTTATGGGAAATAATGACAGTGTTTGATCCTTGAAACACACCTGGTCTGTATGGAGGTTTTAGTTTAAGGGACGGCAGCTTTACAAGTACAGTACGTCCATCGTAAACACCCAGAAGAAGGAGGGACGCAGGCTGAGCTGAGGATGGTTGGTCATGTCAGTCTTGTTTTATTTTTTGTTCACGTGGATGAAACATACAGCACACGACTTTTCAGAAATAAGGATCAGAGCAAACAACGAAGGAATGCGACTGACCTCAAGATGTCAGATGTGTGTGTATACTGTATCCTCCCCATCCTCCTCCTCCTCCTCTTCCTCCCCCAAATTCTGGCCTCACTTCATGTACACTCGTGCTCGCAGGGTTCCCTTGTCACAGAGTTGATGGTTCACATACTGCAGAAATTTTATTGTGGAGTCATTACCCTGAAAGGCAAAGAGGGGAAGCTTCTCATGTCTGATGTATTTTTGGACCTAAGGAATCTGGACATAATCTCTGGGTCTGTTTTTTGTCCAGATATGCAGAGCAGGGAAGATGATCGAGGAAATTAATAATCTGCTTCTAAAGTTAATTTGAGATGAGTAACTCCCTCACACTGTTTTAAATAACGTAATGGGTGACGGCGATATTTTAAACTTTGTGAAAATACAGGATGTGGTTCATACTAGACTTGGACATTCAGCAGGACAAACCAAAAGAGAGAGCCAATAAATACGAATAAATATCCATAAAGCTGCTTGGAACTAATAGAAAAGAGACACTTCCGAACTTGCCTGAGGATCATCGGGTGTTTAAGTTTTCTTCAGTATCAAGGTAATCCAGTGACAGTTGTCTCTACATCCAATGGGTACACTGCAACCAAAAACTGGCAGTAGCTAATTCAGCATACTTTTACTGGCACCATTTCGCCGAAATGTAAACAAATAGATGCTAAAAATGGGGCTCAAAAGAGAATAGCAGTACCTAGCTGACATTACAGCAGCCCATTTATGAGCGTTTACGTCACGTAGCTCTCCTGTCGTATTGGTTCCCAAATAGGCCTGTAGGTTGATGTTAATATGTTTACGTCTCTTAGATTAGCAAAAACATATTCAGTTTCCTCCATTTTCACATAAAAGCTGAATTTCACACTGAGCTGATAAAATGCAGGAGAAGGAAAGATCTTACCACGTAAAAAAAAACAAAAAACCTCAGAGACTCAATTCAAAATGCAAGGAAGTGGCCTTAAACGGGATTTCAATTACTGGAGGAACAGCGTGTTTGCTGAGAAACAGTAGGTAATTTTGGCTGTAATTATTACAGGGGAAAGGGGTGGGGAGAGGAAAATGATCCACATACAAGCTCCGGACTGGATTGAATTCACGGACAAGGGCAGGTAATATTAAAATCACCCCACTTCCCCAGGAGAAGTACATCCCGTCGGAATGGGGCTCTCTCCTTAGATACCATTTAAGTCTTCTACTCAGCTGTTTTCTTCTGTTGTTAGCCGTGCTTGCAGTGTGGCTCTCCGGATGACAATTGCAGTCTACCACGCTCAGACTAAACTATCTCAACTGCTATCAGATGGTTTACCATGAAATTTTGTCCCAACGTTCGTGGTTCCCAGAGGATGAATTGTCACGACTTTGGTGATCCCTACGACTTTTTCCTTTACAGCTACCATGAGGTTGACGTATGCTGTTTTGAGTGAAATATCTCAACAGCTGTTGGATGGATTGCCATGACATTTGGTACAGAAACATATGTTTGTGTAGAATCGGAGTTACGTGACATGGTGGATGTTGTAAACTGGCTAAAATTGTTTTATACCGCACTATTTATAATAAGGTATCTTCTATCTCTGGTTGTTTTAGACCATTGCAGGCAGCGCTGCAAATCAATGAGAGGAATTGCTCATGGCAATATGCATCAGTGTGATGAAATACCTTGAGTTGGTAGGTATGTAATCCACTTAATTAGCCATGTACGTTTATGTATGAGGTTTTACAGCATAGTACTGTGTTTTAGGCCGTATAGTAAAGTGAGGATGCTTTCAAAAATAATTGCATGAATAGTTTTTATTTATCAATTAATTTCATACAAAGTGAGGTAAACAGAAAAAAGCTAAATCAAATAAATTTATGGTGTGACCCCCCCCCCCCTTTGCCTTTAAACCAGCACCAGTTCCCCTCGGTGCACTTGCACACAGTTATTCAAAGTACTTGGCAGGTAGGTTGTTCCAAGCATCTCGGAAAACTTGCCACAGTTCTTCTGTGGATTTAGGGCTGTCTCAGTGTCCTCTGTCTCTTCATATAATCCCAGACTGACTCCATAATGTTGAGATCAGGGCTCTGTGAGGACCAGACCATCTGTTGCAGGACTTCTTGTTCGTCTTGTTGCGGAAGATCGTTCTTTATGACTCTGGATGTTTGGGTTTGCAGTCCCGCTGCGGAATAAATTCAGAACCGATCACATGCCTCCCTGATGGATGAATAAGAATCCAAACATCTCAAGTGGCTTAAACTTTGCACGGTACTAATGTACACTAAACTAATGTACAGCATTGTGAGTGAGTGAATGAACTAATGTTGCATCCACCAGTTTCATTTAATGCTATAAAAAAAGTCAAAAATTAAGTAATTTTGCCTCTTTTGGAATGAAAAGGAAGGCTGGGATGCAGGCTGTATTTTCTTAATTCAGAGTTGTTGAGAAGTCATCCAATGTAAACATCATTGGCTTTTACAGTCCCAGACTCGTCTTTGTAGCGACAGATATGCTGTAGTAAAGTGCCCCTGATCTTGAATCTGGGTCAGGGATAGAAAAATGGAAAATGACATCCCTCCTTATTGTCACTGCACTGCGGACAGATCGTGATCTGAGCGGTCGAACCGAAATCTGTCTGATTTGGTGCCATATATCCATGTGGCTGAGAACTGCATGCAGGTTTTTCCCATTCCCGTTGATTACGGAACATGAGATCTGTGTCACGTGTGAGAGGGGGAAAATAAAATCTGACTTGCGCACTTTCAAATGCAGCATGAAGCATGTCCACGGGGCCATGAAGTACCAGCTTTTATTTCATCATGACAAACAAACTGTAAGCTGCCTGGAAATGCCTGAAAGCAACCATGAAATACTGCTTCAGCCGCACTCGTTTGTTTCCATGAAGCAGGACAGCTGGAACAAAATCCTCCTCTTACCCTGTGTTGCATGAAGGAGGATTATTTTTTTCAGCAGGCCTTGGCAGATGGACCGACCGATCGACTGACGGATACAGAGAGACAGAGGGAGAGCTGACCTGAGAACAGCCCTGACTGGATGTCTGACTGCCGATGTTAACCTTTACCGCGCCGGAGGCTCTGTAAAACTTGGCCAACTCTTAATGTGTGTCATGTTGCATAATCGGCTCTGCCAGCCAAAAGGGTGAGGCACTGCTGTGTCTGTGGTGTGTGAGACTCACAAGTGTAAACACACCGCAGGCCTGATGGGTAATGCATCAGTCGGACTGTCCTTTTCAGAGCAGAAGCCTGCCCGTTGGAGGACATTTTAGCTGAAGCGCTCTCCGTCTCCTTCACCGTCAGTCCAACCAGGCAGTGTAGCGAGGAAGCGTTTACAATGCTGAGATTCATGAAAGAGGGACAAAATTCAGTGGCCTAAACTTTTGGCCTCGGAGACATAAAAGAGCATTCTAGGAGCAAAGAGCACGGCTCCTGACATATCTGGAGCTGCTGTGGAGGGAAAAAAAAGCAAAGAAAATATCCTTTTTGATTAGAAAAAGAAAGTGAGCCAGTTCCTCTTTGCAGTGAACTGTAGTCGGGCACAAGAGCTTTATTCACTAATAGTTCTTAATGTTCCTTGTTGACTTAGCCAAGGCTTGTTGCAGAGGCTTGACCCCAGAGCTGTTTGGGTATATGGTTTGAGGTACAGGAGGGGAGGCACACCAAGATATGCAAAGCCAAGCTATTTCTTCCAAGTTTTCTCCTCAGCAGTCGAGGGTTCAGTTCAGTGTTTACTGCCGGGGTGCTTTTATTGATATTTATGTGTTTAAACATTTTTAATCAAGACCTATATAAACCTAAGGAGAGCCCACATTTTCTGTTGTCGTTTCAGACAGACATTGAGAGCCATTCACCGGCGTGAGGTTTTATTTTAAGCCTTTCAAGTGCGGACTCCTCACCACCTCCTCAAAGCCGTCTGTAAATGTTTGCTCCGTTCGGTGAGGCAGCACAAAAAGACAGACTTGAAATAAATTCCTATATTGTTTCTCAAAGTGCAGCCTGTTTCACCTTCCTCTACCCTACACTTTTAACAAAAACTCTCCTGAATTTCAAGTCAGTATCTCTAAACTTTTTGTATTTGACTTGCCGGTATTTTATTCTTTTCAAAAACTCTTTGGAAGGCAAAAAACAACTCTGCTTAGGCACATCTGAGGTTGAACTTAAAACACAGAAATACAAGAAAAACGAAATGTATTGAGGATATGGATAAGAGGATTTATCATGTTAATTTTCCTAAGAACACTTCTAAAATAGTTTTGCAATCTCCACCTCTTCTCCGGGGGGTTGAAGACTTTCAGTGCCCCCTTTACAAATCACAAGAAATTAACTTGTGTATTTTTTTCCCCTTAAAGTCTCTTAAAGGATGGGGATGAAAATGGCAGGTAATGATGACGAAGGTTTGCTCACATTTTTGAAAGCAAACACACCTTTGAACAACACAGAGGGTGAAAGGTGGCAGTGTCCTGGCTGAATCCAGACCTTTTTTCAACTAGCAGTACCTCAACTTTTTTTTTTTTTTTTAAACGAAAGCACGTTCATACCAACCTCCTTAAGAAGTTTAGACTGAAAGAGACTGTTTTTTAAAAACTGGAGCCCTTCAGCTGAATCCCATATGTTTTTTTTGGCAGACAAGTGCTGTCTGCTTGGCCGGGGCTGATGTTGGGGATATTAAACTGATGGAACACAGGACTCTTGATCCCTTTTTTGAAGGTTGTGTTTAGGTATCAACTGGCTGAGCCTCTGTCAGACACCTGCCATTGTCTCCTCTGATACTGGATATCACTGAATGCTGGATGTCAAAAAAAAAGAGTGCCATTGTAAACCCTTGAGATAACAGAAGTATTTTTCAGGACTTCAAGTCTTGCATGATGTGAAAGTGTGTTTTTGGAGTCAGTTTTCAGAGTTTTCACACTATTTATGGGATTGATACCTAATAATCACCCACAAGGCATTTTATCTTACACACTTTCCCTCTCAGAGATAGCTGAGATGTATTTTCCTGATGTTTTTGCTTGTGAAAGAGATTCCTGGGTGATAACTGTTAAAAGGACCTATTGTGCTTTTCCTTATTTTCTGTCATATATATACATATATATGTATATAATGTTACTGTATCAGATGTCCATATTAAACGTGGCCAAAGTTTTAAATAATGAGGTAAACTTATGTAAAAGTAATCGCTGAGAGACAAAAGCTCAGGTGTCAGACTGGTCTGAATTGTAGGTTTCCAACGGCTCTCTCTGCTTTCTTTGTGTGATCATCCGCTCCGGGCACGGCTCGTTCTCCCCAAACAGTCAACTTGAGTGGTATTATAGGCATTTAATGTACTCCAGCGTGAAAATAACCTCTGGCGCAGGTTTACTGTACAGTTACGACAGCAGCATAACGTTTTACTAGCAACGTTAGCTTTTTGTGTTTCCTGACGGCAGACGCTTTCCACCTCGGTCGGCATTTTAGCGCATTTCCCACATGTCTAACTACTAATGAGGGCATACACAGAAAAATGTTTAGATACGGATCGTGATCGAAAGACTAAATCCTCCGTTGTGTCACACAAAAACCGGGTAATGGGCGTAATATTTACCAAACAGAGAGGTCCAGCTGTAATCTTTGTTGCTGCAGATGTTCGTGCCGTCCACGCTCGTATTCAGGACCGGATTCGGGCTCGAACACGAACGGAGGGATTCGAGATGTTGCTGCTTCCAATCAATCACGTTCTGTTGCTTAGTTTTAGTTACTAGTTACTTAGTTTTACAATTTGCTTTCAGAACCTCCACATCGGTAAGGGGACGAGAAAGGCGCGCTGCCCCTCTGCAGGCTTCCGAGCGTTCAGCCAATCAGAAGAAAGTGGGCTTTTAAGGAGGCCAGAGCTAATATTGTCTGTTTCAGTCAGAGACTCAACTGAGGGGCTGCATAACAGGCAGTTTCAGATATGTAAAGACTTTTTTAAGCTGTGAATCGTGGAAAAGCTACTCTAGTGGAGTCCCAGAACAAAAACATAGAGCTGGAAATGAGCATAGTGGGTCCCCGTTAAGTAGTTTTAATGAGGCTGAAGGGATGTTTGATTGTTGTACGTGCAGGCCTGTTCAGATAATTACATGCATGCTTTGGTCCAAACATGAGCTCACCTGAAATTGACCTTGGTTGTATTCAGGAGATTAAATTAAATCTTTATTCACGGTAAAACCGACTGCTTTGAGGTTATGCTGAGTATCCCCTATTTTTTGTCGGCTCTTTTTGAAATTTAGCCTCGATTAAATTTTAAAGGCTTGTAGCACCGCATGGCCTTATCTTTGTGAGTTCATCCACTTCCAGGGCTGCAACTTGTTGTTTTTATAATTAAATTCATCAATGAGTCTGGTGGTTCGCAACCTTTTTCTTTTTACAAACTTTTAAAACAAAGCTATGTCTCCTCAGGCCCCTAATTCGTCACAACTGTGGCTCAGTGGGTAGAGGGAGTCGTTCATTGATCGCAGGGTTGGTGGTTTGATTTCCAGCTCCTCTGTCCACATGTCAAATTGTCCTTGAGCAAGACACTGAACCCCAAGTTGCTCCCAGTGGTCAGGCCTAGTGCCTTGCATGGTAGCTCTGCCTTCATGAGTTTGTGGTTGGGTGAATTAAAGACAAATTGAGAAGTGCTGTGTCTTTTGAGATAGAAAAGTGCTATGTAAGAGCAGTCCATTTACCATTTTAGCTGGAAACTTTTGTCACCAGTTGGATGCACTTATTGAATATTTATTTGAACAATTATTAGAGCCCTGAGGAGATAAAGTTATCCAGTAATCCACAAGCTCCCCTATCCTGTTAAACATCAGATTTATATTCAGGTTTATACTCAGGTTTATGTTGTGAACCTTTGTGGGGGTGTGGACCTTTCCTGGAAAACCACTGGTTTGGTCTGGTTTCCCGTGGCACTATATGAATTAAAGTGGATTTGAACAGATTGGGATTGCAACATATGATTATTTTAATTATCCCATCAGTCATTTAGTCATTAAAGTGCTGGGAAATAGTGGGGAAAAAAAGCCAAGCACATTTTGCTACAGCCCAAGGAAATATCCTTAAATTGCTTGTTTTGACCAACCAAGATTGAAAAAAACCCAAAGGCTTTGAATTTAATTAAATTAAACTGATTAATCTGTTAATGTTTTTGGGGGTTTTTTTTTTTTTTAGCACTAATCAGTCTCTTCTCTTACTTTGCAAAGTGATGGTCTTTAAGCACAGTCACAACTCCTCAATACATATTGGTAGTTACATTTTCAACTGCTCAGTGACAAGACAGGACTACCTGACAAGTCCTACTAAATTTAGACTGGCGGGGTGACGTGTTGCCTTTGCATTAGATGTTCTTATTGCAGCTCTGCCCCAAGTAGCAACCTACCGGCCCTCTGTTGTAAAAGATGGGCCTGTGCGAGATGCCAGATTGTATAGGTCAATCAGCAATTTACCAGCAGTCAGCCCAAGTACTGCGGTTTAAGTGCCTGCTTAAAGTGTTTCTGCGGTGAGTCGGTGCAAGGTGATGATGAAGCCTTTCATTGTAGCGAACCAACTGAACTCCATCACTGATTGAACAACAGAGGAGACACGGCAGAGAAGAAAAAGCAGCGCTCAGTGTGGGGCTGCACTGGGCCAACCGGCAGCGTGAGATGATTTCCAAGACTAGTGGTCGATTCCTAACCCTTAAAACAGATATGAAGTCCTTAAAGTGCCATGGATGAAACTATAACAGCCACTGAGCTTGCGTGTCAACAGATCCGTTGCCAAGACAACTGAGAAAACTCCATCTGCTGATGAAGGCTGTGTGAGATGGTTGAAAGCTCACTTTTGACAAAAACGTTTTCTTATTCCTTTTCATATCACCATCGAAATAGTTTCTTACACGGTGGTTTCCAGCTACGGTTCTTATTTCTTGGAGCTCACCTGCTTGATTCGGCTGATCCAGAGTCTGTTGACTGGGTTCAGTAGTTTAATGGGCCAGAGAACTGTCCTGAGTGATTATATGAGCCCTCAAAATGCATTAAAATGTCCCGACTAATGATATGAGCTCAGGGGATTTGGGACTCATGACCAAAGGACAGGGGAACTGTTGCAGTTTTAAGCTTTTTCTTAACTTTACTTTTAAAACCATCATCAGGAGCAGGCAAAGGTGTCGGGAACCAGTGGCTAATAAATAGTGGCCGTGCCAGCTTATTGCTCATTTTCATCAGTTAGGGTGACGATATCACAGGCCTAAACTGCTTGCGAACACCCAGAACCCAGAGTTCTAAATTAAAGCCTGAAACTGCGGCAGTGATCCTGTCCTTTTTAGGAGTAGCTCCACTCCTGCATGTTTAAATATCAGTGGATCTCCAGGTTTGAATTCTTCTAAAGCAATGACTTCTGAGCCAGAATGTGACCGTGCTAACCGCTGGCCTCAAACAGTCACGCTGCAGAGTTCTGTCACTGACAGATAATTGCATCTCCGCATAAAATAATCACTCAAGTATGTCCGTCTTTAAAAGGAGGTTCCCCTGTGAGTGAGAGAATTTCACTACGCAAAGAGTGAGTCAGTCCTCTTTAATTACTTCCTCTATTTATTTATTTTTCCTTTATTTTTTGGCTGCAACAGCAGTTAACACAGATGATGATGTTGAGATAAACCTATATAAGGACTGTATTGATGATACCCTCGACCTATGGTTTAATAGCAGTTAACAGAAATGACCAATTAAATATTCCGATAATATCCCTAATTGCCTCTAAATTGGATGTAACATTTCTGACGCGACAGTTGTAATTGATCGTCGGCATAATGGTAAATCGTGTCTTTAAATCCTGCTGTGCTCTGCACATACAATCAGTTCAAGTACAGCAGCAGTAAGACCCCGATTACTAAAAAAGCAACAAAAAAAAAAAGAAAGAAAGAAATGGAAACATTCTTTTCACGAATATCTAAAGTGACCTCAAAATGAACTCCCCGGCAGCAAACAGTATAGGCTCGGGTCTTTTTTGTTCAGAAACCTTCCCTGTGTGTCATCGCGAAGGCCACAGTGGCCCGAGACAAATACTATTGTTCAGTAATAACCCTGATCCACCAGTACCGGAGACGAGATGCAGCAAAGTAAGGGCTATTGTTCAGTAATAACCCTGATCCACCAGTACTGGAGACGAGATGCAGCAAAGTAAGGGCTCTAATGACATTTGTCTGCAAATGTGTGCTCTGTGTTATTTTTCCTCAAGGTCTCAATTTAGAGCAGCAGTGTGCTTCAGCCACAGGATTTTCGGATGAGGACGACTGAGCCAAAAAATGTCACGTGTAATATTTTAACACCGAAAAAGCACAACATGATTGTATTGCAGTACACCATGAAAAACTGCATTTCACTGTCTTTTCTTGCACGTCAGAGAGAATTTCTGTGTGCGTGTGCGTGTGTGTGTGTGTGTGTGTGTGTCTGTCTGTGTGTCTGTGTGTGTCTGTGCCTCAGTAACAAAATTGCTCTTACTTGAGTTCAGTATCCAGTTATTTTTAGTAGTTGTTGGATGTACTGCCGCACTCATTTTAATAGGAGTGTGTTTACACCTAAAATCCTTACGCATATATGGAGCTTAGATGTTGCTCAGTCAACAAAATGAGCAATTTATCTGAAATATGGGGCAGGACAAAGTCAAATTCCTTTGCATATGTTCAACCAAAGATTGAACGGTTTTTAGCTGCACTAGCTGCATGGCTCAAGGGATGGCCACCTACGTGTCCATTCACCTGTGTGTCAGCTGGTCGGTCCAGACTGAAATATCTCGACAACCACTGCACAGATTGCTGAGAAGCCCTGGTCCAGACGTCCATAACTTTGTTGATCCCCCTCACTGCTCCTCTGGCGTCACCACTAGGTCAAGTTTCCCACGTGCCCGGCATATCTGTCATGGCAGGATACCTCTCAACTAAAGACCCACTCCCTCCTTGAGTCGAACCAGGATTTTCGGACTGAAAAAACGGCCGGAAGAGGCATCATTGGTGGGGGCATGTTGCTTCAGGGAACCGATCGAAAAAAGGAAAAACGATCAGTGAAGGTTGGCTTGAGTGCTCCGAGACCAAAACACTGCTCAGTGGGTTATAGTATCCTGACACAATGAAGACTTCAACTTAGGCTGCAGGAAATCATATGGGGTATTTTTTCACTATTTTCTGACATTTTATAGAGGGAACGATTTATCGAGAAAACAAACGTCAAATTAATCGATAATAAAAAACACTCATTAGTTGCAGCCCTAGTTGTGTTGTAGCAAAAGTTGAGCCAAGTTAAACATTTTTTCTGGATAATCCTGTGTTGTTTGTTTTTGTTTGTTTGTTTGTGCGTTTGTTGTTTTGAGCCCTCTGCATTGGGTCCCATTGAAATACATTCATTTTTTCACTGGATGCTAATGTCTATCTGAACGCTGCCTTTACGTTAACTGAGCATGCTAACAAGCTAAATGTTAATTGCTTAAGGTAAGAGCAAGTAATGTGCGTTCCTCGGGCGCCACCCTCAGGCCAGACTCTACTTTTTTTTTGCCCCAGTAGTGGTAAAGATGTAAAAATACTAGAGATGCCTTTCCCTTTTTTGCCCTTACAAAAATTTTGCTTTTTCTTTTTTTTTGCTTTTTCTCTGTAAGAGCTTCACATAGTCACGGGTCACGTTTGTGCAGGAAAGCTGTATCCAATTACTTATGTCTCCATTCATTCAAATTGGTGAGAGCTCAGCACTTCCTTTGGTGGACACGGATTACTGAAACACCTTGCTCAATGAGTAGGGGGGAGTTTTGCTTTGTTGAGACACAGTGAGCAGGTTTCTGTTAGATGCTCACATAACACGGTGGTTGCTTTTTTTTTTAGGGGTTTACATAAACCAAAGTAGATATTTAATGAGCTGTTCTCTTTTCTATACTTCTGTTTTGTTTTTGTTTGTTTTTTTCATCATAGACAAGCTCAGATAAGAAGGTTGAAAAACTATTTAAACAACCAAAATTCACTGTATTGACCAGAGCCTTGTTGCGCTGGCGCACTTTTTATCCCCAAAGTTTGTTCGAAAGATCTTTGATATTGTGTAAACAGTCTCCAGTTGTGTGTCATTGTGTGGAGCGGCTTTGACCGCTGTTAAAATGCCAGCTCACAGTCTTACTAACTTGACTCTTGCATGATGTCAGTTTTTAAAGTTGGACCCGGACTCCTGGACTCACACTGTTCGCCTCTGCCACATCTTCACAAGAAGGTGGCATTTTCAGCTGCTCAGATAGTTCACAAGAGGGTCAGATTTAAACAGCACTGTGCAGATGCACAACTTTTATCCAGTTATCCCTCTGTTTCTTTATTTGCACAGCCTTAGAATCCCACCTTCACCTGAAGAGGCCCTTTAATAGGCCTTCACCCTAATTTATTTATGTATGTGAGGATAGAGATTCCAATCTACACTCTTCTTGCCCCTCATTTTATTCTGAGAGAGGTGCTTGAGAATAACTGATCTTAAACTGAAGCCTGACCCGTTGAAGGTTCAGATCTCAAGGTTTTCACCAGCGTCTGAGCCCATTAACCTCTGAGACGTTCGGCTTTTCTTCTCTCTTGACTCTTGCATCCGTGGGGTCGTTGAGCTAGAGTGAGGGCTGTTGAATTAGTTCAGGTTTAGCTCAAAATGCTGCATGGCCTCCAAGCTCACCTGCTGTCAACATGCCAGCCTTAAGGTGAATTTGTTTGGCTGCGAGCTGAGGCGTCAATCAAGGCGGAAGCTCAGAGTAAATAAAGGAAAAAACTAAGTCACTGGATGTGGTTGTGGGTGTAATGCCGGGAATGATTCAGGCTGGATAATCGGATGACCTTGTCTGTTACACTAGCGCAAGTGAGAAATTGATAGTTGGTAGATCGCTTGGCAAACTGCAGTATAGCTTAACAATGTAGTATGCTGACATACAGAGTATTTGTAATCCGGGTCTGTGAGCGATGCAGGCAGGTGTAAGATGAATGCACACAATAAGCGGAGGAGGAAATCCCTGCCGCAAATACGTTTACGTTAACAAGGCAAGACAACAACAAGAAAACCTTTAAAATCTTCACTCACGTGAACTTTTTCAACATTAGATGTGGTTCATATTGTCTGTTATGCATTTGTAACACCTGACGAAGAGTTTCCACGCAGCTATGTGGCATTTTTCAAATACAAATTAGTCCGATGTAATCAAGAACCTCTTTCAGACAGCATCGCATTCACATCACTTTGCAGGAGACACTGTTCTCTTTGATAAG
Organism: Xiphias gladius; assembly: GCF_016859285.1. Classification (NCBI taxonomy): domain Eukaryota; kingdom Metazoa; phylum Chordata; class Actinopteri; order Istiophoriformes; family Xiphiidae; genus Xiphias; species Xiphias gladius. The sequence continues at coordinate 4,150,573 of NC_053418.1, read as the reverse complement.
AAAGATGTGTCCAAAATTACTGTATCTCTCCAATTCCTCACTCTTCTCCTGCACCTTGTCCACTCACGTTCTGATAATGTCTATCGGTCATCATAGCTGCCAAATGCTGATTTCATTTGAATAAAAACAGACTGTCCCACTGTAAATTGTCCCTACGATTCAGATTTTCTTCCAGTATGTATTTATATCCTCTCTACTGAGAGTTTGCTGGCAACATACTACATAGATTCAAAGCTTTGTTGGGATTCCATTACATAAGCAACACGTGGTTGGTCATCAAAAACCTTTACTGTAAGTGGACATGTGCTATTTTCTACGTCGTCTCGGGATCAAAAATTGGAGGCAGTAGTAGAATTTATGTAATCAAACGCACCAACCCGCTCAAACGTCGGATTTTGCTGTACCATGTTGACCTTAAAGATTCCCTGTGGACTTTTACTGGCTCTAGCAAGCAGTGTTTACGAAGAATGGGACCCGGGGTTTGCCTTTTTGTGCTGGACTAGAACACGCATGAGGACGCACATGCACATGCATGAGCGTGTGGGTGACCTGACACAAATTCCTCCCAGCTGTAGAAGGCAGTAATGCAAATGTGTAATTCATGCAAGCCATAAAACTGGAAAAATAAAAAAGACGAACAAGCGAAACAAGGTGTAGAGTCACCAAATGTTAGCTAGGCCTGCGTATTAAATTGTGTAAAAGTGTGATAATACAGTAAATGAAATTGGAATTGACCTCAGACACTGGCGATGTCTATCAAATGAAACACGGGCTATGCTACTCTCCGCGGTTTCGCATTATTTCTTATTATTTTACAGTTCGTTGCTTTAACGCACCAAAAAGGTAGCAAAGCACCAGCAGAACATGGGAAAGAAGAAGGACTTTTATCCTGTGAATGTGAAAGCAGAGGTTTCGCTCAGTCATAAGCAAATTAAGAACATTTTCAAGTCATTTCGGTCCCAATGAGGCCAAGTGACTGGTGGCCGTGCCGTCAGCATCATAACCTGGTTGGCATACTTTGGCAAGAGGTGAAGCTGGTTGCGTTGCCAGAAGAAATACTGGCCCTGCAACAAATCTGACTACCACAGGATTATGGCTACATTGTGATCCTAAAAAAGTGGCAGTAAGCGGCACACACTTTTGGGACGAACGTGTCTCTTCCCCATGCTGCAGAAGTTAGAGGTCATCTGGATGCCAAGCCATTCCATTTCATTTCAGTGGCAGGCTGTTCATCTGTGCGCAGCACACCTCAGGACACGAATGTTCTGTCGATGTGTTTATTAATGGCAGCATGGAGGCACGGTCACACAGTATCAAAGTTACATGTGAGCTTGAATAAGAGCTTAAATGGGAGTCCGGCCTGCAGTGCGTGTAAATAGGAAGAGAGGGGGGAGTATTTGGTTGATTAGGGACTGTGGGAGTTGGAAATGAGTTCAGTGTGCGTGTTGGTCACAAATCACCATATGTGCACAGTCCAACAGAGTGTGAGTGAGGAGGCCAGAGCGAGGTAAGGCCTGCGAGCTGCAGCAGCGGAGCTGGACCGACCTACCGGCCGACCGGGAGCCGGAACAAATTCCTCTGGAGCTCTGTGAGAGGTGGCTCTGTCTGCACACAGGTGCACAGTAACAGCATTTTTTTCTGCCAAGGCAACTTGCTCTCTAATGGATGAACGTGATTGTTAAGCATTAAATCATTAGTGTTCTTCCTGTCTCGCTGGAGGACAAAAAGACAAATGTTTCTGAGTGCCGCGTGGGCCAGAGGAACAGATTGTACATATTTGCATTTTTCATTTCATGTAATCGATGAATCAAAACGTTACACAAGACCGAAGCTTTATTAGCAGTCTGAACTGAATTTTGTGACATTTGTGAAGGGCACAATTGTAATATTTGTGTAGGCTAAATGCGTAATAATTACAGAAAATGCCAGTAGATGGTTTAGCAAAGTGGAAATCCACCGACCGTACGGCGTGTCTTGATGTAGCTTTACCCGGCCTTCACGCCTGCGACGCCTGCTTTAGCTCATCAGTTGGATTTGATGAGCTGTACATTCAGTTTGTTTTGTACATCATTGCGTTAGCTGGACAGCGTGAACCTTTTCCATCCACCCTAAACCACGGGCATGCCTGGCTTCATATTGCAGGAAATCTGAGGGTGGCAGGTAGCCATCACAAAGCAATTTCGTACCGGTGTGTCACTAATGATACAGAGCTTCCCGATCGCCACCTGCAGCTGCTGGGTAACCAGCTGATAATTGCAAACAGAAAAAAAGTTGCAAATGCACAAGGGAAATGCATAATAATTAGAGAAAATGCCTATAGGTGGTTAAGCAAAGTGGAAATCCACCGACCGTACGGCGTGTCTTGATGCAGCTTTACCCGGCCTTCACGCCTGCGACGCCTGCTTTAGCTCATCATTTGGATTTGATGAGCTGTACATTCAGTTTGTTTTGTACATCATTGCGTTAGCTGGACAGCGTGAACCTTTCTATCCACCCTAAACCACGGGCATGCCTGGCTTCATATTGCAGGAAATCTGAGGGTGGCAGGTAGCCATCACAAAGCAATTTCCTACCGGTGTGTCACTAATGATATGGAGCTTCCCGATCACCACCTGCAGCTGCTGGGTAACCAGCTGATAATTGCAAACAGAAACAAGAGTTGCAGGATAAGAAGAAGAACAACATGTAACTATGTCACATGGAAAGAGCCAAATACATTTAAAGCAGGAAATCAGTGCTTAGAAACACATCTTCTCTTGAATGAATGAGTTACTAAAGATTACATTAGTACATCCAATCTGTCTTTATATCCTCATATATTTTATGCATCTGTTTGTCACATTGTTAGGTTGGATATTATGGTGTCATTACAATGTTGTCTTTCTGTGCAAATAAATGAAATTTGTTTAATTTCCAACAGATGATCCCGCATAAAGTAGATGTCTCATTAGATTTTCGGGAACCTCGTTTCATAAATTTATATATGGATAGAGAAAAACTGTTTTTTTTTTGTTTTTTTTAAAAATACTATCACAGCTCAATTCAACAGTCAACTTGAGATCTGACCTTATCGGGATAATTGTTGGTGTTTAATAGATCATGGGTGGTTATGGCAGGGCATTAAAGGTTCTGTTCCCTCTTTCTTTTGTCAGTGTCAGAGCATTAATGCTACCTCGGGTATTTGAGGGACAAGTTTCCAGAACTGTCCACGCATACTCTTCCCTGTCTGTACAGAAGCAGATTCAGTTGCTGTAGGGGAAACACGGTTCTACACACTCACCGACCTGGTTTTGTGTTGCAGGCCGGGATGATCCGCACTGACTCAGATGAGTACTTCATCGAGCCGCTGGAGAGGGGAACTCAAGAGCTGGAGGACCAGGGCAGGGTTCACGTGGTTTACCGCAGATCAGCTCTGCTGCTGCCACCCTCCGACATTTCTGTGGACTACCAGCTGCAAGGTAGGACACACAACCAGAGGAGCACCTGGCACTGGGACAGGCAGCGGCCCACAGGGTGTTATTAGCGCTACTATTGCTGCTATCACTATCAAGACTACTGCGCCTTATACTGTTTCTGCTACTAGCGGTTCATTAGTAATGGACCACTCTGGTATAATCTTGCATATGAAGTGAGGAGTATAATCAAATGCTTGATTCGACTCAGTGAACTGTGCTTGACAGTTACCTGCTGTCAAGCTTCAATGTCACAAGTGTAAGTGGGAAATACTAGCACTTGAGAAAGGGAAAAAAAAAAATCACCCGGCATTTTATGTAGCTAAGTCTTAAAACAACAGATAAAAAAAATAGTTGATTTTAAAAAGTTTAAAAGTTCAGGCAACAGTAGTCACATAGGTGACGTGATGACCACTAAGCAAACTCTTTCTAAAAAACAAACAAACTAGTGAACGGACCTTTGAGTTGAGATTTTTTTCACACAACTGCTTTACTCCTACAACAGCAGCCGCTTCTATTATTGCTACTACTGCTACTATCATTATTAAAGCTAAAAGCTGTCACTGCTTGCTGTGAGTACCCAGCTCGGACTCTATACCAAACAAATGACACTGATACTGTAATGTGTCTCATCCGCTGTGAAGGAGATCTGTGCCCAGAAAGGATTATGAATCACGCGAATCGCTGTGTGTTTAGGAACAACAAACGTTGGAGCTTCCATGCCTCACTATACATCACTAACTGCTTTTATCAATCAGTTATAAGGAGAAATGAAATGGAAATGCATCTTTACATACACTTATATATTAATGTATTTACCTACATTAAACAGTCACACATTGCTTTACATTTGCAATGTAATAGAAAACATTTAAGCAATATAAAAGATATGTTTTTTTTTGGAGCAAGTCAAACATACTACACAAGAAACCTCCAACCGAGATCCGCAGTCAGGTGTTAAATGGGCTTGGCTGAGTCACGCTCCATCTGGATTTGGCCGTAGTGTAAACAGAGCTGAAATACTGGTTTTTAGCCAGACAGGATGTGTCATCGTTCGAGGAATTACGTGCTCATGTTTGCAGTCTTAATGAATGCGCACGAGTGTGATGCTTGTGTTAATACCTGAACCTGACACAACAGCAACTGACAGACTCAGTTAGTGTCGCGCGTCCTCAAAAATCATCTGCCAGTGGAGACATTTTGCCCTGATTGCTGTTATGGAAACTGTTTTCCCTGACTTCGAGCCATTGAAACCTTTAAGAGAAAAGTCGACCCAAAGACAGAGCAAAGTGTGCTTAGGCAATCAGCTAGTCAATTTATAATTCCAAGACTATCTTTCTCTATTTTGCCCTCCTAGTAGGCTGGCACACAAGCTGTGAAAATTGCTATATGAATATTTATTTGCTTGGCAGTTTTGAGCAAGATTTCGGGGTCGATTCTGGCAGTAGTTGTAATCACATGTTATTTATTTAATACATGAAGCAGTATCTGAATTCATGAATAGAGATAGGGGGGAAAAAAAGGATTGTTTTTGGCTAAAAAAATGTCTCCAAATAGCTCCAAAACCTTTAGGAGCAGCTATCAGTCCTCCTCTGTATGGAATATGTACAAAGTTTTAGATATATTAAATAAATAAAAAAAGACCTGAAGTAAATAATCATATGAATGAACTGTTTAAAATGTATAATAGAACCTTTGTGAAAGATTGTAGACATTATTGAAACGGTTTTATTTGAAAATGCCCTTTTTCAAAAGTCTGTTTTTATTCCTCAAAGGCATTTTCCGAATCATATGAATGTCACAAAGTCACACTATGTAATTTCCTGACGTTGACTTTTCATAATGACACCTCACATGACAGTGATGTTATCAACAGCCGCTGCCCTCTCACAGCTCATACTAATAAAAATATAAATACAGCCCGTCAGCTCCTCTTAGCTAGAGCAACAACCATTCTAGCATTCGGTACCACTCTCTGGTAAGCAGGAAAAAATGGCTTTAGTAATGGTTAATGAGTAATTTATTAATGCTTTATAGATCAATGATATGCCTTTTAATGAGTGTAACTTTTGGGTTGCCAGGCCGTGGAAAGACCTCCTCGAGAAACACACTTTCTTTGTGTTTTTAGCTCTTTCATTCATTAGGGAGACGCTTCTTTAGAAAGTCATTAATAAACGGTCACGATTTTCTCACTATTTAATAAGCCATCAGTAAAACCTGAATCCCCTGAAATCACTTGCAATTATATATGTTGACAAATCTTTAATAAAGGGGTCTTAAAGTGAGCCATCAAGTCTGCGGTCGTAAATATTTATGAGCTGTTTATAAAGGGATTTTGGTACAGAGACACCGCAGCCCTTTTCTAGAGGGCAAGTTGTGCAGTAGGGTTTTCCACCAACTGGAAACCCAAAGTTTATTCTTCTTAATGGCTTTTAACTGATTATAGCTGTGTGCGCTCGCTGCTGAGACCGTTCAGTACTACAAGCCCGTATACTCGACTCAGCTCCTGCCGATACCAGCTCTCGTACATACTCAGTACCCGCGAACTGCGGCCCGTATGCCGTAGAATGCCGAGGAGACTGACACGGGGCTTCCGGGGCCGCCAGAGTCAGACAGTAGACTCAGTTACACAACTTTTAGTGCCTGTCGGTGTTAATAAGTGTTTTGATTTTTGATTCAAATACCTTTATGAACTCCAGGTCAAGTCTTTTTTCTGCTACTGACATGATACAACATACAATACGCCGTTCGAGTTTTGTTGATTCGCTGTATAAATACACACGTAGCATCAACACCATTATCACAGAGAGTTAAACAAAAACACCCCTTGAGGATAACGAAGCATATTGTTTTACTTCCACTACCGCCATTATCGTGTTGGTGTGTCCTGCATTCTTGTGACCTGAAAGGTGAAGAAACACCCGAAATTGGAAAACTCGAAATACTCGACACATTTCGAGATCTGCACTGGGCATACGCCGAACAGAAAAAACACTCGAACTAGCACTACTCCCATCCGTTGGTTTCATTAATTCATTCATTAAATGTTTGTTTGTTTGTTTTTTAAATCCATTTACATATATATTGTTGAAGATTTAATGATATGATTATTTTTATAGTATCTTTTTATATATTGAATATTTAGCACCGTGGGGTTCCATACACATAAAGTATTGGACACACTTTTCAACTAAAAGCAAAATAAAGTTCATGCCCATTCAAATCTAGATGGAGCCTCTCTGTTGGCTGTATAATCATTTCACTGGGGATGCAAGAAGTACACAGCTTTTAATGTGATCAATAGGAGACAACAGGGGTCCAACAGGGGGGAATAAGTAAATTTGTGGTGGAAATTGCAGTCGGGAAGCAGCGAGCGGCAATCCTCGCCTCTGGCAACACTTTTGTATTTGAATTATTAATGGAGAAGAAAACAAGATTTAGTGTGAGGCTACACTGATTGCAGTGATCACGCGAGGCATCTGGTGTGTGTGTGCGTGTGCGCAGTATTGTCATCAGCTTCTGTGAATGTATGTGAATGGGGGAAAAAAGAAAAGTCTTCATCAGCCGCAATCAGTAGGCTGCAATTTAGAGAAGCTTTTCCATCCCCTTTCCACTCTGGTTTCTGAAGTAAGAAGTATGTTGGGCTTGGATGGGTATAAAAGTCTTCTGATGGAAGCATCAGCACAAATAACAAGCAACTTTGTGAAAGAACATGACTGTGAACATAAAACATTGGGAGAACTACAACTCCCAAGGGGCATTGCATGTCGCCTCTTTGTAGAACCCTCTGGTAGAGTCTTGATGGTGCATGGCGCAAGATTTTAACACGGAACAACATTTTTAAAAGCGATTTCAGAGCCCGGGTCGGTTTTGGATGAATTCAAGGTTTTGATTTGCACCTCTAGATGGCTTCTTCTACATAGCATTGACTGTTAACAGCTGCAATGCTAAGCTCATAATGTTGTTGGATAAGATGTGAATTCAATAACACTGATTTCACTACTCTCTATACATTGACAGGATGAATTGTGGTGGAGCCAGAGCTGTCAGGAGAGTGAAAATGTTGGCAGATAGCTGTCTGTAAAGGTTTTCTTTTTCTTT